>NC_139700.1:52795025-52825025 GCF_964188405.1 Protomyctophum parallelum
AACTGCGAGGACGTATCTTAACGGCTGCCCTGGGGTTTGTCCCACTGCACGGATGGACCATGGAAGCCATCGCTGCAGGGGCGTCGACCCTAGGCCAGGGGTCAGGGGTCAGGGGCTGAGACCCTAGGCCAGGGGTGGGCAACTTTGACCATGGCGAGGGCCAATATATTTCCACACTCACTCCAGAGGGGCCACAGTGCATGTTACTGTCGTAGCAAAATTAGCCTGTAGATCGGCTATTTTTGCTATATTTGAATTGAAAACCTGAATAATATTTTGCTATTTTTGAATTGGAATCCTGAAAAGTAACCTTTTTATTGAATTTCAAATGCATTTAGTTATAGTTATGTTAACGTTCTGAACTGTTAACATAACTACATTGGACACAAAAAGACAATAACATTTTAATACTATAGTCATTGAGTACTAGTCATTTAATACTAGTCATGAAGTAAATTAAAGCGGGTTTGTAATTGTAACAGCTGCAATCAATACCATATCAGTATTCTGACATTAACCTGATGGCCACATTAAGTGAAGTTGCCCACCCCTGCCATAGGCCTATCCTCTGCATCCACTGGTATGTTCGATAATGGTGCTGGAGACCTGCTCTTGCATTTCATTGCCCACTGCAATTCACAGCTCACCGAGACGTTGGCTGAACGACACGAGCAGGTCCGACTGGGCCATGACGAACCAAAGGAGACGGCTGACTTTTTGAGGGATGCTGTGGAGACATTTGTGTGTGTGTGTGTGTCCCAATCGCCCGGATGCAGTTCTTTCACAGTCCAGCAGGTGGTGTCAGTTCTAAGTCAGACTTCAATACACTATGACTATATAATTGCCCTCTATAATTTCATTTAGACATGATATAGTTCTTGTTTTAATAGGCCAGCTTCTTATTTTAATTGGGTGTTAGGGTGTTATTGCAAGTGAGCTGTGATGAAGAAGTGAGCAAATTAAGTTAGGCTTTTATAATTACCAGGTGCTACGCCGTGCAGATTTCTGCAATGGGTGTCATCACTTACCTGATGTTTTCTGAGGCTGATTTGAAAACTGTCCAGTGGCATTTCTTCCTCAGCCTATAGTGGGAATAGGCATGCATATGGTACTATCACGATACATGGTTGACGATACGATACATGGATGATTATGTGGCTCAGGGGTAGAGTGGCTGGATGGCTAACCGCAAGGTTGCCTGCTCGAACCCGGGCTCCCCCAGAGTCAGCGTCGAAGCGCCCTTAAGCAAGACATTGAACCGTGCCATGCATGTCCACCGCCATCAGTGTGAATGTAATGCACAATCTATGTAAAGCGTCTTTGTTAAAGGCGCTATATAAATGCACCGTTTACCATGTATACAAATGATTTAAAAGCGACACAGTATTAAACTGTATTAAATCTGTGTGAAACATGTAGATTTTTTAAATGAAAATGTATGAATATTATCGATATAAATAAGTAAACACAGTGATTCTCTGGCAAATACATACATTTATATTTGAACATAATGGACAAACATGAACACAGAGAATAAATACACACATTTATCCACAGACCAGGTACGTTTAGCGATATAGAAAAGTAATTATACGCCTCTTTTTCGTTTTTTCTTCTTAAAATGGCTAAAAACAACGCACAAGAACTTAGTATATTGATACAATCAATTATTTGCATTGCAAAACGATATGATACAAAGTCAATGTTGCCGTTTACTTTGATTCTTGAAATTAAAATTGATTTTTCGATGCAGTTACTATATGGTCACACCCCCAGGGACGGATTAATCCCCATGAGGGCCCATGGACCAGTGCATTTTCTGGGGCCCCCCCCCCTAGCCCGTGTGTGCGCGCGCGGAATTTTCATGTTTTTATCACATTTTGGACCTAAATCTAACAAAATCAATGGCCAATGAAGGTCTCCAGGAGCTCTTTCCAGGGCCATAAACCCAGTACATGCAGAGCGGTCCACTTTCCCCAAAGGACCCCTGAGATCCAAGGGTCCCTGGCGGGCCACGGCCCCACTGGCCCAATGGCTAATTTGGCCCTGCACACCCTATACTACAGACAGACACCAACTGGTGTCTCAAAACACGAGTACTTCCGGTGCAACATTACGTGTATTATATGTGTGTGTGGAGAGAGGCCTACCCCTCCTGGATAAATGATTTATGCTTTTTCAAACACATTCTCTCTCCAGACTTATACTTTAGCATTATCTATTATTAATGCAGGTGATCCATGCAGCGGCACTCTCCATACCCGGAAAACAAACGTGAAAACCTCAAATAATCATGGGTTTATCAATGTAATATTTATTTATTATTGTGTATAGTCAGACATGAATTAAATAAGGCACATTCACTGCATCTTTGATATTAAATAATTAAGAATAAGATACACAACGTATTCTGATTGGCATTGACTAACACTATAACATTTCATAAAAAAAATTACAAAATAATAATCACCATTTTGAGCTGTTGATACAATTAATGATTTTGAGTGATGTGGCCAATGAGTTATGAAGATAACTTTTTTTTAATTATTTTCTTTAGAAAAGGGAGATCTGTGAGAGGAATTGTCCACACACAAATGTACAGTAATTCAAACGGCCATCTTGACTGGCCAACTGACCAAGACAACACTGCCCCCTAGTGGCCTCAGTGGGTTAGAACCAAATGGAAGTATACAGTGTAGACTAGTGTAGACTACTACACTTGAATGTGAACTACAGCAAGGGTTCCCAAACTTGTCAAGCCGCGACGCCCCCCCCCCCCCCCCCACCACAAAAAAAAAACATATTTGAACTGGGCAACCCCCCCCCCCCCCCCCCCCCCGACAAGCACTTGGAATTGTTCTACTTACATTCAGCATTACATTACATTTAGTTTGACTCTGTTCCACAGATAAGACATTGTGAAAATAGCCGTTCTCCAAGCTCACAGCGATCTTCACAATGTTTGCTTATAGTTTGTTGATTACTTTTCACATAGTGGTGTTTTTTTATTATTTATTTTATTTTAGAGGTATTAGGAAAAAGGGTCTTAAATGGTTACTTTAGAAATGTGCAGATATACCCTGTAGGCTATAGTGTATACATTACATACACTGATTTGTTTACTGTTAACAACGTAGCACATTAAGCTAATCATCTGCATGGGACACCCCAAAATCATTTTGGGACTCGACTCCTGGTTTGGGAACCATTGAACTGTACAGTACAGTACAGTACAGTACAGTACAGTACAGTACAGTACAGTACAGTACAGTACAGTGAGATTCATCCACTAAACTACAGTATAGTGACTGAGATTCATCCACAGATGCAAACATTCTATAATTAATCCAATCCTATAAAAACGCGCGCAACACCATCTTCTGTTAAATACTTGTTGACGATATACACTACATTAGCTATTCTATTATATTTTCATATAACTAGCTACAGTAAGTAGTTTGCAGGTGGAGCAATTATTTGTGTTATCTGAGTTAAGGGCCTCTACTGAAAAAGTAACTCAACCTTAAGGAAATGGAGGGTTAATTATCTCCAGATAACATGCATTTCAAATTAGAGCCATACAAGGTGCCATATTGTACTCTTCAAGGAATACTTTCCCCCCTTTGAATTCACAGAGATTATTTCGTTTTTGTCACGTTCCTGAACCAATAATCTAATATTTTGACTAACCGACGTCAATATGAGACCCATCTTAACCTATTCTGGGCGTGAACCCATGTTTTGGTGATTTAAACTTTAGCTATTGAAAAGTAGCAGATCTACAAGCTCATAGCGCGAGGCTACGAGCTTGTAGATATGTTATTTTTGACAATGTGGCACAAATCTTTGAATATAATGCTTTTCACAGAGAAAGTTTCTAACTAAAGTCTTTGCTTTCCCTGAAAACAATACATTTTCAGATGAGGGTCGGTGGCCAATGAATTAAATATAATCTTTGTGGTCCTCGACATGAAATAGTCTGCATCAGTGGTTCACTGATACAGAAACATAGGGTTTTTCTGAAAACTGATTTAGAAAGCATTGGTAGAATTGTGCTCGGGTCTAAATGGGTTAAGAGCTAAAACATATTTAAAACATCATTAGGCTCATCGGTGGATACTAAGAGTTGTTTTGGAGTTTGTATTATTTATCTTGGTGTCCTACCACAGCTGGGTCCTCAGATATTGAATTATTGGCTCAGGAATGCGACGAAAACAAAATAATCTCCATGAACCCAATGCTTCGTGGGTTGAGTAATTGGGGGTGGGGGTGGGGCTGAAGCCAAATTATACTTTTACAACTGAAAAGCTTTCAGTTGAAAATATGACTTTTCTGTCAAGCAACACTTGAAAAGTGTCATAAGACGAAGTATACATTTGGCCTATATGAACGAATGGCGACAAAATAAACTAAAACATTTGCTTTTGAGTCGGTAAAATCTATCATTTGAATTTGCATATAGTGAAACATTGAATTTGGAAAATAACTCTTCATGTATTGTTATCAAGAATGGTAATAAATGGTCATAAATAAGACAAAATAAAAATAAGTGGTAGTAGTACAGTATACGACATAAAAATGGCAATTGGCAACAACAACCTAAATCCTATTATCTAATTAAATCAAAACTATGGCCAGTATTCAAGTACAAAAATAAAAAGTATTCCTCTAATGAAATGCATTTTGTGTATAGTGGGTTACAGTAACACAATAAAATCTGTGATTCTCTCATGGTTTGCATCCCTTTTTTAAATGAAAGCTAGAGGGGAAAAAAGTGCTTAAAAAGAAAACAAGACAAAGAATTTGTGGAGAAATGGATTGAGGAAATGGACCAAAACAAAGCCGTAGAGCTCTGCCTCTAGCAGAGATGGAGAACGGGTCCACCACTGTTCCGTTTGGTCACTCTGCAGACGGGTGAGTGACCTTCGCGTCATCTCCGCCGGCGTCGTCAGGAGAGAGGCCTTGAAATGACCTGCAGAGCGGGTGCGGGAGGAGACCAGAGTCTTCCTGTATTTCCGACTGGGGACATGTCTGCGTGCGCCGGTCGTCGTGGCTCAGAGACGACTCAGGCTCAGGCTGGTGCGTCTGGGAGGAGGACTGGTCCTGGTGCGTCTGGGAGGACTGGTCCTGCTCTCCGGACGCCAGCCTGACTCCTACCTGGATGTGTGTGTTGTTGACGCAAGGTTCACTAGGACCGGAGCCGCTGTTCAACGTAGGCGCTGGACCGGCCTCCGCGGCGGGCGGCGAGTCCTCGCTCCGGGTCCTTCGCGACGCAGGCCGCTCGCACTCGGCGTCGCCAGGACAGGCCGTGCAGGAGTCGTGGTCCAGTCGCGAAACGGAGGGCTCGCTCTCCGCCGCCGCCTCGTCGTCTCGACAGCCTTCCGTGGACGTCTGCACGGCAGCCGGCCGCTCCGGCACGTCGCCGTCTGTCGGCGATAAGTCGCCGTTTGAGCCTCGAGTGAGAGCGTGCGTCGTGTCGGGGCTCTGGGGGTGGCTGAACGGAGGCTGCTGGGGGTCCACGGTGTGACAGCGGCTCAGGGTCTTCTCTCGGTGGTCCGCGGGCTTGGTGTCGGGGGTCTGGGGGTCCGCAGGCTTGGTGTCGGGGCTCTGTGTGTCCACGGTGTGACAGCGGCTTAGGGTCTTCTCTCGGGGGTCCGCGGGCCTGGTGTCGGGGCTCTGGGAGCGGCTGAACGGACCACTGCTCTCCACCGTCTCCCCTCGTCTCAGCCTCTTCCGGTCTGCTCTCGCCTAGAAGACAAACAACATCAGAGACGAGTGAAAGATCTGCATCGTGACTCCAGTGTCAATGTTGTCGACTAAAACTAGGATGAAAAATGGCCGTCGACTACGTGTGTGTGTGTATACTTGTAGTACACACACATGATAAGCTAAAGCTAAATCAACTGCAGTTTGTTGACTAAAATCTTACAATATTTAGTCCAAATGAAACTAGACTAAACATTTCATAATCATGGCTAACATTATGACTAAACTAAATTGGTTAATTCAGGAAAATCCTAAAACTAATTGAATAATCTGAGAACAGCAGAGGGAAAAGCAGCGTCCTGTTTTTCATCATCATTCCTGCTTCAGATTGTTTTCTGAAAACCCCATGTTTCTATATCAGCCGTTCTCAAACATTTTCATGTCAAGGACCCCCAAAATTATATGTAATTGGCCGCCGACCCCATCAGAAAATATGTTGTTCCAGGGACCCCCTCCAGAAGCAAAGATTTGAGTTAAAAAACGTTCGCTCTGAAAGAATATATATATATATTCAGAGATTTGCACTACATTTTCACGATTTTTCCAAAAAAGCAGACCTACTACTATTCACTCATTTTGATAAAAAAGGTTTTTCTCCTCTGGTGAAAAGCTGGAATTTGCGCGATGGCAGGCCCTCAGTCAAATCTGGTCACAAATGTGGGTAAAAACAACCAGAAGATGAGTGCTGAAGTTACCTGTCCAAGGTTTGGCGAGCGCCTGGTGGGAGGACTGGAGGAACCTTTCCTCATCTGCTGAAACCTGAGACATTACAAGCAAAAAATTTATAAACGTTTCTGTCATTTCTACAAACATACCATAATTAACCACACACAGATACAGACACAATGGTGGTGGGTCAGTTTAGAATATAAACCACTAAAGGAATCAGTAAATAAGTTTAACTGTAATGTATTAAATTACAAGCAAAATAAATGTTTTCAATAACAAAATGTTCACTTAATCAAATCAAAATTAAATTAAACTGCCTCAAAAGGGTTTACTGGCACTGTCCGAAACTAAACTGTCGTCTTAATGACGATCTACAAGCTACAAGCTTGTGTGCTTGTAGATCTGCTATTTTCAGCATGAAACCAAGTGTAAAATGACTTAAACTGGATCTCTTGTCCACTAGTCCCTTCCTAGCATTTTAGTCTAGTTTTTAGCTGTTGACGAAATTGTCAATACATTTAGTCTTAGTTTTAGTCATCATAGCTTAGTTTTCATTTAGTTTTCGTCAGTGAAAAAAGGTAGTCGACGAACATTTTTCGTCTTAGTTTTAGTCGACAAAAACAACACTGACTGACTGGGCTAGTTTGTGTCTACAGAACCTACCGGGTGATGGACTGGGCCAGTTTGTGTCTTCGGTACCTACCGGGTGATGGACTGGGCCAGTTTGTGTCTGCAGTACCTACCGGGTGATGGACTGGGCCAGTTTGTGTCTACAGAACCTACCGGGTGATGGACTGGGCCAGTTTGTGTCTACAGAACCTACCGGGTGATGGACTGGGCCAGTTTGTGTCTTCTCCCTTCGTTGTCCTGGGACTTGAGATGCTGGACGATTGAATGGGCTGAGAGGTGGACGACACAACATGACACAGGACAACAAAACAGTCGTTAACCCATTTAGACCTGAGGACAAGAGCTTGTAGATCTGCTATTTTCCAATAGCTAAAGTACAACATGATGCTTAAAACACCAAAAGGGGTTCCCGTGTTGCTTCATCAGTGGTGCTCAAACTTTTTCATGTTAAAAATATAATCTATTTTTAGTATTCTGGCCACCAACCCCCAGAAACAAAGATTTAGATTAAAAAAAAATGTTTGTTTAAATTTAACCCATTCTGAACGGGCACCCATTTTGTCATGTTATGCTTTAGCTATTGAAAAATAGCAGATCTACAAGCTCATATCGCGCCACCGAGTGGCGCGATACGAGCTTGTAGGTCTGCTATTTTTGAAAAAATCGAAGAACGACTGACATTTTTAGAATCTGATCTCACGTCAGAATGGGTTAATCAGACCAGTGTGTGTCCAGTGGAAACCTTCAATGAATCTGATCTCAGGTCAGAATGGGTTAAAAACACACAAAGTGACATGCTATGTGCTTGTATGGGCCTCGACAGCCAATACATCCAAACGGAAAAGTCCTATCTGACTGCATTAAACGACATTAATCAACATAAAGTCACTCACTTTATGCATGTGCATACCCTCTATAGTCTATACCTGCTATTTTTCAGCAGGTATATCTAAAGTATAACTGATGGTTAAAAATGGTTACAATCTAAAATGACAGATGCGTTCTCAGTTTTAATAGGTTATATTGTGTGACCATGGGGTGGCACCGTTGAGCACAGATATTGAAGTGTGGAGTTACACCATGTCTTGTGAAAGTTGCATCTTCCTTACCCAGAGCACCTTTGGGCACAGAGAGCAGTTTGATTGGTTCAGCGTCGGGGGACAGTCCAGAGGCGGTCTGTAAAGCTCTGAGGATCTCTGTGTTCTGGACGGACGGGCAGACAATGAAATATCATTAGTATCATTCTTAGTAGCCTGAAAACCCACCTTTTCAGACTCCATCATGGCCCATAGTACTTATCCTACCCCCTTAGATAGCATTTCTGTTGGCTTAGATAGCATTTGACACAGACTTATAGCATGTTATGTAGACAGCACTATAATTGTATTGTATATAGTCATAGCACGCCATAGTACATATGTATAGCATAGTAGTAAATATGTATAGTTTATATGTATAGTGTATGTATAGTTTCATTATATAGATATTCCACTGTTACTTTCTTAGCTTACGCATGTTTCATGATAAATGCTTTTTATGTGATGTATTCCCATGCTTTTTTGTTCTTGCTTAAATGTAAGTCGCTCTGGATTAAGAGCGTCTGCTAAATGCCTACATTGTAAATTGTAAATTGTAGCCTCGGTACCCAGGCTTTTATTTTGATGTAGCCTCGGTACCCAGGCTTTTATTTTGATGTAGCCTCGGTACCCAGGCTTTTATTTTCCTTCAGGAAGGGACTAAAGTGGACAAGAGATCCAGTATAAGTAAAAGACAAGTCATTTTACACTTTGCATGCTGAAAATAGCAGATCTACAAGCTCACAACGTGTCGCACTGTGAGCACACACACACACACACACACACACACACACAGATATCACACAGTAGTTCAATAAATGTGTGCATATAGTCGTAGACGCTCTTAATCCAAAGCGATTTACAGTAAGCAAGAACACCACATGGTAATACATAGACATGGTCATCAAGGATCATAAGCAAGCTACTGTAAGAGCAAGCTAAGAACCTAACATCCGTCTAACAGTAGAATATCTGTACAATGAAACTATGACTATACACTACTATGGAGTGCTAGGTCCACATAAAATGACATACATTTAGCCTTTGCATACAGTACGCCTGTAAGGTCGTCCAGGAGTTTACTTTATTTGTTTATAGAGCACCGAAGTCTGACGTCACTTTCAGTAGAGGGCGTCAGTCCCCAGGTTCATGTATTTTTTTAGTTGCATTGAAATCCCCATTGAGGCGATTTGAGATCGCCTCATATAACAACTGTGTTTGAAAAATAAACATGTCACCCCGGCCGCTTCACTCATATGGATATGAAGAATCAACTGACTGAGAGAAAACGCTAATGTTACTGCTGCTGAATTAGTTAGATTTTCGCTAGAATCAGACTGTATCATATATGAGTGACTGACTGTTGCAAACGATACAGAGACACCTCCCTGACAATAACGCCGAGACAGCATGTTTATTTTTGGACCACAACGCTTATAGTAGACGATATTAAGATCACCCCATGTTATTCTCCATAGAGAAATTACTTCCGCGAACCAGGGGAATCGAAGGGATGAGCGAGTTACGTCAGGACTTTAGAACCAGGGGAATCGAAGGGATGAGCGAGTTACGTCAGGACTTTAGAACCAGGGGAATCGAAGGGATGAGCGAGTTACGTCAGGACTTTAGAACCAGGGGAATGGAAGGGATGAGCGAGTTACGTCAGGACTTTAGAACCAGGGGAATGGAAGGGATGAGCGAGTTACGTCAGGACTTTAGAACCAGGGGAATCGAAGGGATGAGCGAGTTACGTCAGGACTTTAGAACCAGGGGAATCGAAGGGATGAGCGAGTTACGTCAGGACTTTAGAACCAGGGGAATGGAAGGGATGAGCGAGTTACGTCAGGACTTTAGAACCCGGGGAATCGAAGGGATGAGCGAGTTACGTCAGGACTTTAGAACCAGGGGAATCGTCGGGATGAGCGAGTTACGTCAGGACTTTAGAACCAGGGGAATGGAAGGGATGAGCGAGTTACGTCAGGACTTTAGAACCAGGGGAATGGAAGGGATGAGCGAGTTACGTCAGGACTTTAGAACCAGGGGAATCGAAGGGATGAGCGAGTTACGTCAGGACTTTAGAACCAGGGGAATGGAAGGGATGAGCGAGTTACGTCAGGACTTTAGAACCAGGGGAATGGAAGGGATGAGCGAGTTACGTCAGGACTTTAGAACCAGGGGAATGGAAGGGATGAGCGAGTTACGTCAGGACTTTAGAACCAGGGGAATCGAAGGGATGAGCGAGTTACGTCAGGACTTTAGAACCAGGGGAATGGAAGGGATGAGCGAGTTACGTCAGGACTTTAGAACCAGGGGAATCGAAGGGATGAGCGAGTTACGTCAGGACTTCGGTGCTCTCTATAGACGGGACAGAGATATTAATGAACAGTACATTAAAAATGTAGCGTAAATACAGCGGATTTAGCAGAGATGCTATTTTCCATCCGTCGTCCCTTTAGGACATTGAACACTAATGCATATACTGTATACAAACACATAATGCATTTCAAAACACAGTAAAAGGAGAAAATAAGAAAAGATTAAAACTATTGCTATAGGGCCAACTCTATTGTGGATACGTAATTCATAAGTCATACGTAATCACAAGACTGGTTGTTTTTTTAGCCACTGTTTCAATTGTCCTTTAAAAGCTGTGAAAGTGGGGATCTTCCCCTAGTGTGAGAGGGAGCTCATTCCAGTATTGACAACCTTTTATGGACAGTACATTTTGACTGAAGTTAGACTTTCTAGTGTAGCTACCTTGCCACCCATCTGGTGGGTATTAAAAGGAGCAGTGTAGCTACCTTGCCACCCATCTGGTGGGTATTAAAAGGAGCAGTGTAGCTACCTTGCCACCCATCTGGTGGGCATTAAAAGGAGCAGTGTAGCTACCTTGCCACCCATCTGGTGGGCATTAAAAGGAGCAGTGTAGCTACCTTGCCACCCATCTGGTGGGCATTAAAAGGAGCAGTGTAGCTACCTTGCCACCCATCTGGTGGGCATTAAAAGGAGCAGTGTAGCTACCTTGCCACCCATCTGGTGGGCATTAAAAGGAGCAGTGTAGCTACCTTGCCACCCATCTCGTGGGCATTAAAAGGAGCAGTGTAGCTACCTTGCCACCCATCTGGTGGGCATTAAAAGGAGCAGTGTAGCTACCTTGCCACCCATCTCGTGGGCATTAAAAGGAGCAGTGTAGCTACCTTCCCACCCATCTCGTGGGCATTAAAAGGAGCAGTGTAGCTACCTTCCCACCCATCTAGTGGGCATTAAAAGGAGCAGTGTAGCTACCTTGCCACCCATCTGGTGGGCATTAAAAGGAGCAGTGTAGCTACCTTGCCACCCATCTGGTGGGTATTAAAAGGAGCAGTGTAGCTACCTTGCCACCCATCTGGTGGGCATTAAAAGGAGCAGTGTAGCTACCTTGCCACCCATCTGGTGGGTATTAAAAGGAGCAGTGTAGCTACCTTCCCACCCATCTAGTGGGCATTAAAAGGAGCAGTGTAGCTACCTTGCCACCCATCTGGTGGGTATTAAATGGAGCAGTGTAGCTACCTTGCCACCCATCCGGTGGGTATTAAAAGGAGCAGTGTAGCTACCTTGCCACCCATCTGGTGGGCATTAAAAGGAGCAGTGTAGCTACCTTGCCACCCATCTGGTGGGCATTAAAAGGAGCAGTGTAGCTACCTTGCCACCCATCTGGTGGGCATTAAAAGGAGCAGTGTAGCTACCTTGCCACCCATCTGGTGGGTATTAAAAGGAGCAGTGTAGCTACCTTGCCACCCATCTGGTGGGCATTAAAAGGAGCAGTGTAGCTACCTTGCCACCCATCTGGTGGGCATTAAAAGGAGCAGTGTAGCTACCTTCCCACCCATCTAGTGGGTATTAAAAGGAGCAGTGTAGCTACCTTGCCACCCATCTGGTGGGCATTAAATGGAGCAGTGTAGCTACCTTGCCACCCATCTCGTGGGCATTAAAAGGAGCAGTGTAGCTACCTTGCCACCCATCTCGTGGGCATTAAAAGGAGCAGTGTAGCTACCTTGCCACCCATCTGGTGGGTATTAAAAGGAGCAGTGTAGCTACCTTGCCACCCATCTGGTGGGTATTAAAAGGAGCAGTGTAGCTACCTTGCCACCCATCTGGTGGGTATTAAATGGAGCAGTGTAGCTACCTTGCCACCCATCTGGTGGGTATTAAATGGAGCAGTGTAGCTACCTTGCCACCCATTTGGTGGGTATTAAAAGGAGCAGTGTAGCTACCTTGCCACCCATTTGGTGGGCATTAAAAGGAGCAGTGTAGCTACCTTGCCACCCATTTGGTGGGTATTAAAAGGAGCAGTGTAGCTACCTTGCCACCCATTTGGTGGGTATTAAAAGGAGCAGTGTAGCTACCTTGCCACCCATTTGGTGGGTATTAAAAGGAGCAGTGTAGCTACCTTGCCACCCATCTGGTGGGCATTAAAATGAGCAGTGTAGCTACCTTGCCACCCATCTGGTGGGCATTAAAAGGAGCAGTGTAGCTACCTTCCCACCCATCTGGTGGGTATTAAAAGGAGCAGTGTAGCTACCTTGCCACCCATCTCGTGGGCATTAAAAGGAGCAGTGTAGCTACCTTGCCACCCATCTCGTGGGCATTAAAAGGAGCAGTGTAGCTACCTTCCCACCCATCTCGTGGGCATTAAAAGGAGCAGTGTAGCTACCTTGCCACCCATCTCGTGGGCATTAAAAGGAGCAGTGTAGCTACCTTGCCACCCATCTCGTGGGCATTAAAAGGAGCAGTGTAGCTACCTTCCCACCCATCTCGTGGGCATTAAAAGGAGCAGTGTAGCTACCTTCCCACCCATCTCGTGGGCACAGTCCAGCGGGGTCCTCTGCCTCTTGTTGCGGAGGTGGGCCGAGGCCCCCCCGCTCAGCAGCTCCTCCACCAGGGCCAGGTGGCCCCCCCGCACCGCCTCGTGGAGCGCCGTGTTACCCTGGTGGTTGGCCACGTTCACCAGGGCATTGCTCTGCGGGGAGACACGCACACGCACGCACACACACGCACACGCATACACACACACACACACACACACACACACACACACACACACACACACACTTTAACAATTTATTTTATGTCCACACAGAGGAAATTGCATACAAGGACATAGATAGTTCAGGTGCAGCAAAGTTACATCCACAAAATCAAGGAATATGTCGCGATACGATACGATACAACACACACACACACACACACACACACACACACACACACACACACACCTCAACCCCATCGCTATAAACATTTCGGCCATTTGATCTACAAGCACACAATGCATCACAAAGTGACAGATTGGGGGCTTGTAGATCTGCCACAGATCTGTGTGTGTGTATGTGTGTGTGCGCGTGCACGTGCATGTGTGTGCGTGCGTGCGACTGTGTGTGTGAGTGTGTGTCTGTGTGTGCGTGCGTGCGTGTGTGTGTGTACCTGGATGAGAGTGGAAGCGATGTCCAGGTGTCCTTTGAGACAGGCGTGGATCAGAGGGGTGTTCCCATAGTGGTCCTTTTTGTTCTGCTTGGCGTTGCACTCCAGCAGCGAGCGCACCACCTGAAAACAAACGCACCCATCTGAAACCAAACGCACCCATCTGAAACCAAACGCACCCCAATGACACGTTGCACTCCAGCAGCGAACGCACCACCTGAAACCAAACGCACCCCATGAGGTCATGACACGTTGCACTCCAGCAGAGAGCGCACCACCTGAAACCAAACGCACCCCATGAGGTCATGACACGTTGGCACTTCAGCAGCGAGCGCACCACCTGAAAACAAACGCACCCATCTGAAACCAAACGCACCCATCTGAAACCAAACGCACCGATATAAAACCAAACGCACCCATCTGAAACCAAACGCACCCATCTGAAACCAAACGCACCGATATAAAACCAAACGCACCCATCTGAAACCAAACGCACGCCAATGACACGTTGCACTCCAGCAGCGAGCGCACCACCTGAAACCAAACGCACCCCATGAGGTCATGACACGTTGAACTCCAGCAGCGAGCGCACCACCTGAAAACAAACGCACCCATCTGAAACCAAACGCACCCATCTGAAACCAAACGCACCCATCTGAAACCAAACGCACCCATCTGAAACCAAACGCACCCCAATGACACGTTGCACTCCAGCAGCGAGCGCACCACCTGAAACCAAACGCACCCCATGAGGTCATGACACGTTGAACTCCAGCAGCGAGCGCACCACCTGAAACCAAACGCACCCCATGAGGTCATGACACGTTGCACACCAGCAGCGAGCGCACCACCTGAAAACAAACGCACCACATGCAGTAATCCTGGTCTCTAAAGCCGGGGTGCCTGATGGAGGGGAAAGGAACTGGTTGGAATAACGTGTTCCTTCCACGCGCTACGTCCAACCTGGGAAACTCCCCCCCTGTCAGGTGTAAAGGAGCAACTTGGACACTCAGGCATGAAGGAAGCATGAGTTCAAGTCCGTTGCTCTCCCCAGGTTTGGTGGAGGGTGTGTAGAGCCCAGGATCACATTAGATGATTGACACAGGGGTGAAAAATGGGTTACAAAATCGTGGGATAAAAATTATAAAACAAAATAGAAAAACATGCATTAAAATGTATTTCATCGTTCGCTCGCATCGCTGACAGTGTACAGGGGCACCGCTCACCTGTACGTGGCAGCTCGGGCAGTGTAGAGGGGCACCGCTCACCTGTACGTGGCAGCTCGGGCAGTGTAGAGGGGCACCGCTCACCTGTACGTGGCAGCTCGGGCAGTGTAGAGGGGCACCGCTCACCTGTACGTGGCAGCTCGGGCAGTGTAGAGGGGGCGCCGCTCACCTGTACGTGGCAGCTCTGGCAGTGTAGAGGGGGCGCCGCTCACCTGTACGTGGCAGCTCGGGCAGTGTAGAGGGGCACCGCTCACCTGTACGTGGCAGCTCTGGCAGTGTAGAGGGGGCACCGCTCACCTGTACGTGGCAGCTCTGGCAGTGTAGAGGGGGCGCCGCTCACCTGTACGTGGCAGCTCGGGCAGTGTAGAGGGGCACCGCTCACCTGTACGTGGCAGCTCGGGCAGTGTAGAGGGGGCGCCGCTCACCTGTACGTGGCAGCTCTGGCAGTGTAGAGGGGCACCGCTCACCTGTACGTGGCAGCTCGGGCAGTGTAGAGGGGCAGCGCTCACCTGTACGTGGCAGCTCGGGCAGTGATGAGGGGCACCGCTCACCTGTACGTGGCAGCTCGGGCAGTGTAGAGGGGGCACCGCTCACCTGTACGTGGCAGCTCGGGCAGTGTAGAGGGGGCACCGCTCACCTGTACGTGGCAGCTCGGGCAGTGTAGAGGGGGCACCGCTCACCTGTACGTGGCAGCTCGGGCAGTGTAGAGGGGCGCCGCTCACCTGTACGTGGCAGCTCGGGCAGTGTAGAGGGGGCACCGCTCACCTGTACGTGGCAGCTCTGGCTGGCCAGGTGCAGAGGCGTGGCGCTCTGCCCGTTGCGGGCGTTGACGTTGGCGCCGTGGCGCGTCAGCAGGCCGACCAATGACGTGTGGCCGTGCAGCGCCGCCACGTGGAGCGGCGAGAAGCCGTCGGCGCTGCTGCTGTTCACGCCCAGACCGCTGGCCTGCAGGCTGGCCAGCTGATTGGACGACACACACACACACACACACTGTTCACACCCAGAACCTTACTGTTCACGCCCAGACAGAGTGCAGCGCTCCGAGCTTGTAGATCTGCTATTTTTTTTTTAATCTTTGAATATATATTCTTTCGCTTTTAACTCGAATCTTTGCTTCCGAGGGGGTTCCTGGTATAACATATTTTCAGATGGGGGTCGGTGTGGCCAATTACACATCATTTTTGGGGGCTCTTGACATGAAATATTGAGCACCACTGATACAGAAACATGAGGTATTTCAGAAAACTGTCAGAATTTAGAAGACACGTTTTCCAAATTTCGACGTCCGGCCTAAATGGGTTAAGAACCTTCAGTGGTTCCCAAACTTTTTCATGGCAAGGACCCCCAAATTGACACTAAATAGCCCACGGACCCCCCATTTGAAAAGATATGCCAGGGGCCCCAATAAGAGAAGATCTTTACGGCTCTAGCAGTGATTCTCAACCTGTTTAATTTCAAGGACCCTCAGTTTGACATGCATTAATTAGTCCATTTGGTTCCATTTGTACGTTCTCTGAGTTACAGACCCATAAGGGTCCATTTGGTTCCATTTGTACGTTCTCTGAGTTACAGACCCATAATGGTCCATTTGGTTCCAAATGATCATTTAGCTGGGGACCCCCTGGAACTCCCTCAAGGACCCCTGGGGGTCCCCGGACCCCACTTTGGGAACCACTGCTTCAGAGTATGTGTATACAGTAAACTATGCTATGGACCTTCTGGGTGGGAGCACAGTGGCTGCACTGGCACAGAGGATGTGTAAGGTATACAGTAAACTATGTTACGGACCTTCTGGGTCGGAGCACAGTGGCTGCACTGGCACAGAGGATGTGTACGGTATACAGTAAACTATGATGCGGACCTTCTGGGTCGGAGCACAGTGGCTGCACTGGCACAGAGGATGGCACAGCTGGATGTGGGACGTCAGCTCCGCTCCGTCCAGGTCCTCCTCGGGTTCCTCGTCCAGCCACTCCAACAGGTAGCGCACCTGGAGAGGAGAGAGAGAGACACAGACACGCATGGAGAGAGAGAGAGAGAGAGAGAGAGAGAGAGAGAGAGAGAGAGAGAGAGAGAGAGAGAGAGAGAGAGAGACAGAGAGACAGGCACGCAAGCAGAGTAATTGGGTCAATTTATTTTAATGCAAAGACACATGCTTAAATCAGGGATGTAAATTAATCGGCAGCTAAATAAAAAGAACATAAGTAAGGATTCTTTAATGAGAACTGTTGTTATTTTGTAGGTATGTTTGTAGTTTGGACACATGTGACTCGGTGAGGTTAGTGTGTATGTGTGTGTGTGCGTGTGCGTGTGCATGTGCGTGTGCATGTGTGCGTGCGTGTGCGTCAGGAAGGTGCTACAGTAGGAAACAAACTCTCACCATCTCCACATCGCCATCAGCGACAGCACGGAGTAGCTTCTCCACCTGTCAGTCGGCACAGAGAAAGACACCATGTTTGTGGTTCTCCACAGTGTTGAATTAACACAGAGAAAGACACCATGTTTGTGGTTCTCCACAGTGTTGAATTAACACAGAGAAAGACACCATGTTTGTGGTTCTCCACAGTGTTGAATTAACACAGAGAAAGACACCATGTTTGTGGTTCTCCACAGTGTTGAATTAACACAGAGAAAGACACCATGTTTGTGGTTCTCCACAGCGTTGAATTAACACAGAGAAAGACACCATGTTTGTGGTTCTCCACAGCGTTGAATTAACACAGAGAAAGACACCATGTTTGTGGTTCTCCACAGTGTTGAATTAACACAGAGAAAGACACCATGTTTGTGGTACTCCACAGTGTTGAATTAACACAGAGAAAGACACCATGTTTGTGGTTCTCCACAGTGTTGAATTAACACAGAGAAAGACACCATGTTTGTGGTTCTCCACAGTGTTGATTTAACACAGAGAAAGACACCATGTTTGTGGTTCTCCACAGTGTTGATTTAACACAGAGAAAGACACCATGTTTGTGGTTCTCCACAGTGTTGATTTAACACAGAGAAAGACACCATGTTTGTGGTTCTCCACAGCGTTGAATTAACACAGAGAAAGACACCATGTTTGTGGTTCTCCACAGTGTTGAATTAACACAGAGAAAGACACCATGTTTGTGGTTCTCCACAGTGTTGATTTAACACAGAGAAAGACACCATGTTTGTGGTTCTCCACAGTGTTGATTTAACACAGAGAAAGACACCATGTTTGTGGTTCTCCACAGTGTTGAATTAACACAGAGAAAGACACCATGTTTGTGGTTCTCCACAGTGTTGATTTAACACAGAAAGACACCATGTTTGTGGTTCTCCACAGTGTTGATTTAACACAGAGAAAGACACCATGTTTGTGGTTCTCCACAGTGTTGAATTAACACAGAGAAAGACACCATGTTTGTGGTTCTCCACAGTGTTGAATTAACACAGAGAAAGACACCATGTTTGTGGTTCTCCACAGTGTTGATTTAACACAGAGAAAGACACCATGTTTGTGGTTCTCCACAGTGTTGAATTAACACAGAGAAAGACACCATGTTTGTGGTACTCCACAGTGTTGAATTAACACAGAGAAAGACACCATGTTTGTGGTACTCCACAGTGTTGAATTAACACAGAGAAAGACACCATGTTTGTGGTTCTCCACAGTGTTGAATTAACACAGAGAAAGACACCATGTTTGTGGTTCTCCACAGTGTTGAATTAACACAGAGAAAGACACCATGTTTGTGGTTCTCCACAGTGTTGATTTAACACAGAGAAAGACACCATGTTTGTGGTTCTCCACAGTGTTGAATTAACACAGAGAAAGACACCATGTTTGTGGTTCTCCACAGTGTTGAATTAACACAGAGAAAGACACCATGTTTGTGGTTCTCCACAGTGTTGAATTAACACAGAGAAAGACACCATGTTTGTGGTTCTCCACAGTGTTGATTTAACACAGAGAAAGACACCATGTTTGTGGTTCTCCACAGTGTTGATTTAACACAGAGAAAGACACCATGTTTGTGGTACTCCACAGTGTTGAATTAACACAGAGAAAGACACCATGTTTGTGGTTCTCCACAGTGTTGAATTAACACAGAGAAAGACACCATGTTTGTGGTTCTCCACAGTGTTGAATTAACACAGAGAAAGACACCATGTTTGTGGTTCTCCACAGTGTTGATTTAACACAGAGAAAGACACCATGTTTGTGGTTCTCCACAGTGTTGAATTAACACAGAGAAAGACACCATGTTTGTGGTTCTCCACAGTGTTGAATTAACACAGAGAAAGACACCATGTTTGTGGTTCTCCACAGTGTTGATTTAACACAGAGAAAGACACCATGTTTGTGGTTCTCCACAGTGTTGATTTAACACAGAGAAAGACACCATGTTTGTGGTTCTCCACAGTGTTGAATTAACACAGAGAAAGACACCATGTTTGTGGTTCTCCACAGTGTTGATTTAACACAGAGAAAGACACCATGTTTGTGGTTCTCCACAGTGTTGATTTAACACAGA
This sequence comes from Protomyctophum parallelum, assembly GCF_964188405.1. Lineage (NCBI taxonomy): Eukaryota > Metazoa > Chordata > Actinopteri > Myctophiformes > Myctophidae > Protomyctophum > Protomyctophum parallelum. The sequence continues at coordinate 52,814,355 of NC_139700.1, forward strand.
GAAAGACACCATGTTTGTGGTTCTCCACAGTGTTGAATTAACACAGAGAAAGACACCATGTTTGTGGTTCTCCACAGTGTTGAATTAACACAGAGAAAGACACCATGTTTGTGGTTCTCCACAGTGTTGAATTAACACAGAGAAAGACACCATGTTTGTGGTTCTCCACAGTGTTGATTTAACACAGAGAAAGACACCATGTTTGTGGTTCTCCACAGTGTTGAATTAACACAGAGAAAGACACCATGTTTGTGGTTCTCCACAGTGTTGATTTAACACAGAGAAAGACACCATGTTTGTGGTTCTCCACAGTGTTGATTTAACACAGAGAAAGACACCATGTTTGTGGTTCTCCACAGTGTTGAATTAACACAGAGAAAGACACCATGTTTGTGGTACGCCACAGTGTTGAATTAACACAGAGAAAGACACCATGTTTGTGGTACTCCACAGTGTTGAATTAACACAGAGAAAGACACCATGTTTGTGGTTCTCCACAGTGTTGAATTAACACAGAGAAAGACACCATGTTTGTGGTTCTCCACAGTGTTGATTTAACACAGAGAAAGACACCATGTTTGTGGTACTCCACAGTGTTGATTTAACACAGAGAAAGACACCATGTTTGTGGTACTCCACAGTGTTGATTTAACACAGAGAAAGACACCATGTTTGTGGTTCTCCACAGTGTTGATTTAACACAGAGAAAGACACCATGTTTGTGGTTCTCCACAGTGTTGAATTAACACAGAGAAAGACACCATGTTTGTGGTTCTCCACAGTGTTGAATTAACACAGAGAAAGACACCATGTTTGTGGTACTCCACAGTGTTGAATTAACACAGAGAAAGACACCATGTTTGTGGTTCTCCACAGTGTTGAATTAACACAGAGAAAGACACCATGTTTGTGGTACTCCACAGTGTTGAATTAACACAGAGAAAGACACCATGTTTGTGGTTCTCCACAGTGTTGAATTAACACAGAGAAAGACACCATGTTTGTGGTACGCCACAGTGTTGAATTAACACAGAGAAAGACACCATGTTTGTGGTACTCCACAGTGTTGAATTAACACAGAGAAAGACACCATGTTTGTGGTTCTCCACAGTGTTGAATTAACACAGAGAAAGACACCATGTTTGTGGTTCTCCACAGTGTTGATTTAACACAGAGAAAGACACCATGTTTGTGGTACTCCACAGTGTTGATTTAACACAGAGAAAGACACCATGTTTGTGGTACTCCACAGTGTTGATTTAACACAGAGAAAGACACCATGTTTGTGGTTCTCCACAGTGTTGATTTAACACAGAGAAAGACACCATGTTTGTGGTTCTCCACAGTGTTGAATTAACACAGAGAAAGACACCATGTTTGTGGTTCTCCACAGTGTTGAATTAACACAGAGAAAGACACCATGTTTGTGGTACTCCACAGTGTTGAATTAACACAGAGAAAGACACCATGTTTGTGGTACTCCACAGTGTTGAATTAACACAGAGAAAGACACCATGTTTGTGGTTCTCCACAGTGTTGATTTAACACAGAGAAAGACACCATGTTTGTGGTTCTCCACAGTGTTGAATTAACACAGAGAAAGACACCATGTTTGTGGTTCTCCACAGTGTTGATTTAACACAGAGAAAGACACCATGTTTGTGGTACTCCACAGTGTTGATTTAACACAGAGAAAGACACCATGTTTGTGGTTCTCCACAGTGTTGAATTAACACAGAGAAAGACACCATGTTTGTGGTTCTCCACAGTGTTGAATTAACACAGAGAAAGACACCATGTTTGTGGTTCTCCACAGTGTTGAATTAACACAGAGAAAGACACCATGTTTGTGGTTCTCCACAGTGTTGAATTAACACAGAGAAAGACACCATGTTTGTGGTTCTCCACAGTGTTGATTTAACACAGAGAAAGACACCATGTTTGTGGTTCTCCACAGTGTTGAATTAACACAGAGAAAGACACCATGTTTGTGGTACTCCACAGTGTTGAATTAACACAGAGAAAGACACCATGTTTGTGGTTCTCCACAGTGTTGATTTAACACAGAGAAAGACACCATGTTTGTGGTTCTCCACAGTGTTGAATTAACACAGAGAAAGACACCATGTTTGTGGTTCTCCACAGTGTTGAATTAACACAGAGAAAGACACCATGTTTGTGGTTCTCCACAGTGTTGAATTAACACAGAGAAAGACACCATGTTTGTGGTTCTCCACAGTGTTGAATTAACACAGAGAAAGACACCATGTTTGTGGTTCTCCACAGTGTTGAATTAACACAGAGAAAGACACCATGTTTGTGGTTCTCCACAGTGTTGAATTAACACAGAGAAAGACACCATGTTTGTGGTACTCCACAGTGTTGATTTAACACAGAGAAAGACACCATGTAAAACTAAGACGAAAAATGTTCGTCGACTACCTTTTTTCACTGATGAAAACTAAATGGAAACTAAATTAAAACTAAGAGTAAATGTACTGACATTTTCGTCAACAGATAAAAACTAGACTAAAATGTTAGGAAGGGACTAGTGGAGATCCAGTATAAGTCATTTTACAATTAGTTGCATGTTGGAAAATACTCAAAATAGCTGATCTACAAGGTTTGTAGATCGGCTATTTTCAGCAAGTGAAAATAATCAGTCATTACGACGACATCAAGGCCCGCCAAAATACATTTTGGCGTGTTGTAGAAACTGTAGATTAAGTCTTTACTCAATTTCTACCCATTTCTTCTCCCTGGCTTTCAATGTTTGACCTAATTAACCTGTGTACTGTTTGTGTTGCTTTGATTTTGTTTTACTATGCTACTTGTGTCCTGTACAGCACTTTGGTTGGCCTCCTGGTCTTTGTAAATGTGCTCTATAAATATAGTTTGATTTGATTTGATTTGATTAGATTTGATTTAGATTCAGTCGACTAAAGTTAGACCAACACTAAAACATTCCAGGTGACTAAAATGTGACTAAAACTAAAATTAAAACTATTCAAGAGACTATAGGACTAAAACTATAATCAAATGTTGCATGTCAAAAACAACACTGCTCCGCACTGCAGGCGTGCCGTGGTGTTTACAGTGGAGTTCCGTGTGTTTCTTCCTCAATCTCAAACCTATGGCCTGAAAGGTTTTGAAAGGTACCTCTAGATGTCAGCAAGGAACAGACCAACAGAACTGGACTGTACCTCTCTGTGGTACCTCTAGATGTCAGCGAGGAACCGACCAACAGAACTGGACGGTACCTCTCTGTGGTACCTCTAGATGTCAGCGAGGAACCGACCAACAGAACTGGACGGTACCTCTCTGTGGTACCTCTAGATGGTCTCAGACCAACAGAACTGGACTGTACCTCTCTGTGGTACCTCTAGATGGTCTCAGACCAACAGAACTGGACTGTACCTCTCTGTGGCGGACCCGGTCGCCCTCCGGCTTGGCCTCGGCGTTCAGGGAGGAGGTGCTGGAGACGGACGAGCGGCGGCTGCTGCAGTCAGACGCCTGGGGGGAGGGGTTTGAGGACTGGGGGGAGGGGTTTAAAGACACAGTCAGACATAGATATATATATATATGGAGAACGCTAGATGGCGCTAGACCCGCGCTCTGGCCAATGGAGAGAGACGTTGCTACGTGGCGGCCATCTTACCTCGGGGCAGCATAACATTGTGTCTATGGGGCGTGTACTTTTTAAATAACCATAACATTGTGTCTATGGGGTATGTACTTTTAAATAACCATAACATTGTGTCTATGGGGCATGTACTTTATAAATAACCATAACATTGTGTCTATGGGGCATGTACTTTTTAAATAACCATAACATTGTGTCTATGGGGCATGTACTTTATAAATAACCATAACATTGTGTCTATGGGGCATGTACTTTATAAATAACCATAACATTGTGTCTATGGGGCGTGTACTTTTTAAATAACCATAACATTGTGTCTATGGGGCGTGTACTTTTTAAATAACCATAACATTGTGTCTATGGGGCATGTACTTTATAAATAACCATAACATTGTGTCTATGGGGCGTGTACTTTTTAAATAACCATAACATTGTGTCTATGGGGCATGTACTTTATAAATAACCATAACATTGTGTCTATGGGGCGTGTACTTTATAAATAACCATAACATTGTGTCTATGGGGCGTGTACTTTTTAAATAACCATAACTTGCTCAATTTTCAACCGTTTTTCAAACGGTTTGGTTTGTTATAAACGTCAGAGACGTCCGCATACTTATATGCATTTATACGACGTTCATATAAAAAAACTAAATGAAGCAGATAAGCGTCCTGAATCATAGCCACGTTGACAACGACTATAATAAACCAAATCCGTCAAGATTTGAGCGAGTTTATGTTTGTTTTTGTTTGAGCTGCCATTGAACATACTGTACTGTAGTAAGATGGCCGCCGGGTGAAAGACGTCAGAAACTCTGCCTTAAGCCATCTAGACTTTATATATATATATATCTATGCAGTCAGACGCCTGGGGGGAGGGGTTTGAAGACTGGGGGGAGGGGTTTGAAGACTGGGGGGAGGGGTTTGAAGACTGGGGGGAGGGGTTCGAAGACAAAGTCAGACGCCTGGGGGGAGGGGTTTAAATACACAGTCAGACGCCTGGGGGGAGGGGTTTGAGGACTGGAGGGAGGAGTTCAAAGACAGTCAGACGCCTGGGGGGGAGGGGTTTGAAGACTGGGGGGAGGAGTTTGAATACCGGGGGAGGAGTTTGAAGACTAGGGGGAGGGGTTTGAAGACGACTGGGGGGAGGAGTTTGAAGACTGGGGGGAGGAGTTTGAATACCGGGGGAGGAGTTTGAAGACTAGGGGGAGGGGTTTGAAGACGACTGGGGGGAGGAGTTTGAAGACTGGGGGGAGGAGGAGTTTGAATACTGGGGAGAGGAGTTTGAAGACTAGGGGGAGGGGGGGGAGGAGTTTAAAGACACAGTCAGACGCCTGGGGGGAGGGGTTTGAGGACTGGAGGGAGGAGTTCAAAGACAGTCAGACGCCTGGGGGGGAGGGGTTTGAAGACTGGGGGGAGGAGTTTGAATACCGGGGGAGGAGTTTGAAGACTAGGGGGAGGGGTTTGAAGACGACTGGGGGGAGGAGTTTGAAGACTGGGGGGAGGAGTTTGAATACCGGGGGAGGAGTTTGAAGACTAGGGGGAGGGGTTTGAAGACGACTGGGGGGAGGAGTTTGAAGACTGGGGGGAGGAGGAGTTTGAATACTGGGGAGAGGAGTTTGAAGACTAGGGGGAGGGGGGGGAGGAGTTTAAAGACACAGTCAGACGCCTGGGGGGAGGAGTTTGACTGTGCCAGTCCCACACATTAGAGAGACAAGACCACACGACGAAACCGTCACAAAACGCCGAAGGGAGAAAAGAACGGCTAAATTTGCAAATCTAGTCTTTTGTTTTGAGTGAACGGTGAATACTCACGTCGACGCTGCCTCTCCTCCGCTGAGAGCCGTCCTGTGTCGCCTCCAACAACATCACGATCTACAAAGGAAGAGAGGAATGGATCTGAGAACATTGACACTTTCTACCCCCGCGACCCGACTACGGATAAGCGGTTGAAGATGGATGGATGGATGGATGGATGGACACTTTCTACGGCATGGGTTCCCCCAAAGTGGGGTCCGGCGGGAACCCCTAGGGGTACTTGAGGGAGTTCCAGGGGGTACCTATAGCTCAATTAGAGATAGTTAGGAACCAAATGGACCCAAAATCTACAGTGGTTTTACAATATAAATTGTGGTACCAGAGATAGAAATGCCATTAAAGCGGGGATCCGCATAGCATAATGCGTGTGAAACTGGTGGGGTCCATGAAATTAATATGTTTTGGAATCACTGCTAGAGCCGTAAAAATCCTCCCTTATCGGGGGGGTCACTGGTATAATGTTTTCAAATGGGGGGTCCGTGGCCTAATAAATGTTGATTTGACACAAAAAAGTTTGGGAACCACTGTTCTACGGACAACAACAAACACTGCAGTGCAGTCAGTGGAATCATTCATGTTTACCGTCCTTATACACCGGGATATAGTTTACGCTCCCGTTTACGTCAGTTATTTATCTGTGAACTTGTGTGAACTGTCGAGTGGCTTCATTGACCACATCCAGTAGCGTGCACAGACATTTAGAGGGGCAGGTGCTCAGGTGAAAAAAAGGGCACCTTGAGCAGCGCGTGGAACCGGCCGTTTGCCTTAATAGTGTGAGATTTATAGATTTTGGGGCATAAATAATATACAGTATTAGAAGCTTTTTTTTTTCTTCACAAGGGCACATTGCTGTCGAGAGGGCAAGGGCAGGTGGTGCTCTAGCACCCCCTAATGTCTATCTGTGCACGCCATCGACCACATCTCTCTGTCGGGCAGAAACCGCATGTGTCCAAAACTGTTACATTTCAGGATTCAGGTGTCCGTACCTTGGAGTTGAGGGCACACTGCAGCGGGGTGTCTGTAGGGTGTCTGTACGGTGTCTGTAGGGTGTCTGTAGGGTGTCTGTACGGTGTCTGTAGGGTGTCTGTAGGGTGTCTGTACGGTGTCTGTAGGGTGTCTGTAGGGTGTCTGTACGGTGTCTGTAGGGTGTCTGTAGGGTGTCTGTACGGTGTCTGTAGGGTGTCTGTAGGGTGTCTGTACGGTGTCTGTAGGGTGTCTGTAGGGTGTCTGTACGGTGTCTGTAGGGTGTGTCTGTACCTTGGAGTTGAGGGCACACTGCAGCGGGGTGTCCTTGTGCTTGTTGTGGATGGAGGTGGAGGCTCCGTTCTCCAGCAGCACGGTGATGATGCCCTCGTAGCCCCACCGCGCCGCGATGTGCAGCGCCGCGTCACCCTTGTCGTTCTGCACGTTGAGGCGGCAGGTGTGCAGGTCGTAGTACACCAACGCCTTCACACACTGAAACACAACACAGAGTACACCAACGCCTTCACACACTGAGACACACCACAGAGTACACCAACGCCTTCACACACTGAAACACACCACAGAGTACACCAACGCCTTCACACACTGAGACACAACACAGAGTACACCAACGCCTTCACACACTGAAACACACCACAGAGTACACCAACGCCTTCACACACTGAAACACACCACAGAGTACACCAACGCCTTCACACACTGAAACACAACACAGAGTACACCAACGCCTTCACACACTGAGACACACCACAGAGTACACCAACGCCTTCACACACTGAAACACAACACAGAGTACACCAACGCCTTCACACACTGAAACACAACACAGAGTACACCAACGCCTTCACACACTGAAACACAACACAGAGTACACCAACGCCTTCACACACTGAAACACACCAGCGCAACACACACACTGAAACACACCACAGAATACACCAACGCCTTCACACACTGAAACACACCAGCGCAACACACACACTGAAACACAACGACGCCTTCACACACTGAGACACAACACAGAGTACACCAACGCCTTCACACACTGAGACAACAACGCAACACACACCCGTCACCTAGTGTAGGAGCCATTAGGATGGTGACTTATTATTTGTTAGGTTGGCATACTATTTTTGAACACTTGGTGGCGGGCTTTAGATTTGACAGCACTGGGTGTGTATTTAAAGGGCACTCAGGTGCAGTGATTCAGGTTAGACACAGGGTATGGTGGGAGGCGCACACCGCTCTCACCAGCCAGTAGCCAGAAGCAGACAAAATAACAGGATAATCGCTATATATTATTATCACTGGTATGTTCATCTCATCTGTACAACTGTGTCAATAAATACAGTCAAACTGAGCTCTACGACTGTCATGTTTCTGTGTGCACTGCTGCGTACGATCACTTCCACCACCTGTGAAGTAATGTGCAACAACGTTTGAAGTGAAGGATTGCCATTACACCTAGAGAACATGTTTTTTTCCCCCCGGCTGGCTTGGGTTCCATCTTGTAATCATTATAATCGCAGTTGCCGTCGGTCAGAAACCTCCTATCTCCATATTTTAACCCATTCTGACCTGAGATCAGATTCATACGAGGTTTCCACTGGACACACACTGGTCTGACGAACCCATTCTGACCTGAGATCAGATTCTAAAAAATGTCAGTCGTTCTTCGATTTTTCAAAAATAGCAGACCTACAAGCTCGTATCGCGCCACTCGGTGGCGCGATATGAGCTTGTAGATCTGCTATTTTTAAATAGCTAAAGCATAACATGATGCCGACACCAAAATGGGTGCCCGTTCAGAATGGGTTATTAAAATAGCGCCCAAGTACAGCGGTATATCTGAAGAAAAGGCTCTGTGGATAATATACAGCCCCTCATGGCCAGACATTCCTAATGCACCCAGACCTGTAGCAATGCCGTCTCAGGAGTCAGGTGTGTGATCGCTGTGCCAAAAAAGCATGGAATACGGAGGTGTATATTACAGGAAACTCCGTACATGCAGGCCAGGTGCATGCAGGGGGGTGTTGTGGTAACTTACGTCCTGGTGTCCGTACATGCAGGCCAGGTGCAGAGGGGTGTTGAGGTAACTTACGTCCTGGTGTCCGTACATGCAGGCCAGGTGCATGCAGGGGGGTGTTGTGGTAACTTACGTCCTGGTGTCCGTACATGCAGGCCAGGTGCAGAGGGGTGTTGAGGTAACTTACGTCCTGGTGTCCGTACATGCAGGCCAGGTGCATGCAGGGGGGTGTTGAGGTAACTTACGTCCTGGTGTCCGTACATGCAGGCCAGGTGCAGAGGGGTGTTGAGGTAACTTACGTCCTGGTGTCCGTACATGCAGGCCAGGTGCATGCAGGGGGGTGTTGTGGTAACTTACGTCCTGGTGTCCGTACATGCAGGCCAGGTGCAGAGGGGTGTTGAGGTAACTTACGTCCTGGTGTCCGTACATGCAGGCCAGGTGCATGCAGGGGGGTGTTGAGGTAACTTACGTCCTGGTGTCCGTACATGCAGGCCAGGTGCAGAGGGGTGTTGAGGTAACTTACGTCCTGGTGTCCGTACATGCAGGCCAGGTGCATGCAGGGGGGTGTTGAGGTAACTTACGTCCTGGTGTCCGTACATGCAGGCCAGGTGCAGAGGGGTGTTGAGGTAACTTACGTCCTGGTGTCCGTACATACAGGCCAGGTGCATGCAGGGGGGTGTTGTGGTAACTTACGTCCTGGTGTCCGTACATGCAGGCCAGGTGCAGAGGGGTGTTGAGGTAACTTACGTCCTGGTGTCCGTACATACAGGCCAGGTGCATGCAGGGGGTGTTGTGGTAACTTACGTCCTGGTGTCCGTACATGCAGGCCAGGTGCAGAGGGGTGTTGAGGTAACTTACGTCCTGGTGTCCGTACATGCAGGCCAGGTGCAGAGGGGTGTTGAGGTAACTTACGTCCTGGTGTCCGTACATGCAGGCCAGGTGCATGCAGGGGGGTGTTGAGGTAACTTACGTCCTGGTGTCCGTACATGCAGGCCAGGTGCATACAGAGGGGTGTTGAGGTAACTTACGTCCTGGTGTCCGTACGTACAGGCCAGGTGCAGAGGGGTGTTGAGGTAACTTACGTCCTGGTGTCCGTACATGCAGGCCAGGTGCAGAGGGGTGTTGCCGCTGTTATCCTGGGCGTCCGTGTTGGCCTTGTAGTGCAACAGCAGCAGCTTCAGGGAATCAAGAAGAAAAAAAATACGGATTCAACCAAAACAAACCGTGACAATGACAATGGCCCACATACCGTACAGCAAAACACACACAACAAGCCTCGCGCCCCTGTTCTGTTCTCTGTGGGTTTCTCTGTCTGGACAGATATACCTATACTGCGTGGTTATTATAGTTTTTTTGTTTTTTTATATTATATATGTGGTTTTGAGCTCCATTTTCAATCCGGAACGGGGTCGCGTGGAGACAACAGTTCCAGCAGAGAGCTCCAGAGTCCAGACTTCCCTTTCCCGAGCAACGTTTGCCACCTCATGGGCTGAACTGACGACATGAACTCTATGTTCAGTTTTTAAAATGTTTTTTTTTGGCTGTGCTTTTTTATGGATTCCTGTATTTCTTTTAGGACTTATTTATTATTCAGAGTATTGTCTTGCACTTGATATATTTATTCTTTTATGAATCCGTGTTGTCTTTTAACTAGGAGAAACATAATTTCGTTTTTTTTCCTATCTCTAAGGCCGAGAGCAGCCAACCATCGCTCATTTCGGGCCGCTTGTATAGCGAGAATAGGCCAATCTACAAGAGCCATATTAGATCAGCTCTGAAGGTAATATCGACATGTCCACCTCATTAATGAAAGGCTTAAAACGAATAGAGCAATCAACGTGGTCAACACGTGGAATGGATCTTCATACCGTGACGCCCTGGTAACCCTTCTGACAGGGCAGGTGGAGGGGGGTGAGGGGGTTCATACCGTGACTCCCTGGTAACCCTTCTGACAGGGCAGGTGGAGGGGGGTGAGGGGGTGAGGGGGTTCATACCGTGACTCCCTGGTAACCCTTCTGACAGGACAGGTGGAGGGGGGTGAGGGGGTTCATACCGTGACGCCCTGGTAACCCTTCTGACAGGACAGGTGGAGGGGGGTGAGGGGGTGAGGGGGTTCATACCGTGACTCCCTGGTAACCCTTCTGACAGGACAGGTGGAGGGGGGTGAGGGGGGTGAGGGGGTTCATACCGTGACTCCCTG
>NC_139700.1:52827525-52860025 GCF_964188405.1 Protomyctophum parallelum
TTAAAGGTCATTGACCGCCTGCTGAGCGGTGTTCAAGGCCTAACACTTTGAACTAGCGGCGTTGCTGCTGCGGCTTCGCGAAAACCTCCTAATAAGGACATGTGTGAAATAGCGAAGGCCAGGTTGGAAGTGAAGTGGTTAAATTTCACTCAGTGGAGTGTGAAGCCTCGTGAGGGTCTGTGAGATGGAACCCCTCGTCTCCCGACAACTGGGAAGACCTCACACTAGGAAGATTGAAGGACGCCTGCGTGCGTGCGTCTCCTCAGAGTCTCAGACAGGCTGTTTATATTTGGTATTGTCAGTGACAGTAAGATAAGATAAGATAAGATAAGCTCAATGTATTAAGCTCACTGTATTATCCTTAACCCTCTAAGACCCAGCGTTGCTTTTTAGCAACACTTTTATTTTAATTAAAAAAATAATTTCTGTTCTTTTTTCACCTAAACGTCATCAGTGATGTTCATTGCAATGCCATTTCAATGCCATTGGTCATGATATTTGCATATAAATATACCCCCCACAGAGGCTGAAATTCACACAAATTAAAAATGTCTGGACCTTTACCCTAATAAAAGTAGGTACAATAATTGTAATATATGTTTTTTTGTGATCATTAGAATGTCTAGAACATGTTTTATTCATTATTGTGAAAGATATCCCCCAAATGTAAATTATTAATTTATTATATTATTATATAATTATTATAATTTTTTTTTTACATATTTTTTAGTCTTAGTCCTAGTAGTACAAAGTAGTAGTGAGGTTGAAATCTATTTTTTGAAAGTAGAAATGAATGCGGGTCTTAGAGGGTTAACTGGTGCATTCTGAGCAGCTGATCCATGTAAAAATGATTTGAGTGTGAATGGAAGCTCGGTATAGTTTGGACTTTGGAGAGATCGCTGGACTAGTAGCAAGTATATGCTGCATTTTGATGACTTCATGTCATTCACACCGTGGCCATGGCTACAGTACATACAGTACTATTAACCCATTCTGACCTGAGATCAGATTCATACGAGGTTTCCGCCGGACACACACTGGTCTGATTAACCCATTCTGACCTGAGATCAGATTCTAAAAAAAATGTCAGTCGTTCTTCGATTTTTCAAAAATAGCAGACCTACAAAGCTCGTATCGCGCCACTCGGTGGCGCGATACGAGCTTGTAGATCTGCTATTTTTAAATAGCTAAAGCATAACATGATGCCGACACCAAAATGGGTGCCCGGTCAGAATGGGTTAATTTGTCTCACCTCAAACAGACAGTCTATGGGGGTAGCAGCGTTCTGAGACTCACCTCAAACAGACAGTCTATGGGGGTAGCAGCGCTCTGAGACTCACCTCAAACAGACAGTCTATGGGGGTAGCAGCGCTCTGAGAGAGACTCACCGCAAACAGACAGTCTATGGGGGTAGCAGCGCTCTGAGACTCACCTCAAACAGACAGTCTATGGGGGTGGCAGCGCTCTGAGAGAGACTCACCTCAAACAGACAGTCTATGGGGGTAGCAGCGCTCTGAGACTCACCTCAAACAGACAGTCTATGGGGGTGGCAGCGTTCTGAGACTCACCTCAAACAGACAGTCTATGGGGGTGGCAGCGTTCTGAGAGAGACTCACCTCAAACAGACAGTCTATGGGGGTAGCAGCGCTCTGAGAGAGACTCACCTCAAACAGACAGTCTATGGGGGTAGCAGCGCTCTGAGACTCACCTCAAACAGACAGTCTATGGGGGTAGCAGCGTTCTGAGACTCACCTCAAACAGACAGTCTATGGGGGTGGCAGCGTTCTGAGAGAGACTCACCTCAAACAGACAGTCTATGGGGGTGGCAGCGTTCTGAGAGAGACTCACCTCAAACAGACAGTCTATGGGGGTAGCAGCGTTCTGAGACTCACCTCAAACAGACAGTCTATGGGGGTAGCAGCGTTCTGAGAGAGACTCACCTCAAACAGACAGTCTATGGGGGTAGCAGCGTTCTGAGAGAGACTCACCTCAAACAGACAGTCTATGGGGGTAGCAGCGTTCTGAGAGAGACTCACCTCAAACAGACAGTCTATGGGGGTAGCAGCGTTCTGAGAGAGACTCACCTCAAACAGACAGTCTATGGGGGTGGCAGCGTTCTGAGAGAGACTCACCTCAAACAGACAGTCTATGGGGGTGGCAGCGTTCTGAGAGAGGAGGCTCATTTTCTGCCTGAACAAGGCCTTGTCTTTCAGGACCCCCAAACAGCCCTGTAGGGAGAACAGGTGCAGAGCATTGACTAGTGTGACCAGATTTGACTGAGAGACTGCCATCGCGCAAAGTACAGCTTTTCACCAGAGTTAATAGCACACATGCAGACTCGTCACATACTAGAGCATGTCTTGAAATAAGTGTCAGAGCGGAAATCGACATGTAAATATGAAATAAACGCTTAAAAGGTATATTCAGTGATTTCACTTAATTCAAATATCACTTATTTTTTGTTTTGTTGTGATAATCCTCCCTACTATAGAGTGTGCTGGCCATATAAGGAGTTCCTCCCTGTCCCCAGTTAACCCCTGGGGGTCAAAAAACCTTAGGTTTCGTTTTTGGTTCTCTATCCTGATTGGATGAAAGGCTTAGGTCCCAGCCAAAAACGAAACCTAAGGTTTTTTGAGTGAAATCACTGAATATACCTTTAAACATATAGGTGTAACGTTAGAGACCACAGAAGTGAACCTTTCAAGCCTGTTTTCTCAACTCGCTGTTTCTCTTGCAAGACATTACTCTATAAGCCATATCTCCAAAACTGGTGGGTCAAACTGAACAACCAATATGTCAATTTGAAGCTATGATTCCCTGCTTTCACATGACATGAAACAACGAAAATTCAAAAAAATTAAATGGCAGTCCCTCAGTCAAATTTAGTCACTAGTAGTAGTATAGTATTAGTCAACCACATACTGTGGCGTTGCGTCAGTAACTTTAACCTGGCGTATATTCTCGGTCAAGACTCTGTGCAGTGTGTATCAATCGATGGTGTTTCTCTCAAAGAAGTCCAGGCGGAGGGTTCAGTCGGTTTGTAGGTATCAAAGTTTTATTTGACCAAAGTTACTCTCAGTTTACAAGCCAGGGTACAAGGGCCCAAAATGGAGTCACACAGTTTAAAGTCCCTTCGAATCGACTTACGCAGTGTGAGCACAAATACAGTAGTTCCAACATTACAATATGTGACCAAATTTGACTGGGAGACTGCCATTGGATTTTTTTGATTTTTTGATTTTTCATTTCATATGAAAGCAGGGAATCATAGCTTCAAATTGACAGATTGGTTGTTCAGTTTGACCCACCAGGTTTGGAGATATGGCTTATAGAGTGATGTCTTGCAGAAAACAGCGAGTTGAGAAAACAGGCTTGAAAGGTTCACTTATGTGGTCTCTAACATTACACCTAGCTACATGTTTAAGCATTTTTTTTTCATATTTACATGTCAATTTCAGCTTTGACACTTATTTCAGACATGCTCTAGTATGTGAAGAGTCTGCCTGTGCTATTAACTCATTTTGAAAAAAAAAAAAAAAAAAAAAAACGTTTTTCTCCTCTGGTGAAAAGCTGGAATGTGCGCGATGGCAGTCTCTCAGTCAAATCTGGTCACATATATTCACCTCCGGATTCAAACAGGCCGCCTCCTCTCTATGGGAGCCAATCAAAATGGAATGCCTGTGAGAGTAGGCGGGACATAATTTGCATGTAGCTCATGTGGCCAGCTAACTATACTTTTATATTAATAGAACCTTATTAACACATGTAACTATAAGAATGAAATGTCAAAGGAATACATTTTAACTGTTGCTGACTCATGATAAACTTCACCAATTAACGGATAAAACACATGTTAACCGAATCTTACTTTAAAGACTAATTCAAAATAGGCTATATATTTACAAATGATGACAATAGCTCTGTATTGTCCTACATTCAAATACCTTTATAGTTCAGTCTTAAACAAACGGAATATGAAACTAAGTAATGAAAAAGGTAGAACGTATCAACAGGTCTAACAGATTAAGCACAGATATATTCTAGACCTGCAGTTTTAAGACTGTATTACTTTTAAGATAAGACACTGTCTCCAAACACCTGGAGTGCTGACAGCATCAGGAACAAAGGCTTTGTTTATACAGACGATTCTAAGATTATATGTAAATGTAGTAACTGAAATAAACTCAACAGATAGGGTAAATGGTAAATGGTAAATGGTGCATTTATATAGCGCCTTTATCCAAGGCGCTTTACAGAGATTGTGCATTACATTCACCCATTCACACACACATTCATACACCGATGGCAGCGGAAACCATGCAAGGCACCAACTAGCACATCGGGAGCAATTAGGGGTTCAGTGTCTTGCTCAAGGACACTTCGACAGTAACTCTGGGGGAGCCCGGGTTCGAACTGGCAACCTTACGGTTACCATCCAGGCACTCTACCCCTGAGCCACCGCCGCCCCATTAAGATTAAGATTTAATCACAGGGACAATGGGTCTCCTTGAGTGAGATCTCTGAATGAGATCTTCCCAGGCCTAGCTTCCCGGACACCTAATCTACACCAGACTTATGACCTGTGTTGAGTCATATGCTATCAAATTATACATCACACCCATTGTAGACGAGAACCCCTTTTGGCGTTTTAAGGCATTATGTTATACTTTAGCTTTTGAAAAATAGCAGATCTACAAGCTCTTGTAGATCTTGCTATTTTTGAAAAATCTTGAAAATGTGGCGCAAATCTTTGAATATTATATTCTTTCAAAGGAAACGGTTTTTTCTTTGCTTCTGGAGGGGTTCCTGGAAGAACATATTTTCAGATGGGGGTCGGTGGCCAATTTACATATCATTTTTGGGGTCCTTGACATGCAATATTGAGCACCACTGATATAGAAACATAGGTTTTCCAGAGAATGGTTAGGATTTAGAAGACACACTCGGTACTCCACGGTGTCCTAATGACTCAGGTTGCAGTGGCTGATGTAAATGGTGAAAATGGTGCATTGTGTACTCAATGGTGCATGGTGTACTCCAGTGTCCTACCCTTAGAGTATATATGGATAGAGACGGCTCCCGGAGGAAACCCTGAGGAGAACTGGACATAGTGGCCGAGTTTGTCATCTCAGCTCGAACCAGCGCTGCTCCGTTGACTATCATTGTTCACGTTGATGTGATTGGGGCCATGACACGTGAACGAATGTTTAATACGTGAACGCAGCGCAAACGTCGCCAATGATGTAGTCAACGGCCAGCGCGTTCATGTTATTGGGGCAATCAATCCCAGAATGCACTCTGTTCCTATACCCGGAGGGAGGAGTGAAATCGCCTCATGTTGCTTTTGAGCAACTTACTGCAAGTGGACGACGGGAGAAACCCGGTGCCGTCTCTATTAATATATACTCTAAGGTGGTCTTTACATGAGAATGGTGTCTGTTCATATAAAATGGCAAAATAAAGTATCGTTTGCTGATGTCCTTTTACACGAGAACAGTGTTTTTAGTGTATTATATATGATATGAATATAGTTCCTAAACAAGCCTCCCTCCTCGCCTACAAAGTGCCGCTCATCAGCGATGGTGAATGTAAAACCATGACGTAAATAAGATGCCTTAATTGCGATAGGCGGCAGCAGCGTTCATGTAGCCTAATGTATTATAAAATACATGTCCGTCCCGGCCGTGGCGCGCTCTGCCTGCGTGCTCTGTGCTGCCCGTTGCTCTGCCTGCGTGCTCTGTGCTGCCCCGTTGCGTGAAGGAGGAGCTGGCTCTTCTTCTTGTACGTATAACATGCAGCCCGTTAACGACACCTATAGCGACATTGGTAACAAGACAACTCACCCCGTTTCTGTTTTCCTCCCAGAATCTTCCCCAGTGAGGGGTTGGTGGGAGAGGCTGGACAGCAGACGGCTGGACTTTGAATTTCTCTAACTATAAACTTTCATGACAGCAGACAGCCTAAGTACAAATATAATTTATGAAAAGCTACTACAGTGAAGTCTGTTCACAGAAGTTGTTGTAGGATATGTGGGGATTATCTGACGAGGTACCATTTGAGGGGGCAAAACCTTACATAATACTAAATAATACTAAATTGTTTATAGGGTCAATATAAGTAAAATAATATAGCCTTTCTACAGGAGTATCTTTTTATATTTTTCCAAAAAGAATACAAACAGCCAATAGCATATTACAAAGTTATCCCCCTCACTGGTGACAATTCCGGGAGGAAAAACGGGCACGCACCGGGTCGAGTCTTCCAGTATTCGCGACATTATAGCGTTTTCATAAAGTGTGCGTTCTCGTGTAAAGGGTCGATAAAACAAATGAGAATGCAACGGGACTTTGACGTTTTATCTGGAGATGGTGGCCGTGTGAAAGAGGCCTAAGGTCCTACCGTGTTCTCCTGGCTGAGGTTGCCCAGGCTGATGTACTCCACGGCGGCCTCGAAGCTGGTCAGACAGTAGCTGAGCTCGTCCTTCCCGGAGCCGCTGGAGTGGCTGATGCGGAAGTTCTTGACGTAGCTCAGGTTGGCCATCCTGGAGAAAAGGAACACCTCTCTTGTCTTAACCCATTGAGGACGGGAACGCGTCCGTGTCGCTTTGGCGTTTAACCACTTTAACCCATTGTTTTAAACTTTACCTGTTGAAAAATAGCAGATCTACAAGCTCTGCTATTTTTGAGTGGTGCAACCACCCCAAGGAACAGCAATGTCCGTGTTCACCTATGTTTTCACCTATGTGTTCACCTATGTATGTGATAATGAGCCAGTATAATGAGTACCAGTAGGGGCGCTGTTGCCAGAAACAGAGAGAGAGAGAGAGAGAGAGAGAGAGAGAGAGAGAGAGAGAGAGAGAGAGAGGAGAGGAGGGGAGAGGAGGGGGGGGGGGAGGGAGAGAGGAGAGTTGCACCACTCAGTTCACATGGGTGTGATTTTTCTTTTAGAAATTGTGAAAATGTGGCGCAGATCTTTGAATATATATTCATTCGCAGCAAACGTCAACTCAAATCTTTGCTTCTGGGGGGGGGGGGGGGGTCCCTGGAACAATATATTTTCAGATGGGGGTCGGCGGCCAATTACATATAATTCTAGGGGTCCTTGACATGAAGTATAGTCACACGCACACACACACACACACACAAACACACACGTACGTGGGTTTAAACGTAAATGTCACTCACCAGTTGGGGATTTCCGTCTTGGCCAGTAAGTATAGGATGACACAGAGGAGGTCATCTGCACACATGGCCTCTATGGTGACTGAGGGAGGAAAAGGGAAGTCTTCAATCAGCTTCGTTTGCGTTGCACAATGTGCTCGACTCACAGTGATGCAACTTCAGCAGTTCAAACCCCAGTGAACATAAAGCCTAACGAACGTCCTGCAGACAAAGACAAGTGCCTCTTTCACTCAGGAAACCACCCCCACCCCCCTTTTTAACCCCTCACTGTATTATCTTTCTTTTCCCTTTTTGCTTCCTTTATGATGAATTCCTGTTCTGTTCTTTAACTCATTCTGACCTCAGATCAGATTCATACGAGGTTTTCCGCCGGACACACACTGGGTCTGATGAACCCATTCTGACCTGAGATCAGATTCTAAAAATGTCAGTCGCTCTTCGATTTTTTCAAAAATAGCAGACCTACAAGCTCGTATCGCGCCACTCGGTGGCGCGATACGAGCTTGTAGATCTGCTATTTTTCAATAGCTAAAGCATAACATGATGCTAACACCAAAATGGGTGCCCGTTCAGAATGGGTTAACTATATAGAAGGGTCTATTTGTACGTCTCTAAATGTTTTGATGAATTGAACAATGTGGACCCTCTTGTAAACAAGAAGTGTAATGCTTAATTGTGTCGTCCACTCACAGTTAACAGTCTTTGTATTGAGTTTGTGCTTGAAATGTACGGTAATTCTGCAAACTGTTAATAAATATGTATTTTATTATTAAATTATAAATTAATAATTAATTTATTAGTGAATTAAAAATGCGAAAATGCACCCAGCGCGCAGTACCCAATATATAATACCCGTTGAGGCAATATCTCACAACGGGTAAGGGCTAGTACATATAAACTATACATATATACAAGTAAGACGCGCAAACGCGGGAAGCGAACGCAGCTCGTGTGTGTGTGGTTGTGTGTGTGTGTGTGTGTGTGTGTGTGTGTGTGTGCTACAGCTGCGCCCTGTGTGTGTGTGTGTGTGTGTGTGTGTGTGCTACAGCTGCGCCCTCTGGTGGCGGGCGGGTGGTGTCACAGCGGGACAGACACACAGACATGAGCAGCAGGGTCTCATAGTAAGTGGCTCACTGCGTTCGCAACTATACTATACTTATATACTATAAAGTGCAGGGCGGCGGTGGCTCAGGGGTAGAGTGCCTGGATGGTAACCGTAAGGTTGCCAGTTCGAACCCTGTGGGCTCCCCCAGAGTTACTGCCGAAGTGTCCTTGAGCAAGACACTGAACCCCTAATTGCTCCCGATGTGCTAGTTGGTGCCTTGCATGGTTTCCGCTGCCATCGGTGTATGAATGTGTGTGTGAATGGGTGAATGTAATGCACAATTTATGTAAAGCGCCTTGGATAAAGGCGCTATATAAATGCACCATTTACCATTTATGACCACATACAATGCAATTCTAGTGCCGTCTACATCACGTGCTATAAGTCTGTATAAAATGCTATCCAAGACTACATGAATTGACTAAAAGGACATTTTGTCTATAAATGTAGTTAGTTTCGGTTCATTTCCTACACAGTGCCACACAGTTTCAGTTAAGGTATTTAAAGCACGTTGAATTCCCTTCCTTGAACAATGTACAATTGACCTGCCTTTGCCCGTCAGTTAAATAAAATATATTTTCTTCACATCTCGATTTCATGATTTTGTTAGTTTTAGTTAACTATAATAACCCATTCTGACCGGGCACCCCTTTTGGTGTCAGCATCATGTTATGCTTTAGCTATTTAAAAATAGCAAGATCTACAAGCTCATATCGCGCCACCGAGTGGCGCGATACGAGCTTGTAGGTCTGCTATTTTTGAAAAATCGAAGAACGACTGACATTTTTTAGAATCTGATCTCAGGTCAGAATGGGTTCATCAGACCAGTGTGTGTCTGGCGGAAACCTCGTATGAATCTGATCTCAGGTCAGAATGGGATAACCTTGGAACGCCCCGGGCTGGCACTCTGTCTTGTCTCATCTGCATTCTCGGCTAAACACACACACACTCGTCCCTTTGTCCTTCTCCTTGGCAAGGCCCTAATTGGTTGATTGGCTGCTTGGCCACCGGGTAATTGGAAGAGGATGGTTCCACTTCTGGCGAGTCGTTGTGAGGAACCCGGCGGAGCTTGTTCGCTTTAAAAACCAAACTGTAAAACAATAAGGATGTGTCCAGACAGTGGGCCTACTGTTGCCTGTTTGGGCTCACACACCGTCACACAGCATTAATCTGACCTGAGATCAGATTCTAAAAATGTCTTCTACATCCTGACAGTTTTCTGAAAAAGCCATGTTTCTATGTCAGTCGTTCTTCGATTTTTCAAAAAATAGCAGACCTACAAGCTCGTATCGCGCGCCACTCGGTGGCCGTTAGGGGTTAAAGAAATAGCCAAAGTAACACACAGGCAGGGCAGGCACGTGTGCGCGCCGGCGCCGACGTGCAGTGACTTGTGAGCTTGTAGATCTGTTCTTTTCAAATAGCCACTGTATCATGTAAGAGCGAAGTGCTTTGGGCTTGTAAAGCGCTTTGGATAGAGGTGCTGGAGCCTGGAGATTTCTTTGTACCTATGCGGCTGGGTGACTGCGTGGTGGTCAGAACAGTACCTGTGCGGCTGGGTGACTGCATGGTGGTCAGAACAGTACCTGTGTGGCTGGGTGACTGCGTGGTGGTCAGAACAGTACCTGTGCGGCTGGGTGACTGCGTGGTGGTCAGAACAGTACCTGTGCGGCTGGGTGACTGCGTGGTGGTCAGAACAGTACCTGTGCGGCTGGGTGACTGCGTGGTGGTCAGAACAGTACCTGTGCGGCTGGGTGACTGCGTGGTGGTCAGAACAGTACCTGTGTGGCTGGGTGACTGCGTGGTGTGGTCAGAACAGTACCTGTGCGGCTGGGTGACTGCGTGGTGGTCAGAACAGTACCTGTGATGCTGGGTGACTGCGTGGTGGTCAGAACAGTACCTGTGCGGCTGGGTGACTGCGTGGTGGTCAGAACAGTACCTGTGCGGCTGGGTGACTGCGTGGTGGTCAGAACAGTACCTGTGCGGCTGGGTGACTGCGTGGTGGTCAGAACAGTACCTGTGTGGCTGGGTGACTGCGTGGTGGTCAGAACAATACCTGTGCGGCTGGGTGACTGCGTGGCGGTCAGAACAGTACCTGTGCTGCAGGGTGACTGCGTGGTGGTCAGAACAGTAACCTGTGCGGCTGGGTGACTGCGTGGTGTGGTCAGAACAATACCTGTGCGGCTGGGTGACTGCGTGGTGGTCAGAACAGTACCTGTGCGGCTGGGTGACTGCGTGGTGGTCAGAACAGTACCTGTGCGGCTGGGTGACTGCGTGGTGGTCAGAACAGTACCTGTGCGGCTGGGTGACTGCGTGGTGGTCAGAACAGTACCTGTGCTGCTGGGTGACTGCGTGGTGGTCAGAACAGTACCTGTGGGGCTGGGTGACTGCGTGGTGGTCAGAACAGTACCTGTGCGGCTGGGTGACTGCGTGGCGGTCAGAACAGTACCTGTACGGCTGGGTGACTGCATGATGGTCAGAACAGTACCTGTGCGGCTGGGTGACTGCGTGGTGGTCAGAACAGTACCTGTTCTGCTGGGTGACTGCGTGGTGGTCAGAACAGTACCTGTGCGGCTGGGTGACTGCGTGGTGGTCAGAACAGTACCTGTGCTGCTGGGTGACTGCGTGGTGGTCAGAACAGTACCTGTGCGGCTGGGTGACTGCGTGGTGGTCAGAACAGTACCTGTGCGGCTGGGTGACTGCGTGGTGTGGTCAGAACAGTACCTGTGCGGCTGGGTGACTGCATGATGGTGAGAACGACCTTCCGGAGGCAGAGCAGCTTGTGGAGGGGAGAGGTGCAGCCGTTCAGTTGGCTAAGCTCTCTCTTGGCCCGGGGAATGTTGATGCTGCACGGAGGAGGGAAGGAGGTTAGCAGTATGTTGTAAGACACAAGGGGCTGTATTTTGCGTGTCTTAAGTACCAGGTCTTATTCCCTAAATTGAGTAAACTAAAGACCTGGAGGCGTGGTCAATGCTCTTTGGCCACTCAGAATAGCCAAATGGCCATTGGTCACGCCTCCAGGTCTTTAGTTTACTCATGTTAGGGAATAAGACCTGGTACTTAAGACACGCAAAGTACAGCCCTATAGGTAGCATGGTTGTTAGCAGTATGTAGACGCTAGGTATGGAGACGGCATGGTGGTTAGCAGTATGTAGACGCTAGGTAGCATGGTGGTTAGCAGTATGTAGACACTAGGTAGCATGGTGGTTAGCAGTATGTAGACGCTAGGTAGCATGGTGGTTAGCAGTATGTAGACACTAGGTAGCATGGTGGTTAGCAGTATGTAGACGCTAGGTAGCATGGTGGTTAGCAGTATGTAGACGCTAGGTAGCATGGTGGTTAGCAGTATGTAGACGCTAGGTAGCATGGTGGTTAGCAGTATGTAGACGCTAGGTAGCATGGTGGTTAGCAGTATGTAGACGCTAGGTAGCATGGTGGTTAGCAGTATGTAGACACTAGGTAGCATGGTGGTTAGCAGTATGTAGACGCTAGGTAGCATGGTGGTTAGCAGTATGTAGACGCTAGGTAGCATGGTGGTTAGCAGTATGTAGACGCTAGGTAGCATGGTGGTTAGCAGTATGTAGACGCTAGGTAGCATGGTGGTTAGCAGTATGTAGACGCTAGGTAGCATGGTGGTTAGCAGTATGTAGACGCTAGGTAGCAAGTAGCGACCACAGACATGTCCCGGTTTTCAAAGATGGTTTTGCAGATCAACGTTCATTAGTACCAAATTGTCCCAGATTTGAGCACAGTTAAGTGCTTACATTACTTCTCATTTAGCATGTTCTGTTCTATTGAAAAGGGGCGGTCACTAAGGTGTGCTAAGTGCTACAAATATTGTCCTCCATTGCTGAAGAAGAAAAGAAGAAAAGGGAGCCACAGGGAACCATGGGGGTACCAGGGGGTCCCCAGCTAAAAATAATAATATTATATATAGCATCACAATCATTTTAACCACGTTCACATCTTTTATGCTTTGGCCATTCGGAAATAGTGCTTATACTGTACAAGTTCATAGCATAATGTGGATTTTAACTTTGGTGTAGAGCTTTTATTCTGGAGGTCCCTGGCACAACAATAGTTTTGAGATGGGGGGGAATCTGCAGCCAAATATAGGTACATATCATTTTGGGGGTCCTTGGCGTGAAAGGAAATAGAGAACAAGTAAGACGCGCAAACGCGGGAAGCGAACGCAGCTCGTAAATTGCAATAACAACAATTAGAATAAATTACGTACTTTTTTTTTCTTTTTAGTTAATAATTTTTTTTAAGTTTTCTACTGTGTGTGTGTGGTTGTTTGTGTGTGTGTGTGTGTGTGTGTGTGTGTGTGTGTGTGTGTGTGTGAGCTACAGCTGCGCCCTCTGGTGGCGGGCGGGTGGTGTCACAGCGGGACAGACAGACACACACACAGACAGACAGACATGATCTGCAGGGTCTCATAGTTAGTGCTCAGTGCGTTCGCAACCATGGCATTGAACACACAGTTCAGGACACAGAAGAAGAGCAAACAGACCTGAATTCAGATTTCACCCCCAGGTCTTTCTGCTGGAGATCCTGCAGACCTCGTGCGGTCTTGTTGAAGGCAGCGTCCTGCCATGATGGGTGACATAATTATAAGGACAGATCTGGGACCAGCAGTTCACACACACACACACACACATAGAAACACTATACACTTTATACTTTATATCAGTGGTTTTCAACCTTTTTTTCATGTCAAGCTCCATTATACATTATTCATTATTAACCCATTCTGAACGGGAACCCATTTTGGTATTAGCATCTTTTTAAGCTTTAGCTATTTAAAAATAGCAGATCTACAAGCTCATAGCGCGCCACCGAGTGGCGCGATACGAGCTTGTAGGTCTGCTATTTTTTGAAAAATCGAAGAACGACTGACATTTTTAGAATCTGATCTCAGGTCTGAATGGGTTCATCAGACCAGTGTTTGTGTCCAGTGGAAACCTCATATGAATCTGATCTCAGGTCAGAATGGGTTCATCAGACCAGTGTTTGTGTCCAGTGGAAACCTCGTATGAATCTGATCTCAGGTCCCCCATTTGATGACATTTAGTTTCTCAAACCCAAAGACCTAAGAGAATATGTTGTTATCGTTATAAGATTGTGCACAATGGAAACAAATTCATAATTGTATCTATAGAAATGACATGGGTTGATTTTCCCCTTCTGCCCTATAGGCTTCACTCACTGTAATCACGTTGCTCACTGTGATTATGTAGATTTCAGCCTCACGGCTAAGTATTTGAAATACATGTATTTGAAATACGTATTTTAAATACTTTTTTTGTATTTTGTAATTTGTATTTCGCTGGGATGGAAGATGTATTTTGTATTTTGTATTTAGATACATTTTTTGACCCAGTATTTGTATTTTGTATCAAAATACATTTTCAATGTATTTTGCCCATCTCTGACGGCTATCATGATTGGTAGACAGGTGCTGACGAGGCGTTGGAAAGCGTCAGGGAGTTCCCCTCGTTTCATGACTGGTTTGTGGAGTTAGGTAAGGTTGCAGCATACGAAGAAATGGCATAATAGGAGGTCCGACAGACTGGACAAATATTATCCGAAATGGGGAGGATACATAATGCATATTGCGGTCAGAGATCCCATTGATGGGGAGGATACATAATGCATATTGCGGTCAGAGATCCCATTGATGGGGAGGATACATAATGCATATTGCGGTCAGAGATCCCATTGATGGGGAGGATACATAATGCATATTGCGGTCAGAGATCCCATTGATGGGGAGGATACATAATGCATATTGCTGTCAGAGATCCCATTGATGGGGAGGATACATAATGCATATTGCTGTCAGAGATCCCATTGATGGGGAGGATACATAATGCATATTGCGGTCAGAGATCCCATTGATGGGGAGGATACATAATGCATATTGCTGTCAGAGATCCCATTGATGGGGAGGATACATAATGCATATTGCTGTCAGAGATCCCATTGATGGGGAGGATACATAATGCATATTGCGGTCAGAGATCCATCCCGTTGTGGTGTGTGAGCGCAACGGCCCTTTCTCTCTTGTTTTCCTTGAATACAGTGTGAATTAATATTACCCAGGGTGCAATGGCATTTCTTTTTCCCTTTATTTATTTATTATTAATTTGTTTTATTATTTTATTGTATTGTTTTGTATTGTATTGTATTGTATTGTCTGTATTGTATCTTTTCTGTAAATATTTCGTTGTGTAATGTATTTATTATTCACTTGTCTAGTTTTGTTTCATTTGTTGTCTTAATTGTTTGTGACTAAATTGAAAAAGCAATAATTTTGAAAAACAAACAGATTGTGCACAGTTCCATGCTGTATCGACGTTGGCCCCATTAGGAGAGATAATAATAATAATAATAATAATAATATATATATATATTAGGAGAGATGACATGAAAACCTTGATCAAAATAACTATTCTATCTACATGCTCCAATTGTGTAGACTTCTTGTAAATTTAAGTAATACAGATGTTTAACAATAATTTAACTCTTGGCGGTCCAATTGATCAACAGCTCGCCATCATTTAGCTGTATGGGGACCACCTGGAACCCCCTCAAGGACCACTGGTGGTCCCCGGACCACCTGGAACCCCCTCAATGACCACCGGACCACCTGGAACCCCCTCAAGGACCACTGGTGGTCCCCGGACCACCTGGAACCCCCTCAATGACCACTGGTGGTCCCCGGACCACCTGGAACCCCCTCAAGGACCACTGGTGGTCTCTGGACCACCTGGACCCCCCTCAAGGACCACTGGTGGTCCCCAGACCACCTGGAACCCCCTCAATGACCACTGGTGGTCCCCGGACCACTGGGGACCACCTGGAACCCCCTCAATGACCACTGGTGGTCCCCGGACCACCTGGAACCCCCTCAATGACCACTGGTGGTCCCCGGACCACCTGGAACCCCCTCAAGGACCACTGGTGGTCCCCGGACCACCTGGAACCCCTCAATGACCACTGGTGGTCCCCGGACCACCTGGAACCCCCTCAAGGACCACTGGTGGTCCCCGGACCACCTGGAACCCCCTCAATGACCACTGGTGGTCCCCGGACCACCTGGAACCCCCCTCAAGGACCACTGGTGGTCCCCAGACCACTGGGGACCACCTGGAACCCCCTCAAGGACCACTGGTGGTCCCCGGACCACTGGTTGAAAACCACTGATTTAAATGAAGAATAAAAAAAATAAAATGATACATACCTGGCTAGCTTCAAGTGTTCCCACAAAGTTAAAGATTAAATCATGGATACCATGATGAATATACATCTATAGGGGGGGGGGGGGTAAGAGGGGGGTAAGAGAGGCGACATATTTATTTTCAACAACGCAGATAGATACAGTACGTTTTTCATGCAGAATATGAGACAGAATAGAGTAGAGTAGAGAGCTCATTTATGTAAAATGTAAAAACCAAAAATAGCAGATCTACAAGCTCGTAGCACGCCACTCGGTGGAGCTTGTAGGTCTGCTATTTTTGTAAAAATCGAAGAACGACTGACATAGAAACATAGCTTTTTCAGAAAACTCTCAGGACGTAGAAGACATTTTTTAGAATCTGATCACAGGTCAAAATGGGTTAACTTATTTATTTTATGTATTTATTTGACAGGGACAAAGCTCATTAATCAACATGTCAGTTTTCACATCAATGTAAATGGGCCAGAGTTAGCCAAAGCTAAATTTCATCTGTAGTCCCTGTAGTATATTAGCGCCCCTCACTTCACACAGGTGTGATTTCTTTCAAATACGATAGATTTCCCACTGTTGGTAATCATTATTGATGATATTAATAAAATATTAATAAAACATTATTGTACCTCCACTGCTTGTTTGAGGAGAGCCATCTGAAGCTCCTGTTTGGCCAGAAGTCTCTGGCAGGGAGGGACAAAGTATCACAGTTAAGTATTAAGTTGGTATATAGTTTATTAATAAGATACATTATTTATTTCTTGTATTGCTGTATATATGTTTTATGTATTATGTTCATATTTACCAGGCGAGGTTCTCTCAACAGGCACTGAAGACATTTAGAATAAAGGGCATTCACCGAGTCCTGAAGGCAAGGAGAAGAACATTTTAATTAATTGATAAACTATTTACAGTATTTCCAGCAAGCAATGTGAAAAATAGTGTTCAGCTGTTTTACACTGTGATTAACCTACACTCAAATGATATTTTTGAGAAATCTTGAAAATGTGGTGCAAATCAGTTTGAATATATTCTTTCACAGCAAATGTTTTTAACTCATATATCTTTGCTTCTGGTGGGGAGGGGGGGGGGGGTTCCTGGAACAACATATTTTCAGATGGGGGGGTCGGTGGCCAATTGCATATCATTTTGGTGGTCCTTGACATGAAATAGTTTGAGGACCACTGACATATAGAAACATAGGGTTTTTCATAAAAACGGTCAGGATTTAGAAGACCTTTGGTAGAATCTGGCCTCCGGTCTCAATGGGTTCATGCTAGAAGCTGTGAGAAAATGGAATACAGCGGGCCTTGGGGTTGTAGGAATGAATTTTGAGAATTTTTAAATTAGAATTTTGAGGAATTTTGCGCTCTAATGAGAGCGCAAAATCTGTCTTGGAAGAGCCACCCATAGACTGATCTAATCGAACCTTTCTTCACTAGTCCGATCCAGAAGAACACAGTTTGCCGGCCACTGCTACAGATCTAATCTTCCCTTCTTCTACTGGAGTCCTGCCTCAGAGCAGACCAGAGGTTTAGAAAACTGTCGTTCCCTGATGTCATCGCTATAGAGCGTCGCAGTCTCTCCCCCTTTCAGAACAACGAGTGGCCCAGGAAATGAAACCCAATGCATTTTTCCCCATAGGCATTTCTTAAAGTATTTATTTAAAGACGGTTACGCCGCGGACAAAGCCAACTCGGATCGTGACAAATCATGACAATGAACACAATGTTTTGGGCCGATCAAATAATTTATAAGAAGAAAGTCAAAACAAAATTTGTTTTGACTTTCTTCTTATAAATTATTTGATAGTGTTGTGTCCTGCCTTTATTTTCTTCTTTCTAATGATTTGATCGGCCCAAGATATTGTGTTCATTGTCATGATTTGTCACGATCCGAGTTGGCTTTGTGCGCGGCGTAACCGTCTTTGAATAAATACTTTAAGAAATGCCTATGAGGAAAATGAACAGTGATTTATTTTCCGGGGGGGCGGGACCGCGACGCTCGATAGGGGACACATGCATCAGTAAGCAGGAACTGGGGATGGCGATGAAGGGCCGGGAAGTCTGGCGTGATATTGTGAAATCTACGATCTCGACCGCGGTCGAAAAATGATGGTGAGGAATGAAAGCGTTTGTGCGTGCGTGGTCGCGTGCGTGCGTGCATGTGACCGTGCATGTGACCGTGCGTGCGTGCGTGCGTGCGTGCGCGGTCCCGAGTCACGCCAACAACGACAACAACGTACAATGTGATGCCGGAGTCCCTTCCTCTCGTGCTCCCTGAAGGACTGGCGGAAGGCGGCGACCATCTTGTCCAGCCTGTCCGCGTGGCGGCCCAGGAACTCCCGGACGTCCTCCATGTTCTTCAGACAGTAGGGGGCGCTGGGGGGCTCCTGCGGCGGCGGCGGCGGCGGCTCATCGGGGCTGTGCTCGCCGCCGGCGGCGTAGAGCGGCGAGCCGATGCACAGGATGCTGTAGCTCTGCTCCTTGTCGTTGTAGAAGGTCTCCTCGAAGAGGACGCAGACGGAGGACGGCGCCGGGAAGCCCGCACGCAGGAGCACCTGGCGGTCCTGGATGCTGACTTCCTGCGAGAGAGAGAGAGAGAGAGAGAGAGAGAGAGAGAGAGAGAGAGAGAGAGAGAGAGAGAGACGGTCGCAGTGTTGTTATTATACTGTACCCTGTATTTATACCCCTTTTCGTGCTGTATTTTTAACATTATTGTATGCCTGTATGAGCTGTGGGACCATCTGAATTTCCCCTCAGTATATATGTATAGTTTATATGTATAGTTTTATTATATAGATATTCCACTGTTACGTTCTTAGCTTACGCATGTTTCATGATAAATGCTTTTTATGTGATGTATTCCCATGCTTTTTTTGTTCTTGCTTAAATGTAAGTCGCTCTGGATTAAGAGCGTCTGCTAAATGCCTAAATTGTAAATAAATATCTATCTATCTATCTATCTCAACCCATTTAGACCTGAGAACATATTCTACAAATGCCTTCTAAATCCTAACAGTTTTCTGAAAAACCTTATGTTTATGTCAGTGGTTCACCAACTATTATTTCAAGTCAAGGACCCCCACAAATCCCCCTTCACATTTCAATAGATCCAGTGATCTTTTGATGTAATTTTCTGGGGTCTATAGTAGGACTGTAGTAAATAATAATACAGAAATCTCCATAAAATGTTAAAAATAAATAAATAAATAAAACATTTAGCCGAATGCCACCCGGTCAAAACAATAGCTAAAATCGAAAGAAAGCAACACATGAAAAAAAAATAACACTCACTATTACTTTATCTGAAAACATCCTAAAACATGAACCTTCGTTGAAAAAAAAAAAACAAAGTTGTCTTTTCTTATCTTATGAAATAACTAGAACTGGCGGAAAAATTATTCACACGTACGTCATGCCATTGGCAAGACAGTAGGTTGGTTGTCAGTAAATTGTCAGAACATTTTCAGTGAGAAAGGAGGGCATTTGCAAAGGTGGTGTTATGTAAATGCTATTCAGCAAGTGTTGAAAAGGGACACTTGCTTTCAGCAACAAAAGAGAAGAATTCTCCAGGCTAAGGGCCGATTCATACTCCTATTTTAGAGCCGAATAAAAGACGGTTCGGCTCTGTAGAGCCTACAATTTGACGTCATTTGAGGTTCGGGGGGGCGGGTACCCTCCTAAAGTCGGCTCTTCGGTGCTACTGAAAATTTCTGACGAGCCGAAATCATTTCGGCTCTACAGCGCCGAAACAGCGGTAAAATTGGAGTATGAATCGGCCCTTAGGCTAGGTGAAAAGAACCTTGGGGAAAACAAGTACTTCCAGAAAAAAAATCAGGAAAAGTACAGGGAAGTGTTGGAATGGCACATCTGTAACTGAAATTTACTGAAACTAAAAACAAATAATCATCACACCTGGTGTGAAGTAAGCGATGCCTTTGACAAGTTAATTTGTCTCGCTGAATATCACAGACTCCCTCCCTATACTGCTTTATTACAGACAGGTCGATTAAAATAAAAGGCTAATAAATCCAATGTTAATCAAAACCCATGTTTCTATGTCAGTGGTGCTCAACCTTTTTCATGTCAAGGACCCCCAGAATTATCTCTATTGGGCCACACGGACCCCCCCATCTCAAAATATGTAGTTCCAGGGACCCCCCCCCCCCCCCCCAGAAGCAAATATTTTAGTTAAAAATGTTCGCTCTGAAATGTATATTCAAAGATTTGCGACACATTTTAACGATTTCTTTAAAAAATAGCAGACCTACAAGCTCGTATCGCGCCACTCGGTGGCGCGATACGAGCTTGTAGATCTGCTATTTTTCAATAGCTAAAGCATAACATGATGCTGACACCAAAAGGGGTTCCCGCCCAAAATAAGAGGCACTGCGGTCCTGTTGGTGTTGAAATCAGTTGCTAATCAGTTACTGACATGTGTGTGTGTGTGTGTGTGTGTGTGTGTGTGTGTGTGTGTGTGTGTGTGTGTGTGTGTGTGTGTGTGCACTCCGTGCATAGTAAAGATAAAGATAAAGAAAACTTTATTGCCCATTAAATTGACATAAAATGGAAAATTCTCTTTGGCACATCACCGGCAGTCAGTTACAACAATAAAACATTAGACATTAGAATACACAGATGCATTAAAATACTATATAACATGCATTCACATAAACACAGTGATCATGAACAGTGGGTGTTAGGTGAACTATTTAAACATTTTCTCATTTAAAATGTCCACAGCAGTATTGGCACAAACAAAGTTTTGTAACCCAATTCTTTTTAGCTAGTTTATATAGCCCTAAGCCTCCTGCCCGATGGCGACAAGTCAAATTCAGAGCGAAGAGGGTGGGTAGAATCATTGTAAATCTGAATAGCTTTTTTGGTTATGGAGAGGTTGTATATGTCCTGAAGTTATTGCCTGACTACCCGAGTTTGTTTTTATCTAGATTCCCAAACCAGGACACCATGTTAAAAGTGAGAACACTCTCAGTGAGTGATCTATATAGACCATGGTCAGGGTGTGTTTACTAGCATTACAACTTCTCCGTTTCCTGAGAAGATAAAGCCGCTTGCCTTTGCCTTTTTTGTAGATGTTACAGTATCTGCATTGGTCTGAAAGGTGAGTTTATTGTCTATGGTTGTTCCCAGATATTTAAAGTCACTGACCTGCTCCACTTCCTCCCCTCGTAAGCAAAGCAAAGCAAAGTTCTTTGTTTACCCTGCAGGAAAGTGGACTAAGCTCCAGATGCTTGTTTACAGCCACACCCTGCTCATAGAGCATTTCATGGTATAGGGGTTCAATGCCTTGCTCAAGGGCACTTCAGCGGTGGTAGTTTTAACGTGCCGGTTTGGGGATTCGAACTGGCGACCTTCCGGTATCAAGACCGCTCCGCAAACCGTTCGGCCAACGCTGCCTTAGTAACAGGCCTAAAGATGGACCCCTGAGCCCTCTGCTCTTGACCCCCCTCCCAAACACAGCTCCTTAAACCCCCTCCCAAACACAGCTCCTTAAACCCCCTCCCAAACACAGCTCCTTGGTCTTATTAATACAGACTGGTTGGGGTCTCTCTCTCAGAAACTCCCTAATCCTCAAAAAAAGTTACTACTGACGTTCAGGTCACACAGGTATTTTAGGAGAAGATGGGGTTGGATTAAAACCCATTCTGGGCGGGAACCCCTTTTGGTGTTTTGCCCCCTCAGGCCGGGAACCCATTTTTGGGTGCTGTACAGTATGTACAGTATTCAAAAATGTAAAACTTTTGATGCTGCTATATAAATATTTGAAGTTTTTCAGAAAATCTAGGTCAGGATTTAGAGGCGTTTTTAGAATCGGCCTCAGGTCAAAATGGGTTAAAAGCCTATAAGTCTATAAATTAAGTGATGGCATTAAGTGATGTTGAGGGCCGCATGTGGCCCCCGGAGCCGCCAGTTGCCCATGCATGTACGACTTCTTTAAGACCATAAAGAAGACGTTATACCTTTCCATCCAGAGTCTGATAGCCGTCCTCCACAGGCTTCAGAACGTAGCTGTCGAACTGGACCGATGTGTACGTGCCTGGGCTCAGGCTTCCGCTGCAAGGCACCAGAACCTGCCCACAAACAAACAAACAAAGCATGTCAATAACTGAAGGCAAGTAAAGACGCAATGAAAGTTCACCGGTGCGTCCCGTTGGTCAAACGCCCAAAAGAAAGGCCCCATTTAGTTAAGGGCCGATTCATACTCTTATTTTAGAGCCGAATAAAAGTCGGCTCTGTAGAGCCTACAATGTGACGTCATTTTAGGTTCGGGGGGGGGGGGGGGGGGGGGGGGGGGGGTACCGTCCTAAAGTCGGCTCTTCGGTGTTACTGAAAATTTCCGACGAGCCGAAATCATTTCGGCACTACAGCGCTGAAACAGCGGTAAAATAGGAGTATGAATCGGCCCTTAGGCTTAAGCAACGACGGCTACGGCAGTCGGCTCCGGCAACCGGAAATGGATCAGTGCTCGATACATAAACCTGCTCTCTGTCGCAGCCCTTTCTACTACGGGAGAAGCTACACTTACACGTATGTGTCTATACAACGCCATGTCATAACCATGTTTATTGAAATTATAGCTGTCATGCATTTACACCGATTGCGCCATCACCTCTCTTACGCTGTGTAATGTGTTGGCATGCTCTGAATGAAGAAATAACATTATACCATATGTCATATTATTGTTTATGAATTGCTCCAGCACCTTCCTATTTCCACTGCTGATCATATCCAGCGCATGTAACAATTAAGCAATATCGGCAAGTTCCTCAGGGTTCAAGTGGTTAAACATCTGACCAGGTCAAGGATATTGATTCCACCCTCATGTTATTCCTCTGCTGCCCAGAGCCATTCGTCTCTCTCATGACTAAACAGCTGTGCCATTTAGAGCAATGTTTCCACGCACACACACACTACTGTAGTGTACTGTACTGTACTGTACTGTACTGTACTGTACTGTACTGTACAGGCACACCCAAAATCATCATACTATACAGTTAATATGTGCGTGTTAGGTTGCGCACAGGTGGTGAAAAACAACCATGCTATTTTCGTGCTCAGACCCAGGCACCCAGGCACCCAGGCACACACACATAGCTCCCTAAGGGAGTGTTTTGCACCACTCCAAAAAACCACACAACTGCTCAAGTGAAGCTGACCCGTTGGTTGGTTACTCACGATGCCATGGAGCTCACACACATAGCTAGGTTAGGTTAGGTTAGGTTAGGTTAGGCTAGGCTAGGCTAGGCTAGGTTAGGTTAGGTTAGGTTAGGCTAGGCTAGGCTAGGCTAGGTTAGGCTAGGCTAGGTTAGGCTAGGTTAGGTTAGGCTAGGTTAGGTTAGGTTACTCACGATGCCATGGAGCTCACACACATAGCTAGGTTAGGTTAGGTTAGGTTAGGTTAGGCTAGGCTAGGCTAGGCTAGGTTAGGTTAGGTTAGGTTAGGTTAGGCTAGGCTAGGCTAGGCTAGGTTAGGCTAGGCTAGGTTAGGCTAGGTTAGGTTAGGCTAGGTTAGGTTAGGTTACTCACGATGCCATGGAGCTCACACACATAGCTAGGTTAGGTTAGGTTAGGTTAGGTTAGGTTAGGCTAGGCTAGGCTAGGCTAGGTTAGGTTAGGTTAGGTTAGGTTAGGTTAGGCTAGGCTAGGTTAGGTTAGGCTAGGTTAGGCTAGGCTAGGTTAGGTTAGGTTAGGTTAGGCTAGGCTAGGCTAGGTTAGGTTAGGCTAGGCTAGGTTAGGTTAGGCTAGGTTAGGTTAGGCTAGGTTAGGCTAGGCTAGGCTAGGTTAGGTTAGGCTAGGCTAGGTTAGGTTAGGCTAGGTTAGGTTAGGCTAGGTTAGGCTAGGCTAGGCTAGGTTAGGTTAGGCTAGGTTAGGTTAGGTTAGGTTAGGTTACTCACGATGCCATGGAGCTCACACACATAGCTAGGTTAGGTTAGGCTAGGCTAGGCTAGGCTAGGTTAGGCTAGGCTAGGTTTTAAATGGCAAGTTTGTACTTCTGCCCTCTGGGAGAAGATACAAAGAACCAAAGTGGAAGTACATCAGATTTTAAAAATAGTTTGTATCAGCATCAACTAAGATGCTGAACGAGGCTCTGAAACAGCGGTAACTACGTGAGGCCTGATTATCCACATCATGTGTGCTATGGTGTAATGTTGTGTCTTCCTCTGTAATGTATTTTTGTTGTCATTGATGTTTTATGTGTGGCTGTAGCTGGGGTGAAAGCCCAAGACAAATGTCCCTTATGGACAATAAAGTTTACCTTGACCTTGACCTTAGGTTAGGTTAGGTTAGGTTAGGTTAGTTTAGGCGAGGCGAGGCGAGGCGAGGCTAGGCTAGGCTAGGCTAGTTTAGGTTAGGTTAGGTTAGGTTAGGTTAGGTTAGGTTAGGTTAGGTTAGGTTAGGTTAGGTTAGGTTAGGTTAGAGTGGGTGACAATATTATCACACGAAAAGATCAAATTACCTACCTAGGTTCCATCCTGGAGGCCAATCTTTCCGGTGATAAGATGGCCACCAACATAATCAAAAAAGTCAATCAAAGAACAAGATTCCTTTACAGGATCTCCTCACTGGTCAGCAAAAACACCTTGAAGACCTTAACAGGAGCCCTCGTACAAGGTTTCTTTGACTATGCATCCACCTCTTGGTACCACAGCACCTCAAAGGCCCTTAAAACAAGGCTCCAGACCTCCCAAAACAAACTGGTCAGGCTCCTACTTGGCCTCGCCCCCCGAACCCACCTCACCCCTGCCCACTTTGACAGGCTGGGATGGCTTAGGGTCGTCGACAGAGTACAGCATCTTGCAATGGGTCTGGTCCACAAGATTCGATACACCACCAAGATACCCATGTACCTGTCTAAATACTTCCTTAATGTAAACGAAGTCCACACCCACAACACCAGAGGGAGTGCAACAAACCATGTACAACCCAGATTCGGCACAAACAAGGGACTAAATACTTTTCGCTCCTATGCCACCAAAATGTGGAACGCCCTACCAACAGTCATTAAGACATGTGAATCCCTTGACTCCTTCAAAACCGCTCTCAAAGGGCACCTACGGATGGCTGCAATTCGAAACTGGCCTCTGTAAAATCTGAATCCCCCCCACCTCCCCCACCCCATTTTCCCTCACTGTATATTGTATCTTTTCCCTTTTTTGCTTCCCATATGATGAATTTAGCTACATAGAAATGTCTATTTGTATGTCTCTAAATGTTTGTATGTCTTTAAATGTTTTGATGAATTGAACAATGTGGACCCTGTTGTAAACAAGTGTAATGCTTAATTGGGTCGTCCACTCACAGTTGACAGTCTTTGTATTGAGTTTGTGCTTAAAATGTACTGTAAATTCTACAAACTGTTAATAAATATTTCAATCAATCAATCAAAGGTTAGGTTAGGTTAGGTTAGGTTAGGTTAGGTTAGGTTAGGTTAGGCTAGGCTAGTTTAGTTTAGGTTAGGTTAGGTTAGGTTAGTTTAGGTTAGGTTAGGTTAGGTTAGGTTAGGTTAGGTTAGGTTAGTTTAGGTTAGGTTAGGTTAGGTTAGGTTAGGTTAGGTTAGGTTAGGTTAGGTTAGGCTAGGCTAGTTTAGTTTAGGTTAGGTTAGGTTAGGTTAGGTTAGGTTAGGTTAGGTTAGGTTAGGTTAGGTTAGGTTAGGTTAGGTTAGGTTAGGTTAGTTTAGGTTAGGTTAGGTTAGGTTAGGTTAGGCTAGGCTAGTTTAGTTTAGGTTAGGTTAGGTTAGGTTAGGTTAGGTTAGGTTAGGCTAGGTTAGGTTAGGTTAGGTTAGGTTAGGTTAGGTTAGGTTACCTCGGCCACTCGGCTGCACAGGTCTGGCCTCTGCTTCTGCAACGCCACGTAGAACGGGTTCCTCAGGATGTTCTCATCATACACAGCCATCTGGAGGAACTCCCTGTGGAGGACAGACAGAGACAACTCATCATACACAGCCATAGGGAGGTCTGGAGGAACTCCCTGAGGAGGACAGACAGAGACAACTCATCATACACAGCCATAGGGAGGAACTCCCTCTGGAGGACAGACAGAGACAACTCATCATACACAGCCATAGGGAGGAACTCCCTCTGGAGGACAGACAGAGACAACTCATCATACACAGCCATAGGGAGGAACTCCCTCTGGAGGACAGACAGAGACAACTCATCATACACAGCCATAGGGAGGTCTGAGGAACTCCCTCTGGAGGACAGACAGAGACAACTCATCATACACAGCCATAGGGAGGTCTGGAGGAACTCCCTGAGGAGGACAGACAGAGACAACTCATCATACACAGCCATAGGGAGGTCTGGAGGAACTCCCTCTGGAGGACAGACAGAGACAAAATGAGGAGGAGGGATGAGGTATAGAGCTACACACACGCTCACACGTAAACACACACACACACACACACACACACACACACACACACACACACACACACACACACACACACACACACACACACACACACACACACACACACACACACACACACACACACACACACACACACACACACACACACACACACACACGCGCAATTCGAAACTGCCCCCGTAACATTGGAATAATGTGTTCCTTCCACGTGCTACAGTATGTCCGGCCAGGGGAACCCCCCCCCCCTGTCAGGTGAAAAGAAGCAGCTTGGACTCCTCATGCATAGAAGTAGGCATGAGGTCAGTCCGCTGCCCCCCCCCCCAGTTTGACAGAGAAAGTGTAGCGCCAGGAGTACATTAGCCCATTCTGACCGGGCACCCATTTTGGTGTCAGCATCATGTTATGCTTTAGCTATTTAAAAATAGCAGATCTACAAGCTCATAGCGCGCCACCAGAGTGGCGCGATACGAGCTTGTAGGTCTGCTATTTTGAAAATCGAAGAGCGACTGACATTTTTAGAATCTGATCTCAGGTCAGAATGGGTTCATCAGACCAGTGTGTGTCCGGCGGAAACCTCGTATGAATCTTGATGGATTAGCTATTTTTCAATAGCTAAAGCATAACATGATGCCGACACCAAAATGGGTGCCCGTTTCAGAATGGGTTAACAGGCTGAAGTATGTATGCACATAAATGTTTTATTTCATTTTTTATTTTCTAAAACTCTTAACTGTGATCTATTGTATAATATTATTTTCATTTGTTTTTGTGCTAAATGTATTATTTTTTATTTATTTCCTTTGAATGGGGGGGTGGGGGGGGGTGGGAAGGGTTTGTGTGTGTATATGTCTATGTGATGTGATTGTTTGTAAAGTATGTCTTGTCTTTAAACCTGAAAATGTATAATTGCCCAACATCATTTTTTTTGGGCTTTCAATAATACCTTTCATAATACCATTTGTGGAGAGAGAGACTTTGCTTTCTTTTAAATAGCTTTAAAAAAATATATAATAATTTTACTAGTACTTTGCTGGGTATTTTATTGCATTTGTATAATTATTTATTGTATTGTCCTGAATGTATGCATTGACCTGAGCAACCCAATTTCCCCGTGTGGATAATAAAATACATCTAATCTAATTTCATATTTCACCAGGCATAATTCATAGCTAAATAAATAATCATAAATCATAACTAGGGCCGGGACTAATTGCGATTAATTTAGATTAATTAACTACAGAAAAATGAATCGCGATTAACTACAGATAAATTAATCGCACCTTTCTTTTCACCGCGGAACGTTTCTCACTGGGCGCTTTTCTATAGTACTGAAAACTGGAAATAATAAAAAGTCACCCCATTTTGTGTTGCCTAGAACTGGAGGTCTGACAAAAAAGAGTAACAATATGAAGTAAGTACAGCTTTGTGATGTCACTGAGATGTACTTGTTACTGTTACTAATTTCTTTTCAGACCTCCAGTTCTAGGCAACACAGAATGGGGGTGACTTTTATTATTATTTCCACAACAGGTAAAACAGTAAAATGTTGAAAATGAGTGGTATCCTGTAGTCACTATTCGTTGATTCACTGGGATACCAAAAAACATTAAAAAAAAAGGTTTCTCGCTGTTCTCGGGTTGAATATTGATATGCGATTAAAATGCGATTAATCTAGATTAATTAATCGCAAAGCCTCTGATTAATTAGATTAATTTTTTTAATCAAGTCCCAGCTCTAATCATAACTGAAAAAAAAGTATGTTTCTGTATCAGTGGTGCTCAATATTTCACGTCAAGGACCCCAAAAGGTATATGTAATATGCCTCCCCCCCCCCCCCCCCATCTGAAAATATATTGTTCCAGGGACCCCCCCCCCCCAGAAGCAAAGATTTGAGTTAAAATGTTCACTCTGTAATAATATATATTCAAAGATTTGAGGCACATTTTCACGATTTTTCAAAGATATAGCAGACCTACAAGTTCATGAGCTTGTAGTCAGATCTGCTATTTTTCAATAGCTAAAGTCTAACATAATGCTATATATAAATACCAAAATGGGTAAATGATTAAGGTGCAGACAACATCTTGTCTTGCGTAGAAGATAAAATGTCCATATTGTAGACTTGTAGAGCATCTCCTACTGCATCAACATGCAGTAGAAAGAGACAGCTGTTTGTTATCTCACAGAGACAGCTGTGCAGCACAACAGAGCGATAGATGTGTGCCACGTCATCATGTCACAATGTCAACATCGTGCAGAGAAATACACGGAAGACATAGGGTATTTTTTCATTATAATATGTATCCTCATATCCCAAAAAGATAAAGGGCATTAAAGTTCAAAATTGCCTTAGTTTCCCTCATTAAGTTCCTCAGGAAATGAGATGAGCTAAAACGGATTCAAAACGAAAGAATGGGGGGCGACGAGAGGAAGGGTGACTGTGACGGTCATAAAACTACTCACTGTTGTGACACAGGATGTTTCTGTGAAAACCGTACAAAGATGAATGGAAAATAACCTATACTGTACACATTAAACAACGCACAATATGAAGCTTGTTAGATTGTAGAAGAAAGGCCATCCATCGTCGCGTGACAAGATGTGTAACACATAATAAGGCATTTGATTTGCCCAGTCATACAAATATTTACTGGACATTGATCATAAATATGGTTTGTAATCCATCTTTTAGTAACTCTCAGACGTATCTTAGGTCATTATAAAACCTTGTTTGTGTGACAGTAATCATTGCTAAAGTCTCGTCAGCTCTTTAATGCAGGTGGAATTCCAATTTCACTCAATCAATCCCCTCTCTCTCTCCGATTGGGTGAAGTTGGTACAGTACTATCCAGACCTGAAAATGTATTATCTGTTTAAAAAAAAAACACATCAGTTACACCCCCTTAAATAAAAGGTATGCCAGTGCTGTCCTATATAATATATCAACCTGTGGCTTCCATACAAGCGTTCAAGAAAAGGCCATACTGTATCAACACAATATCTCTCATCTGTGACCATTATACTTACGTATACTACTTGTTTTGACCTGCGGTCAAAGATGTATTGTCATGTCAATCATGCCTCGCAGCAGCAGCACCGCTAAAGGGGTTTCCAGAGCTCTGTGGCAGCAGCAGACAGCAGAAATACTGTATGTACGTTCTCCTCACAACGACTGAGCTACAGTATATTATGGTAAAGCTAAGCGTGGTGAGAAGAACGTCACACACACACACACACACACCACATCTCTGCTCAGCATCAGAAAACGCTTTAAGAATGTGCCATGTGACTGCCTGGTCTACTGCAGGCCGGGGCCTTGAAAGAAACCCAACCAGGGAGAGAGAGAACCTCTCCTCTCACTCGTGATCCTCCTCAGGCTCACGGCACATTTTCTGGAGCCAATGGAATTTCCATTCTCCACCCCCCCCCCCCCACTCATTTTTTAAGCTGAAAACAGAGTGCTATAATGTCATGTCATGGCCGTGATGAAAAATGAGAGACGGCTTCTTGAACGGTCGGGGATAGATCGAGGGAGACATGACATGGGCAAGTATTTATTTTGTGACACGTCAAGTCTCTCTCTAACTAAAAGGGAGCGTGCAGCTGCAGCATTCACATGCTGCAGCTGCAGCATGTGAATGCTGCAGCTGCAGCATTCACATGCAGCTGCAGCATTCACATGCAGCTGCAGCATTCACATGCTGCAGCTGCAGCATTCACATGCTGCACTCAGAATGAGATGAGATGACAGTCCAGAAGAAACAGCAGCAGCAGAAATCCACACTTTTTACAGGGGATGGATGTGTGTGTATACAACAATGCACCAGCCACTGGCATGTCTGTTATAACAGTTTGCCTTAAAACCCATTCTGACCGGGCACCCATTTTGGTGTCAGCATCATGTTATGCTTTAGCTATTTAAGAATAGCAGATCTACAAGCTCATATCGCGCCACCGAGTGGCGCGCTATGAGCTTGTAGGTCTGCTATTTTTGAAAAAAATCGAAGAACGACTGACATTTTTAGAATCTGATCTCAGGTCAGAATGGGTTCATCAGGCCCAGGCCGTAGCGTAACGGTCTGGGCACCGGACTGGTAATCCAGTCGCAGTGTGCCGCGGGTTCGACTCCCGGACCCGACACGGCCTTTACTGCATGTCATCCCCCCATCTCTCTCCCGTTTCCTGTCAGCCTACTGTCTGTCCCTTCAAAAATCAATAAAAGGCGTAAGCCGCAAAAAAAATATCTAAAAAAAAAAAGAATGGGTTCATCAGACCAGTGTGTGTCCAGTCGGAAACC
Organism: Protomyctophum parallelum; assembly: GCF_964188405.1. Taxonomy (NCBI): domain Eukaryota; kingdom Metazoa; phylum Chordata; class Actinopteri; order Myctophiformes; family Myctophidae; genus Protomyctophum; species Protomyctophum parallelum. The sequence continues at coordinate 52,857,737 of NC_139700.1, forward strand.
TCGTATGAATCTGATCTCAGGTCAGAATGGGTTCAAAGCAGGGGGGCAGTCAGCCAGATATTTCGTGAAGCCTCATTTGAAATCGGTAGTTCATATAATGGCCTGTTGTGGCGCTGGACCGGACCCAAAAAGCCCCATAGCTCCATAGAGGCCCATTTATTTTGGCCCAACTTCACCTAGACTGTATTACCTTAATAAACATGGTCATGAATACTTTCTTCTTCCAGTCACTAGTTTAAAGTCTCATTTCTAATGTCATAATATTCTTTTTGGAAAATTATGGTCCCATTAATTAAAAAAATGACCATAAAGAAAAAAAACATCGCGTATGTTCTGAGGGGCGTGGCTACCGTTACAGTCTATGATCGGGATTCCCCTCCCACTCGAGTCAAAATAAAAACCAACGGAGAAGAAGGGGGGAAGTCCCGCCTCGTTGTCTGGGCAGCCAATGGCCAGCTGGTCCAAAACGGAGCCAGCCAATGGCCAGCTGGTCCAAAACGGATCTAGAAAGATGGCGACTCACATCAGGAATTACCATATTATTACAGGCTTCATTTTACGTTCATGTTAGACCCGGCGAACGCTTTGTCCATATTTTTTACAGTCTATGGTTAAAAGCCTATGTTTCTATAATGTCAGTCGTTCTCAAACATTTTCATGTCAAGGACCCCCAAGATTATATGTAATTGGTCCGCCTTGGACCCCCTTCTGAAAATGTTGTTCCAGTGACCCACCCCCCTCAGAAGCAAATATATGAGTTAAAAACGTTGGCTCTGAAAGAATATATATTCAAATATTTGCACCACATTTTTCACGATTTTTCAAAAATAGTAGACCTGCAAGCTCATAGAGCATTATGAGCTTGTAGATCTGCTATATTTTTCAATAGCTATTAGTATAGCATAATGCTTAAAAGTAAAACACCAAAAGGGTGTTCCCGGCCAAAAATGGTTAAGTTAAAATTCCTCAACACCAGACTTTTTTTATTTTTTAACCCCACGATTTTTGTTACCAATTTTCACCCGGTGCCAATTGCCTAAATAGAGCACCGAAGTCCTGACGTAACTCGCTCATCCCGACCATTCCCTGGTTCGCGGAAGTGATTTCTCTATGGAGAATAACATGGGTGATCTTAATATCGTCTACTATAAGCGTTGTGGTCCCAAACATAAACAAGCTGTCTCGGCGTTATTGTCAGGGAGGTGTCTCTGTATCGTTTGCAACAGTCAGTCACTCATATATGATACAGTCTGCTTCTAGCGAAAATGTAACTAATTCAGTAGCAGTAACATTAGCGTTTTCTCTCAGTCAGTTGATTCTTCATATCCATATGAGTGAAGCGGCCGGGGTGACATGTTTATTTTTCAAACACAGTTGTTATATGAGGCGATGTCAAATCGCCTCAATGGGGATTACAATGCAACTAAACAAATACATGAACCTGGGGGACTGACGCCCTCTACTGAAAGTGACGTCAGACTTCGGTGCTCTATGGTAAATGGTGCATTTATATAGCGCCTTTATCCAAGGTGCTTTACATAGATTACATTACATTCACCCATTCATTCAGCAGAAACCATGCAAGGCACCAACCAGCACATCAGGAGCAATTTGGGGTTCAGAGTCTTGCTCAAGGACACTTCAACACTAACTCTGGGGAGCACACAGGGTTTCGAACTGGCAACCTTTGCGGTTTCCAACCAGCCACTCTATACCCTGAGCCACCGCCCTAAACTGTAATGCTGGGCACTACCCTCCCTCTGCCAACCTGGGGAGAGCCCCGAACTGAAACAAAGCTTCCTTCAATACGTGAGGAGTGAGCAGCACTGGCAGGCCGCTTCTTTTCACCTGACAGGGGGGGGGGGGGGGGGGTTTCACCCAGTTGGCCATAGCATGTGGAAGGAACGCGTTATTCATTTCCAACCAGTTTATATGACTATAGCAAAACCACCATGGTTTGTTTTTTACTTAACCCATTCTGACCTGAGATCAGATTCATACGAGGTTTCCGCCGGACACACGCTGGTCTGATGAACCCATTCTGACCTGAGATCAGATTAAAAAAATGTCAGTCGCTCTTCGATTTAAAAAAAAAATAGCAGGCCTACAAGCTCGTATCGCGCCACTCGGTGGCGCGATATGAGCTTGTAGATCTGCTATTTTTCAATAGCTAAAGCATGTTTGTATGAAAGTTGTATGAAATACTTGCCATTAATATAGTGGTTGCAACTGTATTAATTGATTGGCCGAGTCCCATGGTGGGAGTTCTGCTCTGGTTTTGGTCAACAT
>NC_139700.1:52865025-53170025 GCF_964188405.1 Protomyctophum parallelum
TCCCCCTGGGGTCACTGAATTCAACAAGTCACCAATTTCGATGAAACAACCGGAAACGCACCAAGCCATGAAAAAATACAAACATTTGCCTTGCCGGCGATTGGATGGATTGGGCGTTATATTCAGTCATGTAAAAAAAAGAAAAAACTATTTAATTAGGAATTTACAAAACACGAATAACGTGATCTCTTCTATGCCCCCCCCCCCCCACACGAAAAAAAAAAAATCATAACACTGGATTTTTCTCGTGGTAAGGAATTAATTATAATTGAAAACAAAAAGTAACGTCCATAAAAAAGCATGCATGATGATGATGACAGCTCGAGCTCAACCTCTCTTCCACCTTGTGTCTGTCTATCCAACAGCTGACCAGATGTTAGCCTTTAGCTGCTAACACTTAGCAACGTTAGCATTAGCTCCAGTTTATTAGACAGTGCTGTATGTGTATGTTGTTAGCATTATAGCTACAGCTATCTTACGTATGTTAGCAGTATTAGCTATGTCATCTCGAGCTACAATTATTAGAGATGCTTTATTATTATTATTATTATCATTAAGTCCTGTTAATGCTGCTATAATACCTAGAGCACTTTATTAGACGGTATTAAAACAGGTCGCTTTAGTTTATTGTGCATTGATATAGCTATCATTAGCTGTCATGTTTAGTACATGTCGATGCTAAAACTACAGTAGCCTTTCTTCCTTCCTTGTCTGTGACGAAAAGGAACAACAGCTTAAGGTTAGGTCACTGAGCACCTCTTTATCTTTTGGCACCTGTAATAATGTGTGTGTGTGTGTGTGTGTGTGTGTGTGTGTGTGTGTGTGTGTGTGATCGTGTGCGTGTTATATGCAATAACATACAGTGTACACACACACACACACACAGCTATGCTATTTGAATACTTTAAAGCTGGTGTTAGTGATACAACTAATAATAATAATAATAATAAACATGTTTTAATCAGGACATATTGCTGATTAAAACATGTTTATTGTTATTTTATTTTTATTTATTTTTTAAGTGAAACGCTCTTATCTATATTGTGCATAATCTCTGTGAGAGTCCATTTGGATCCCTAACTATCCATCTTTTAGCATGGGGACCACCTGGAACCCCCTCAATGACCACTGGTGGTCCCCGGACCACTGGTTGAAAAACCACTGCTCTATAGCAGGGGTTCTTAACCCGTGGGTCGCAACCCCATCGGGGGAGGTCGCCAAATTATTTGGGGGGGGGGGGCCCCCAAATTATATTAAAAAAAAAAAGGAAAATGGAAATTAAGAGTTTACATAGTACGTGGTGCATGCATAAACTTTCCTTAATGATTATATCTGGTTTCAGTATTCATTTAAGAGGTTATTATTGCAGTTACAGTTTGTATTGGTGGTGGGGAGGGAGGGGGGCGGGGCGGGGCGGGGTGGGGTGGGGGTCGTGAGACATGACCAAAGCATTTCCGGGGGTCCCACTCCCCAGACAAAAAAAACATTGAGAACCACCTGCTATATAGCAATGAGTACTGTAATCAGACATAACCGCCGTTGTCTGAAAACCCACCTTTTCAGACTCCATCATGGCCCGTAGCACTTACCCTACCCCCTTAGATAGCATTTTCTGTAGACTTATTATAGCTTGTTATGTAGACAGCACTATAATTGCATTGTACTGTATGTAGTCATAGCACGTCATAGTACATTATGTATTGTATAGCATAGTATAGTATATATGTATAGTTTCATTATATAGCTATTCCACTGTTACGTTCTTAGCTTACGCGTGTTTCATGATAAATGCTTTTTATGTGATGTATTCCCATGCTTTTTTGTTCTTGCTTAATGTAAATCGCTCTGGATTAATGTAAGTTGCTTAATGTAAATGCCTAAATGCCTAAATTGTATAACGTTACATGGTTGTTTCAAACCTCTGCTCTTGTATTTTTGTCATGGTCTCACAGCGTAGCAGCTCTATGGACGCCGTGACTGAAACTAGAGATGACAACGCTATGAAGTAGAGAGGCTGACTTCAAGTAAGTGCATGATTATCCCATTCTGACCTGAGATCAGATTCATACGAGGTTTCCGCCGGACACACACTGGTCTGATTAATGGAGTGTATTCTCTGTCCTGTATTGCAGTCCGGTAGCCTGGGTTGTTGTGGGGTGGGAAATGTGCTATATAGTTTATTTATTTATTATTGGCTTAAAATATGGTTCCCAAACTGTGGTGCGTGCGCGCCTTGTGGTGAGTGAGCACCTTCCAGCACTAGAATGTCTGAGAGGTCATTTTGACCGTTTGTTGAGATTTTGAAGTCAATTATCTTTGAGCCCATGAAGCTTTCAGAAGGTTCCCTTCCATGACCATCATCATCCATCACCATTCTATCATCTCATATATGAATATGAATTTAAGCACATGCTACTTTTGCCCTTTTTATTCAGTCATGCTAGTGCTAGGGGGTTGCGCAACATGAAAAGGCTAAAAGGCTAATGGTGGTGTTATGGTTTTATTTTAAATATATTAATATTATGCCAATATATGGCAAGTATACATACTTGCCATATATTACCATTATATGCTGCATATATATGCCATATTCAGTGTGCATATATGTCTATGATAAATAGGAAATATATGTCTTTATATAGCTTATACAATTTATATTTCCATGTGGGGGGTGCATCAGATGGGCCGGGAGGTAACAGGGGGTGCAACATGGCCAAAAAGGTTTGGGAACCGGCGGATGCACCGATCCGGCTTTTTGGCATTCGATACCGATTTCGATACATGGGGGTCCAGTATCTGCCGATACAGAGTACCGATCCGATACCCCCCACAAAGAAACGTAATAACCTATTAAGCTGTATGCCTCACTGTGTGGAGTCTGGAATCATTATTTTGTGTAAGGCAACATCAAGGCTTGACTTAAACATTACTTTCCCAACTTTGTAAAACAAAATGTAACAAACACAGATATAAATGCACTGAATTATTTATTAAATAACTGTGCAACAATTAGACCAGGTTAATGTGTGCGCAGGCTAGCCTGGCTGCATTCCACATGTTATACTGTCAATACTACACTGCTGTGTCACAGAGGAGGTAGAGTTGTTTTCATACTGTAATTACACATAATTATCGGATCGGATCGGATCGGATAATGGATCGGCCACCGATCCGATACCCGATCTAGAATTTTAGCCTGGATCGGCGCCGATCTCCGATACGAGTATCGGATCGGTGCATCCCTAGGAACCGCTGGTCTATATACTGTACATACATTCATGAATCCACTTGCTGACCGGATGTCGGTATTGAGCAATTTTTTATGTACAGTATGTATACATATAGACAACATTTTAGGCCAATAAAAAAAGACTATATCAAATTTCCCACTTTAAACATAAGAAGCCTGTCGGCTGTCGGGACTATTGGGGCTGGGTAGCTGCAGCTAAGCTGTCAAACAAACTGCCACCTCAGCAGTCCGTCTCTCCCAGGGGTCTATAGTAGTAAAGTAGAGCATTGGAAAGGTGGATGGACACCCTTTCTTCTGGGAAAATGCTGACAGTAAGCCACTGTCTGCGACCTGCTGCTTATACTGTAGTCCATAAGAGAGTTTAAAATGCTGACAGTAAGCCACTGTCTGCGACCTGCTGCTTATACTGTAGTCCATAAGAGAGTTTAAAATGCTGACAGTAAGCCACTGTCTGCGACCTGCTGCTTATACTGTAGTCCATAAGAGAGTTTAAAATGCTGACAGTAAGCCACTGTCTGTGACCTGCTGCTTATACTGTAGTCCATAAGAGAGTTTAAAATGCTGGCAGTAAAAGCCACTGTCTGCGACCTGCTGCTTAAACTGTAGTCCATGAGAGAGTTTAAAATGCTGGCATTAAAATGCTGGCAGTAAAAGCCACTGTCTGCGACCTGCTGCTTAAACTGTAGTCCATAAGAGAGTTTAAAATGCTGACGGTAAGCCACTGTCTGCGACCTGCTGCTTAAACTGTAGTCCATAAGAGAGTTTAAAATGCTGGCAGTAAGCCACTGTCTGCGACCTGCGGCTTATACTGTAGTCCATAAGAGAGTTTAAAATGCTGACGGTAAGCCACTGTCTTCGACCTGCTGCTTATACTGTAGTCCATAAGAGAGTTTAACCCATTCTGACCGGGCACCCATTTTGGTGTCAGCATCATGTTATGCTTTAGCTATTTAAAAATAGCAGATCTACAAGCTCATATCACGACTGACATTTTTTAGAATCTGATCTCAGGTCAGAATGGGTTAATCAGACCAGTGTATGTCCAGCGGAAACGTCGTATGAATCTGATCTCAGGTCAGAATGGGTTAAAATGCTGACAGTAAGCCACTGTCTGCGAACCTGCTTATACTGTAAAGTTAAACCATAAGAGATTTTACACGTCGCCTGTCGGGTCAGAAACCTCATATGTCCAATTTCCAATACAGTTACTTTTCAGGATTAAAAAAACTAAAAACTAAAAAGAGAGCCGATCCCGATGGCCTTTATACTGTGTGTCACCCCCCCCCCCCCATCTCTCTCTCCCCATTTCCTGTCAGCCTACTGTATACCTATCCCTCTATAAAAAAAGAAAAACATATTGGCGAAAGGGCCTTTCTGTGTGGAGTTTGCATGTTCTCCCCGTGTCCCCTAGGGTAGATACCCTCACATGTTCTCCCCGTGTCCCCTAGGTACCCTCACAAAAAACATGCAGTAATCCTGGTCCCTAAACTACCTCCCCCTGGCCAGCCGGGGCGCCTGATGGAGGGGAAAGGAACTGGTTGGAATAACGTGTTCCTTCCACGCGCTACGTCCAACCAGGGAAACTCCCCCCTGTCAGGTGGAAAGGAGCGACTTGGACACTCAGGCATGAAGGAAGCATGAGTTCAAGTCCGTTGCTCTCCCCAGGTTGGCGGAGGGTGTGTAGAGCCCAGGATCACATTAGATAATTGACACACGGGTGAAAAATGGGTTACAAAATCGTGGGATAAAAAAAAGAAAAAAAAAAGAAAGAAAATTAAGGCGAAAGCCACAAAAAGTATATCTTTAAAAACACTAAAATGGGTTAATAATATCTCTGCTCTCTCTCCCTCTCCCCGCAGCACAGGGCAAGGCAGAATGTCCTCAGGTCACCGTCTAAGAGATGTGGAGCAACACCACCCCCTGCTGGGGGACAGGGGGGGCTGCGGCGGGGACGAGGACAACGACGATGAGGAGGGGGGTGTTTTGGGGGGCGGGTCGGGGGCGGGGTCCGAGGGGGGGCCGCCGCCCCACCGCGGGGGGGGGCTGTGGTTCATCCAGGACGGCTGTGGCATGGTGTGCGCCGTGGTCACGTGGTTCCTGGTGCTCTACGCGGACTTCGTGGTCACCTTCGTGATGCTGCTGCCCTCGCGGAGCTTCTGGTACGCCGTGCTCAACGGGGCGGCGTTCAACGCGCTGGCCGTGCTGGCGCTGGCCTCGCACCTCCGCACCATGCTGACCGACCCCGTGAGTCTGACATCACTGTTATTGTTATGACATCATTATGACATCATGCTGGCGGTGCGGCTGGCGCTGGCCTCGCACCATGCTGAACGACCCCGTTGAGTCTGACACCGTCATCATGACGTCATTGTTATTGTTATGACATCATTGGCGGTGCTGCTTTTTCTTGGCGATTAATTGTCACTCGAATAACATCGGTTTGGTTGCGTTTCTGCCGTTGAGCATTGATTGGAACATTATGAATAAAAATGACTGGTTTTATTTTTTGTCTTTTTTAGGCTTTGTAAACAAACGTTGCACAGGGCAGACACAAACAAGATTGATAATGTATTCAAATAAGTTATGTGCATAATATGTCATTATAGTGCTTTTTTTGCATTTCTTGCTGCAAACCATGTATGTCCCATCTTGGACAATAGTGCTTTGAACTAAAAGAAAACGCACACACACACACACACACACACACACACACACACACACACACACACACACACATTTGAGAAAGTACCAGTGAGGTCGTTTTGGTTAATCATTTATGAAAATGGTTAAAGGGACACTTCACCCTTTTTGCAAAAACATATATGTTAATGACGTTTAGAAGCTTTAGAACACTTTCCTGGGGGTCTTTATGTGTGTAATATGTGGTTTTAGATATTTTAGATTGTAGCAGTGAGCCCGGTGTCTCTGATGTCATGGACACTGGGCTCACTTCCTTCCTGGACTACATGTTGTCTCAGTAAGACAGCTCTCACCCCTATCCACAAGGAGGAGCAGAGCACCAAAGAATTATGGGAATTGTAGTCCAGGAAGGTAGTGAGACCAGTGTCCATGACATCAGAGACAACAGGCTCACTGCTACAATCTAAAATATCTAAAACCACATATTACACACATAAAGACCCACCAGGGAAGTGTTCCAAAGCTTCTAAACGTCCTTAACATATATATTTTTGCAAAAAGGGTGAAGTGTCCCTTTAAACTAATGGTCAGCCACGTGAAAATGTTCCTCTGTGCTGGTTATTCATTTCTAACAATATCTCGTCTCTCTCTCTCTCTCCGTGTTCTTGCTTAACCCATTCTGACCGGGCACCCATTTTGGTGTCAGCATCATGTTATGCTTTATCTATTGAAAAATAGCAGATCTACAAGCTCATATATATGGCGCGATACGAGCTTGTAGGTCTGCTATTTTTGAAAAATCGAAGAACGACTGACATTTTTCGTACAATATCTCGTCTCTCTCTCTCTCTCCGTGTGTCCCCCCCTCCCCTCCCCCCCCCCCAGGGAGCCGTGCCCAAAGGCAACGCCACCAAGAAGTACATGGAGAGCCTGCAGCTGAAGCCCGGGGAGGTGATCTACAAGTGTCCCAAATGCTGCAGCATCAAACCTGAGAGGGCCCACCACTGCAGGTGAGATGGATCTCTAATCTCTAATTCTGACCTGAGATCAGATTCATACGAGGTTTCCGCCGGACAAACGCTGGGTCTGATGAACCCATTCTGACCTGAGATCAGATTCTAAAAAAAGTCACTCGTTCTTCGATTAAAAAAAAAATAGCAGACCTACAAGCTCATAGCGCGCCACCGAGTGGCGCGCTACGAGCTTGTAGATCTGCTATTTTTCAATAGCTAAAGCACGCCATGATGCTAACACCAAAATGGGTGCCCGGTCAGAATGGGTTAAGCATTATATTGTAGCAGATCTACAAGCTCACCGAGTGCCGCGGTACGAGCTTATAGGTCGGCTATTTGTTTTTAAATCGTGACATGTTTTGGAGGTCCTTTACATGAAATATTGAGCACCACTGATATAGACACAATTTTCAGGATTCAGAAGACATTTTTTAAATATCAGGCCTAAATGGGTTAAATCTTTTTTTCTTCTTTTTATGATTAAAAAATAGTGAAATCTGATCTGCTATTTTCACTACTTTTGTGCGGCACATTAACTGTGTGTGCGCGTGTGTGTGTGCACGTGCGTGTGCACGTGCGTGCGTGCGTGCGTGTGTAGACGTTGGAGAGTGGAGACACAAGGTTTCTGCCCCACATCAATGGTATAACTAGAAAAAGTGCCCTTCTGGGCACAGGTCTCCACCAGGAGGATAGGAGAGTGTTTGGCAAAATGTTTAGGAGTAATTTAAACATGTTTGTTTGGGTGTGTGTGTGTGTGTGACGTTTACATTGCCACAGCAAAAGTGGAACAAAACAATGGACATTAGAGGTAAAAACACTTTTCGGCCAGTTATAGCGCCACCTTGAGGCTGAGTTGAAATTGTTCATGTGGGCCCAGGCCGTAGCGTAACGGTCTGGGCCGCGGGTTCGACTCCCGAACCCGACACGGCCTTTACCGCATGTCATCCCCCCATCTCTCTCCCGTTTCCTGTCAGCCTACTATCTGTCCCTTAAAAAAAAAAAATCAATAAAAGGCGTAAGCCGCAAAAAAATATCTTAAAAAAAAAAAAAAAAAAAAATTGTTCATGTGGCATTTCGTCCTCGGCCTAGTGGGAATGTGCGTGCACAATTTCACGGAAATCACGCGATGTGTTCATGATTTGCAGCATTTTGTTTGAAACTGAGCACTCCTGTGAACTTTGGAAGCCAATCTTAACCAATCAGGATGGAGTCTGAGAAATCTGAAAGACCGGTTTCGTTGAATGGCTCTAGAGAGACTGTGTACCAATTTGCGCGATGTTTGGACTAAATCTGTAGGTGTACTGTGCAAAAACTTGTTTTGCACAAAGCGGCCTCCTGGTGGTGCTATAACAGGCCGTTCTGGAAAGTTTGGGGCAGAGGTTCATCGTTGGCATCCAGGGAGTGTATGTGCAAAATTTGGCATCGACCGGGTTAACGGTGGCCGAGATTAGCTGCTCACGGACACACACACACGGACGGACGGACACACGGACGGACGGACGGAGTGCAAAACATACTCTCCCCCCATGCCTTCGGCCTGGTGGAGACAATAATGTAATCTACATGATAGGAAATGGTGCATTTGTTAATTAATGGTGGTGTTTGTTTGTTTGCAGTATATGTCGGCGCTGCATCCGTAAGATGGACCACCACTGTCCCTGGGTCAACAACTGTGTGGGCGAGAACAACCAGCGCTTCTTTGTGCTCTTCACTGTACGTACAGTAAAGTCCAGGAACAGTTACACCTTTTCTTTTACTAGAAATGTTTTAACCATTTCGACCGAGACCGATTCTAAATCCTAACGGTTTTCTGAAAAACCCCATGTTTCTATGTCAGTGGTGCTCAACCTCATGTCAAGGACCCCCAGAATTATCTGTAATTGGCCGCCGACCCCCAATCTTAAAATATGTTCTTCCAGGACCCCCCCCCCCCCCCCAGAAGCAAAGATTTGGAGTTACAAACATTCGCTCTGAAATAATATATATTCAAAATATTCGCGCCACATTTTTACGATAAAAAAAATAAATAGCAGACCTACAAGCTCGTAGGGTGCCGCGCTATGAGCTTGTAGATCTGCTATTTTTCAATAGCTAAAAGTATAACATAATGCTTTATAAAACACCAAAAGGGGTTCCCGTTCCCGACCCAAAATGGTTTAACCCCATGATTTTCGTAAGCCATTTTATTTTACCCAGTGTGTACCAGGATTACTGCATGGTTTTTGGGGAGGGTAGTTACTGTACTGTACTGTATAGGGCTGTGAATCTTTGGGTGTCCCACGATTCGATTCGATTCCGATTCTTGGGGTCACGATTCGATTCAAAATCGATTTATTCGATTCTACGATTCTCGATTCTCCAAAAACGATTTTTTTTTTAATTCAAAAGATTTTTTTTCCAGATTCGAAACTATTCTCTATTCAAAATGATTCTTGATTCAATACATAGGATTTCATCACAATCTACTCCAGTCAACTGAAGTGATTAACTTGAAAATGACTGAAGACATGATGTTTACTGTAAGGGTGAGGGTTAGGGTGAGCTTACATTTCATATTATAAACACCATGTAGTGAAAACTCCTGTAACTAACCAGAAATAAAATCTTTTTTTTTTTTTTTTGGAAATTATGAATCGATTTTGAATCGTTCATAACGGGAATCGCGATTCTAATTCGAATCGATTTTTTGTGACACCCCTAGTATTGTACCTAAACTCTTTTCTCTGTGTGGTTGCAGATGTACATCGCCCTCATCTCAACCCATGCTCTGGCCCTCTGTGGCTACCAGTTCATAACCTGCGTCAAAGTCCAGTGGAATGGTGTGTATGCCTATATGAACGTTAACCCATTCTGACCTGAGATCAGATTCATACGAGGTTTCCGCCGGACACACACTGGTCTGATGAACCCATTCTGACCTGAGATCGGATTCATACGAGGTTTCCGCCGGACACACACTGGTCTGATGAACCCATTCTGACCTGAGATCAGATTCTAAAAAATGTCAGTCGCTCTTCGATTTTTCAAAAATAGCAGACCTACAAGCTCGTATCGCGCCACTCGGTGGCGCGATATGAGCTTGTAGATCTGCTATTTTTAAATAGCTAAAGCATAACATGATGCTGACACCAAAATGGGTGCCCGGTCAGAATGGGTTAATTTAGGTGGCTACCCATTTAGGACAGTTTTCTGAATAACCTTAATATGTTTCTGTATCGGTGGTGCTCAATATTTCATGTCAATGAAATTATTTGTTCAGCCAAGAGAATTGTGTTTGTTGTCATGATTTGTCACGACAAGAATTGGCTTTGTACGAGGCTTAAAAGGTCTTTAACCCATTCTGACCTGAGATCAGATTCATACGAGGTTTCCACTGGACACACACTGGTCTGATTAACCCATTCTGACCTGAGATCAGATTAAAAAAATGTCAGTCGTTCTTCGATTTTTCAAAAATAGCAGACCTACAAGCTCGTATCGCGCCACTCGGTGGCGCGATATGAGCTTGTAGATCTGCTATTTTTCAATAGCTAAAGCATAACATGATGCCGACACCAAAATGGGTGCCCGGTCAGAATGGGTTAAAAGGTCTTTAAATACTGTAAATACTTTTTGAATTGTCTATGAGGAAAATGAACGGTGGAATCACCTCTGGCTCTGACATTAACTGTGTTCATTTGGACAGCCCTGAAATTGAAATCACGATGTAGATAATTATGTCACATCATGCCGTAATAATCACACGTAAAGTCCATCAAACCGTAGGCTTTAACCTCGCTGCTAACATGAAGCTGATTATCTGGGCCTTTCGCAGTGTTGATTTCGGCGACTAAAAACTAATACGAAAAATGTTCGTCGACTACCGTTTTCCACTGACGAAAACTAAATTAAAACTAAGCTATGATGACTAAAACTGAGACAAAATATATCGACAATTTCGTCAACAAAGAAAGACTAGACTAAAATGTTACGAAGGGACTAGTGGACACAATATCCATACATCCAGTATACTGTAAGTAATTTTACACTTGGTTGCACAAGTGTAAAATCAGTCATTACGACGGCCTCAAGGCCCGGCAAAATACTGTACATTTTAGTCGACTAAATTAACTAGATTTAGTCGACTAAAATCACCAAGACATTCCAGGTGACTAAAATGTGACTAAAACGAAATGAAAACTATGCAAGAGGGACCTATGACTAAAACTAAAAATCAATATTTGCTGCCAAAAACAACACTGGCCTTTCGGGGGTCTCTCTCTCTCTCTCTCTCTCTCTCTCTCTCTCTCTCTCTCCTCAGAGTGCAGCGACTTCTCCCCTCCTGTGACGGTGCTGCTGATGATCTTCCTCTGCCTGGAGGCCCTCCTCTTCCTCACCTTCACGGCCGTCATGTTCGGCACTCAGGTCCACTCCATCTGCAACGACGAGACGGTGAGCAGAGAGCGCTACCACAGAGCTCTGTCAGACACACATCCACAATGTTCGGCACAGGTGGGTTTCCACCGTGCTCCAACCGCTTCTTTAGTCACGTGGAATGTCTTAAGGTCATTACACACTGGCGAATTAGCGACGCGATGCGAATAAGCGATCTGAAAATGCGAAATATTGCATGTTGCAGTTCGCCTGCGAATCTCTGCAAAATACGACACCAGAGCGAACAAATAAAAGCGAAAACGGTCGCATTTTCGCACATTCGCCACTGATGTGGAAGCTTGCATGGACTTCAATTGTTTTTTTTTAAATGCGAATTATTCGCACGAATATATCGCGTCGCCAATTCGCCAGTGTGTAATGACCTTTAGTGTTAGTCTAGTTTTAGTCTAGTAAATGTCATAAGAATTTAGTCGACTAAAGCTACAGTTGATTTAGGCGACAAAAATGTATTTTTTGGCGGGCCTTGATGCCGTTGTAATGATCTGCTATTTTCAGCATGCAACCAAGTGTAAAATGACTTATACTGGGTCTCTTGTACACTAGTCCCTTCCTGACATTTTAGACTAGTTTTTATCTGTTGACGAAATTGTCAATACATTTAGTCTTAGTTTTAGTCATTGTAGCTTAGTTTACATTTAAAGGAGAATTCCATGCTAGAATGCTTTCTTATCTTTCTTACCTTTCTTTGTAGTTGTTACGTCCCCACCAAAGAGGTCCAGGTGTTTTTTTGTGCCAAACCTCCTTATTGGTTATTTTCCCTACCATAAGCCCTCAATGAATTGCATTGCATTGAATGGGAATTGAATGGGGCTATGGGGTGTTATGCTAGTTCGCTTATTTCCATAGAAAGAAGTAGTAAAGTGTGCCGCTTGGGATATTATTTACATTATGAAGAGAGGATATATACAAAGAAATTATAATTTTGAGCGATGGAAATAAGCAAATTAGCACAGCACCCCATAGCCCCATTCAATTCCCATTCCATTCCATCCAGCTGCTAAAAATAGCAGATCTACAAGCTCATACCGAGTGGCGCGATACAAGCTTGTACGTCTGCTATTTTTGAAAAATCGAAGAGCGACTGACATTTTTTAGAATCTGATCTCAGGTCAGAATGGGTTCATCAGGACCAGTGTGTGTCTGGCGGAAACCTCGTATGAATCTGATCTCAGGTCAGAATGGGTTAAGTACTAGTCATTTATTCATGAAGTAATCAAAGCGGGTTTGGAATTGTACCAGCTGAAATCAATGATATTAACATGAGGGCCACATTAAGTGACCGCCAGTTGCCCACCCCTGATCTAAATAAACAAATCCTAACACGTCATGTCATTCATAACGGCTCATATCTGCGTGTGTGTGTGTGTGTGCAGGAGATCGAGCGTCTGAAGAACGCCAAGCCCACGTGGGAGCGCCACACGCGCTGGGAGGGCATGAGGACTGTGTTCGGGGGCCGGCCGTCCCTGCTGTGGATCAACCCCTTCGCGGGCCTGAGACTGCGACGCGCCGGAGGAGGGCGCTCCCGGAGGAGCGGAGTGGAGTTTGCCGTCTGAGCGGCCGGCGGGCGCCGCCCGGAACGGAAGCCAGCCGGGCCGGGCCGGGCCACACTCTGACTGTTGCCCAGACCTATACCAGACAGGCGCGGCCGTTTTCTCTGTCGGCCACAGCGTCTTTTCCGGGGGTTTTTAAGACAGCTGGTGGTTGGATGGAAATTAAGCTCCTCGAATTAAAGGGACACTTTTAATTGTTGTCCCAATTAACCCATTCTGACCTGAGATCAGATTCATACGAGGTTTCCACATGGACACACACTGGTCTGATTAACCCATTCTGACCTGAGATCAGATTCTAGAAATGTCAGTCGCTCTTCGATTTTGCAAAAATAGCAGACCTACAAGCTCGTATCGTATCTGCTATTTTTCAATAGCTAAAGCATAACATGATGCTAACACCAAAATGGGTGCCCGGTCAGAATGGGTTAAGCTCCTCGAATTAAAGGGACACTTTTAATTGTTGTCCCAATTAAAGGGACAACATGTAGGGACTACATGTTGTCTCAGTAAAACAGCCCTCCCCCTATCCACAAGGAGGAGCAGTGCATCAAAGAATTATGGGAATTGTAGTCCAGGAAGTAAGTGAGCTCAGTGTCCATGACATCAGAGACACTGGGCTCACTGCTACAATCGACAATGTCTAAAACTACATATTACACACAAAAAGACCCCCAGGAAAGTGTTCTAAATATTAGGTCTGCTATTTTTGAAAAATCGAAGAACGACTGACATTCTTTTAATCTGATCTCAGGTCAGAATGGGTTTAATCAGACCAGTGTGTGTCCAGTGGAAACCTCGTATGAATCTGATCTCAGGTCAGAATGGGTTAAGCGTTTCCGGGAATCTGGCCGTCGCAGCATTCAGCCGCGTGGGGTGGAGCTTCTTTTCCATCCACCAGCTTGTCTTAAAAACCCGGAAAAGACGCAGGCCGACAGAGAAAACGGCTGCGGCTGTCGTCTCAGGTCTGGAAACGTTGACACACAAACTCTCCTCCTCCTCCTCCTATAGCTGCCTGTGTGAGACTTCTTTCTTTGCACCGATTCGAAAGAGGAGAATGTTGTGCACGTCCATGTGATGCCGGTGCCAGGTGCAGGACAGGATAAGCAAACCGTTTTTAAAAAGTGGACAAAAGTCTGTGCAACGGGCTTATAGCTCTGACAAATATTTTACTGCTGCAAAAAGTGTCAGCACTGCACAGGTACAACAACAACAATGTCTCGGCCTTCCTTAGGTGAGAAAAAATTGTGTTTGGCTGTACTGTACTGTACTGTACCTGTGATGTACTGTCCTGTACCTGTGATGTACTAGGCATTTCTCAGAGCTAAGCTGTTGTGCTTAGCTGTTGTCCTTTATTTTTTATTTTTAACCAATTCTTGCACTGATGCCATAATCACTCCAAACCAGAGAACCTACAGTAAGCGACTGGTCTCATCCTCCGGAGTGGCACTGTACAGATATTTATTTATGCATACGCACTGCAGTTCTGAAACATTTAAAGACGAGCGGTCTCGCATCGCTGGTCTCGTTCTGCAGGGAGACGTATGGACCGACGCGTCAGTGGTGGCGTTCAGCTTTGCTACAGATTGGAGTCGTTGACAAATTGTTTAACTTCCCCGTCCTGTCTTTAGACGGATGGATCAATCAATGGACGCCTGTAAGTGTTGGAGAAGAGACAAGGCTGCAAGCAAATAGCATTTTAAACACATCCTCGCACCGATACATCCTATCACAGTTCAAGATGAGAAGTCGTCTCACCGCATGGTGAACTTTTTACTAAGACAAGAGGCTCCTCAGACAAAGCGTTTGATTATTCACTTTAGGAGACACTGATTTGTGCTTTCTTCTGAATGTGAGCTGAAGTGGCTCCGTTTTGACTGTCTGGCACAATCCCATATTTATACCACTGTGTATTCTATTATTATCTTATTGCTGGGGAATAGTATTGCTCTTCAACTTTTTTACCTTATAGGACCACTCCATTTTCAACCCATATCATGCATATAGTAGGTCCCCGTTATAAGATGGAATAATTTCTGTCTTCTCACTCAGAGGAGGTCTGTGGACAGTTCAGAAACCTGTCTACTCACTCTGTGTCTCATAGGAGGGGCTGTGGACAGTTCAGAAACCTGTCTACTCACTCTGTGTCTCAGAGGAGGGCTGTGGACAGTTCAGAAACCTGTCCACTCACTCTGTGTCTCAGAGGAGGTCTGTGTACAGTTCAGAAACCTGTCCACTCACTCTGTTTCCCAGAGGAGGGCTGTGGACAGTTCAGAAACCTGTCCACTCACTCTGTGTCTCAGAGGAGGGGCTGTGGACAGTTCAGAAACCTGTCTACGCACTCTGTCTCAGAGGAGGGGCTGTGGACAGTTCAGAAACCTGTCCACTCACTCTGTGTCTCAGAGGAGGGGCTGTGGACAGTTCAGAAACCTGTCTACTCTCTCTGTGTCTCAGAGGAGGGGCTGTGGACAGTTCAGAAACCTGTCTACTCTCTCTGTGTCTCAGAGGAGGGCTGTGGACAGTTCAGAAACCTGTCTACGCACTCTGTGTCTCAGAGGAGGGCTGTGGACAGTTCAGAAACCTGTCTACGCACTCTGTGTCTCAGAGGAGGGGCTGTGGACAGTTCAGAAACCTGTCTACTCACTCTGTGTCTCAGAGGAGGGGCTGTGGACAGTTCAGAAACCTGTCTACTCGCTGTGTGTCTCAGAGGAGGGCTGTGGACAGTTCAGAAACCTGTCTACTCACTCTGTGTCTCAGAGGAGGGGCTGTGGACAGTTCAGAAACCTGTCTACTCGCTGTGTGTCTCAGAGGAGGGGCTGTGGACAGTTCAGAAACCTGTCCACTCACACTGTGTCTCAGAGGAGGGGCTGTGGACAGTTCAGAAACCTGTCTACTCACTCTGTAATAGTGGTGACATCATCGGCAGGCATGGACAATTCGAACGCGATTTCAAACTCTTATGTTGTACTATTAATATAACGTAATAATAGAACAATAACGTCTATTTGTGTGTTATTTTCAATGGTGTTTCAATTGGTAGGCAGGTTCCTAAATGTCCATAGCAGCAATGAGGCACAGAGCGAGGGGACGGACATGCAGGGTTACCTAAAGATATACGTTTGAAATGGGGTGAAGTGCTAAGTCTGCTTAGTTGTGTTTACCGCCAGTGTGTCGACGCGCCTGCTTGTATTTATGTGAAGATCATCATTTAATTAGATCAGTGGTGATCAATGATCAATGCAGGGCAGAAGGACTTTTAAAAGTGTGACCACGATATCTTACAAACAACAGAATTATGTGTTTGGACATAGTCATATTCATCCTTTAAAATGTCCATGATAATAATAATAATGTACGGTACCTCCCTGTTTTATGTGTGTTTTATGTAGGAACTGAATAACAGGTTTGAGGGGAATCAATGGATAAGAAATATTTTTTTCCGATTTTTTCCATTACTGTACCTTGTTGAGTCATATCGGAAATATTTAATATATTTTCTCTTTTATCTCAATGTTTCATTTTAATTGACCCAGTTTAGGACTGGAATGAAGATCAAAACCCAAGTAAATCGTTTTATTTCTTATTTTATTTTTATGTTAAATTATGTTTTTGTTTTTTTTCTTTTTAATGAATCATGATCCAAAACATGATGCTATGGTGATGATCCAGCCGAAAGAGATTGAACCTTTTAGGAATGTGGAGGTTGGCGTCAAACCTTTGACGTGTGTTATTTGAATACTGGACAACTCACCCCGGTGCTTGCCCGTTTTTCCTCCCGGAATTTTCCCCAGTGAGGGGGATAACTGCTATTGGCTGTTTGTATTCTTTTTGGAAAAATCTAAAAAGATACTCCTATGGAAAGTCTTTATCATTTTACTTATATTGACCAAACAATTTTAGTATAATGTAAGGTTTTACCTCGTCAGATAAACCCCACAGTCTACACTCTACAACAACTTCCGTGAACCGACTTCACTGTAGTAGCCTTTTCATAAATTATATTTGTACTTAGGCTGTCTGCTGTCGTGAAAGTTTATAGATATTCAAAGTCCAGCTGTCTGCCATCCAATTCTTCACCATTCTCATTCTGGGAGGAAAACAGAAAAGGGGTGAGTTGTCCTGTTACCTGTTATTTTAACAAGCCATTACCTCAGCAAATGAAATCATGACAAATATAGTACAAATAATATAATAAATAGCAAGGACGTCGCCAGCTAAACACTGTGGCTTTGACGATCCATCAGGACCCTTTGGGAGGGAGGCAACCAGTCCATTTGATCCATCAGGACCCTTTGGGAGGGAGGCAACCAGTCCATTTGATCCATCAGGACCCTTTGGGAGGGAGGCAACCAGTCCATTTGATCCATCAGGACCCTTTGGGAGGGAGGCAACCAGTCCATTTGATCCATCAGGACCCTTTGGGAGGGAGGCAACCAGTCCATTTGATCCATCAGGACCCTTTGGGAGGGAGGCAACCAGTCCATTTGATCCATCAGGACCCTTTGGGAGGGAGGCAACCAGTCCATTTGATCCATCAGGACCCTTTGGGAGGGAGGCAACCAGTCCATTTGATCCATCAGGACCCTTTGGGAGGGAGGCAACCAGTCCATTTGATCCATCAGGACCCTTTGGGAGGGAGGCAACCAGTCCTTCATTCAAATGGCCTTTTGTTCCGTTTATTTTTTACCTTCTCGGGTTGTATTTGCAATCTATCAGCCGCTTATTTGTCCAGTGGCCAGCTGTACAATTATTAAATCCCTCACTGGAACATGTTTATGCTATTAATAACCTACTGTACGTCTAGCCTAGTTATTTCTAACGGATCGAACAAAACAACTTGTATAATACCTAGAGAGGGTCGTGCAAAAAAAGATTATTGGCACGGATGGTATCTTTAGATTAGGTGTAATTCTATTTGATGCAGAAACAACATCATTGCCTTGTATTGGTGCAACTAAGTAACATTATAGCGTCATCTGGACAGTGACTGCAGTCATTTGAATATGACATATTTACTGTGATTTTGGTAAGATTATATTTAATATCACAAACACCATGTAGTATACAAACTCCTGTAACTTCAATAAGCATTTTTTATTTTTTTTTGTATTTATTGTGAATCAATTTTCTTTCTTTTTTTTTGCAGATTTTTTTTTGTCAAATAGGTTTTTATTGATTATAAATTGTTACACAAACATGATATGAAATACATTTTTCTTTTATAGAATATTGTGAATCGATTTTGAATAGTTTGAGAATCTCGATTCGAATTTGAATAGATTTTCCCCCCCCAGGGCCCTATACACTACCTTTCCTTTCCCTCTACACCAAAATAATATCCTTTTGCGAAAATAGCCGATCTACAAACTTGCAACGTGTGCGTGCATGCACTGTAGATGTGCTATGTTCAGCCTGGAATACGTGTTCATGTCAGATATGGTTATTTCACCAAGTGTAGAAGAACACTGGAGGTGTTTTTGATGTGCTTCTCTCACAGTTACTCCATGCTGCACCTTTTACACAGAAGCAGAGTTGCCAACTCTCCAGTAACGGAAGTAGCTACTGGCTCTTCGGAAAGTCTCTAGAAGTCGCTAGGGGTGGGATGAGCGCGCGCCGCCCCTAGCGACTTTTTAGCGTCCCTAGCGACTTTTTAGCGTCCCTAGCGACTTTTTAACGTCCCTAGCGACTTTTAGGCGTCCCTATAGCAACGAAAATATGGAGCCAGACCAGAACACCATTTCCTTGCTCTGTGCACATAACCGAGCCGAGGAAGCCGGCTATGACAATGAGCTTGTAGATTGGCTATTATTGAAAATTCTCGCCAGTGTTTGAAAATGTTCATCAGTGAATGACCCCCACATAGGATGGGGACGGTCGGGGGTCAAAGTGACCCCTCATAGGACAGGGACGGTCAAGGTCAAAGTGACCCCTCATAGGACAGGGACGGTCAAGGTCAAAGTGACCCCTCATAGGACAGGGACGGTCAAGGTCAAAGTGACCCCTCATAGGACAGGGACGGTCAAGGTCAAAGTGACCCCTCATAGGATAGGGACGGTCAAGGTCAAAGTGACCCCTCATAGGACAGGGACGGTCAAGGTCAAAGTGACCCCTCATAGGATAGGGACGGTCAAGGTCAAAGTGACCCCTCATAGGACAGGGACGGTCAAGGTCAAAGTGACCCCTCATAGGACAGGGACGGTCAAGGTCAAAGTGACCCCTCATAGGATAGGGACGGTCAAGGTCAAAGTGACCCCTCATAGGACAGGGACGGTCAAGGTCAAACTGACCCCTCATAGGACAGGGACGGTCAAGGTCAAACTGACCCCTCATAGGACAGGGACGGTCAAGGTCAAAGTGACCCCTCATAGGACAGGGACGGTCAAGGTCAAAGTGACCCCTCATAGGACAGGGACGGTCAAGGTCAAAGTGACCCCTCATAGGATAGGGACGGTCAAGGTCAAAGTGACCCCTCATAGGACAGGGACGGTCAAGGTCAAAGTGACCCCTCATAGGACAGGGACGGTCAAGGTCAAAGTGATCCCTCATAGGACAGGGACGGTCAAGGTCAAAGTGATCCCTCATAGGACAGGGACGGTCAAGGTCAAAGTGACCCCTCATAGGATAGGGACGGTCATGGACGGAATGTACTGGAAAGGTGGAAATACATGAGTTTTAAACTTTAAACTGACCTGTCGTTTGTTTCGAGTCCTTTTCATGCTGTTCTTTGACAGTTTTGTGGGCAGATATTAAATGAACTTTATTTCTACCTCTCTAAAAATCTGTCTCAGAGATTTTGCTACTGACTGATTGTATGTCTGTGCGTCACCAGTTTCAAGTGAATGGCTGTGTGAAAACACTACCTGATCCGTTTCAACCCATTTAGACACCGAGGAGGACGATTCTACTAAATGTCTTCTATAAATCCTGACAGTTTTCTGGAAAAAGAAACCCATGTTTCTATGTCAGCGGTTCTCAAACATTGGTTTCACTAGTATAGGCTACTTCTATCCACACTGCAAGATGTTAACGTGGGTTAATGATTCTCCTTGGATTTTTTGATATCTCTAAATCAACAGGGGGGGGGGGGAAGGGCTGTGTGTTTAACCCATTCTGACCGGGCACCCATTTTGGTGTCAGCATCATGTTATGCTTTAGCTATTGAAAAATAGCAGACCTACAACCTCATATCGCGCCACCGAGTGGCGCGATACGAGCTTGTAGGTCTGCTATTTTTGAAAAATCGAAGAACGACTGACATAGAAACATAGCTTTTTCAGAAAACTGTCAGGATGTAGAAGACATTTTTAGAATCTGATCTCAGGTCAGAATGGGTTAATACTCTCAGCAGCTCCTCAACCTCAACCAACCCCCATCAGACCAGGCGTACAGTACAGTACAGTACCGTAAGGCGTAGAGTACAGTAAGCATGCCGCTGTCTTATTCTTACACCGTTGCTCTGCTGCTCACTAGCATTATCAGTCATCGTGGCTGGACGCGTAAATCCGAGCCCCAGTTGGAGCAGGCGGACCAGGGCCTGTTCCGAGGCTCCGACCGGTACCAGTTTGCCGTCGTGGTACCGGCCACACACATGGACTGCTTCTGGCACTTTGCCCACCAGAGTGGAAACTTCTACCTGACGTACATGGTAAGAACAAAACTCACTGATAATACCAGGTAGATGGGGAGGTAAATGGGGGCATTTTATATAGCGCCTTTTTTTTATCCAAGGCACACAACTTAATCCATTTTGGATATTAAGCATTCTGTTCTACTTTAGCTATTGAAAAATAGCAGATCTAGGTCTGCAAATGTTTTGAAAAGTCGTGAAAATGTGGCGCAAATCTTTGAATATATATTTCAGAGCGGATATTTTTAACTAAAATATTAGCTTCTGAACTACATATTTTGAAATGGGGGTCCGTGGCCCAATAGAGATAATTCTGGGGGTCCTTGACATGAAAAAGGTTGAGCACCACTGACATGAAAAAGGTTGAGCACCACTGAAAAGTGTTAGGATTTAGAAGCCTTTTTTTAATTGACCTCAGTCCAAAATCATGGGTTAAACAAGTAGGCCTACTGACCTTCAAAGTGAATGCCCTTTCTATGGCTACACAACATTTGACAATGTTGTGTTCCACAGCACTAAATGGCAAATGTTTAGTGCATATACCTCCTTTATATTACGCGCCTGCTTGTTTTTATGTGAAGATCATCATTTAAAGGACAACTTTAGTTTTTTTCAACCAAGGTTCATGTTTTAGGTTGTTATTAGAGAAACTAAAAGATGAGTGTTAATCTTTTTTCATTTGCTGCTTTCTTTCGTTTTAGGTATTTTAGCTGTTTTTGACAGGGGGGCGGGGGCATTCGAGCATGGGGCTAAATATGTATTTTTATTTTTTTATGGTTTACTATAGTCCTAATAAACGCCAGGAAATTACATCTGGCCACAGAAGATCACAGGATCTACTGAATGTGAAGGTAGCCTACTGGGGGAAGGCTTATACTGTGTGTATAGGCTCAATATGTCAGTTTGTCTCATTCAATAGATACCGTGATCTTTTGTGGCCAGATGTAATTTCCTGGCGTTTATTAGGACTATAGTAAACCATAAAAAATAAATAACCATAAAATTGTGTTAAAAAATACATATTTAGCCCCATGCTCGAATGCCCCCGCCCCCCTGTCAAAAACTGCTAAAATCCCTAAAACGAAAGAAAGCAGCAAATGAAAGAAAATGAACACTCACCTTTTAGTTTCTCTAATAACAATAACCTACAATGAACCTTGGTTGAAAAAAACTAAAGTTGTCCTTTAATTAGATCAGTGGTGATAATGATCAATGCAGGGCAGAAGGACTTTTAAAAGTGTGACCACGATATCTTACAAACAAACAAAATTCTGTGTTTGGACAAGTCATATTCATCCTTTAAAATGTCCATAATAATAATAATAATGTACGGTACCTCCCTGTTTTATGTGTGTTTTATGTAGGAACTGAATAACAGGTTTGAGGGGAATCAATGGATAAGAAATATTTTTTTCCGATTTTTTCCATTACTGTACCTTGTTGAGTCATATCGGAAATATTTAATATATTTTCTCTTTTATCTCAATGTTTCATTTTAATTGACCCAGTTTAGGACTGGAGTGAAGATCAAAACCCAAGTAAATTGTTTTATTTCTTATTTTATTTTTATGTTAAATTATGTTTTTATTTTTTTATTTTATTTTTAAAACCCATTCTGACCGGGCACCCATTTTGGTGTCAGCATCATGTTATGCTTTAGCTATTGAAAAATAGCAGATCTACAAGCTCATATCGCGCCACCGAGTGGCGCGATACGAGCTTGTAGGTCTGCTATTTTTGAAAAATCGAAGAGCGACTGACATTTTTTAGAATCTGATCTCAGGTCAGAATGGGTTCATCAGACCAGTGTGTGTCCGGCGGAAACCTCGTATGAATCTGATCTCAGGTCAGAATGGGTTAATGAATCATGATCCAAAACATGATGCTATGGTGATGATCCAGCCGAAAGAGATTGAACCTTTTAGGAATGTGGAGGTTGGCGTCAAACCTTTGACGTGTGTTATTTGAATACTGGACAACTCACCCCGGTGCTTGCCCGTTTTTCCTCCCGGAATTTTCCCCAGTGAGGGGGATAACTGCTATTGGCTGTTTGTATTCTTTTTGGAAAAATCTAAAAAGATACTCCTATGGAAAGTCTTTATCATTTTACTTATATTGACCAAACAATTTTAGTATAATGTAAGGTTTTACCTCGTCAGATAAACCCCACAGTCTACACTCTACAACAACTTCCGTGAACCGACTTCACTGTAGTAGCCTTTTCATAAATTATATTTGTACTTAGGCTGTCTGCTGTCGTGAAAGTTTATAGATATTTAAAGTCCAGCTGTCTGCCATCCAATTCTTCACCATTCTCATTCTGGGAGGAAAACAGAAAAGGGGTGAGTTGTCCTGTTACCTGTTATTTTAACAAGCCATTACCTCAGCAAATGAAATCATGACAAAGTGCCAGGAGGGACTGGTGTCTCTGAGCTCAAAATTAGTGGAATTATTATGTTAAATTCAACATGGAACTCTTTATTTCACCGCGATTCAATTTGTTTTGATACAATGAATCCTTTACAATTATTACCGAATTGTTATTTTTAATAATGCATTTAAGTTCTGAGCAGATGTATACTTTCATGAAGTGCCATACCTGTTTTTAATTGGCCAAAACTGTATCGATGCTGTTGGATCCTTAATCACCTTAATAGTGATGCAGTTTTACTATACCCTATAATATAAAATATAGTATAAATAACCCATTCTGACCGGGCACCCATTTTGGTGTCAGCATCATGTTATGCTTTAGCTATGTGGCGCGATACGAGCTTGTAGGTCTGCTATTTTTGAAAAATCGAAGAGCGACTGACATTTTTAGAATCTGATCTCAGGTCAGAATGGGTTAATCAGACACAGTGTGTGTCCGGCGGAAACCTCGTATGAATCTGATCTCAGGTCAGAACGGGATAATATAATAAATAGCAAGGACGTCGCCAGCTAAACACTGTGGCTTTGACGATCCATCAGGACCCTTTGGGAGGGAGGCAACCAGTCCATTTGATCCATCAGGACCCTTTGGGAGGGAGGCAACCAGTCCATTTGATCCATCAGGACCCTTTGGGAGGGAGGCAACCAGTCCATTTGATCCATCAGGACCCTTTGGGAGGGAGGCAACCAGTCCATTTGATCCATCAGGACCCTTTGGGAGGGAGGCAACCAGTCCATTTGATCCATCAGGACCCTTTGGGAGGGAGGCAACCAGTCCATTTGATCCATCAGGACCCTTTGGGAGGGAGGCAACCAGTCCATTTGATCCATCAGGACCCTTTGGGAGGGAGGCAACCAGTCCATTTGATCCATCAGGACCCTTTGGGAGGGAGGCAACCAGTCCATTTGATCCATCAGGACCCTTTGGGAGGGAGGCAACCAGTCCTTCATTCAAATGGCCTTTTGTTCCGTTTATTTTTTACATTCTCGGGTTGTATTTGCAATCTATCAGCCGCTTATTTGTCCAGTGGCCAGCTGTACAATTATTAAATCCCTCACTGGAACATGTTTATGCTATTAATAACCTACGTCTAGCCTAGTTATTTCTAACGGATCAAACAAAACAACTTGTATAATACCTAGAGAGGGTCGTGCAAAAAAAGATTATTGGCACGGATGGTATCTTTAGATTAGGTGTAATTCTATTTGATGCAGAAACGTCATCATTGCCTTGTATTGGTGCAACTAAGTAACATTAGCGTCATCTGGACAGTGACTGCAGTCATTTGAATATGACATATTTACTGTGATTTTGGTAAGATTATATTTAATATCACAAACACCATGTAGTATACAAACTCCTGTAACTTCAATAAGCATATTTTTTTTTTTTTGTATTTATTGTGATTCAATTTTCTTTCTTTTTTTTGCAGATTTTTTTTTGTCAAATAGGTTTTTATTGATTATAAATTGTTACACAAACATGATATGAAATACATTTTTCTTTTATAGAATATTGTGAATCGATTTTGAATAGTTTGAGAATCTCGATTCGAATTTGAATAGATTTTTCCCCCCCAGGGCCCTATACACTACCTTTCCTTTCCCTCTACACCAAAATAATATCCTTTGGCGAAAATAGCCGATCTACAAACTTGCAACGTGTGCGCGCATGTACTGTAGATGTGCTTTGTTCAGCCTGGAATACGTGTTCATGTCAGATATGGTTATTTCACCAAGTGTAGAAGAACACTGGAGGTGTTTTTGTGTGCATGTGCTTCTCTCACAGTTACTCCATGCTGCACCTTTTACACAGAAGCAGTGTTGCCAACTCTCCAGTAACGGAAGTATAGCTACTGGCTCTTCGGAAAGTCTCTAGAAGTCGCTAGGGGTGGGATGAGCGCGCGCCGCCCCTAGCGACTTTTTAGCGTCCCTAGTGACTTTTTAACGCCCCTAGCGACTTTTAGGCGTCCCTATAGCAACGAAAATATGGAGCCAGACCAGAACACCATTTCCTTGCTCTGTGCACATAACCGAGCCGAGGAAGCCGGCTATGACAATGAGCTTGTAGATTGGCTATTATTGAAAATTCTCGCCAGTGTTTGAAAATGTTCATCAGTGAATGACCCCCACATAGGATAGGGACGGTCAAGGTCAAAGTGACCCCTCATAGGACAGGGACGGTCAAGGTCAAACTGACCCCTCATAGGACAGGGACGGTCTAGGTCAAAGTGACCCCTCATAGGATAGGGACGGTCAAGGTCAAAGTGACCCCTCATAGGACAGGGACGGTCAAGGTCAAAGTGACCCCTCATAGGACAGGGACGGTCAAGGTCAAACTGACCCCTCATAGGACAGGGACGGTCAAGGTCAAAATGACCCCTCATAGGACAGGGACGGTCAAGGTCAAAGTGACCCCTCATAGGACAGGGACGGTCAAGGTCAAAGTGACCCCTCATAGGACAGGGACGGTCTAGGTCAAAGTGACCCCTCATAGGATAGGGACGGTCAAGGTCAAAGTGACCCCTCATAGGATAGGGACGGTCAAGGTCAAACTGACCCCTCATAGGACAGGGACGGTCAAGGTCAAAGTGACCCCTCATAGGACAGGGACGGTCAAGGTCAAAGTGACCCCTCATAGGACAGGGACGGTCAAGGTCAAAGTGACCCCTCATAGGACAGGGACGGTCAAGGTCAAAGTGACCCCTCATAGGACAGGGACGGTCAAGGTCAAAGTGACCCCTCATAGGACAGGGACGGTCAAAGTGACCCCTCATAGGACAGGGACGGTCATGGTCAAAGTGACCCCTCATAGGACAGGGACGGTCATGGAAAGGTGGAAATACATGAGTTTAAAACTTTAAATTGACCTGTCGTTTGTTTCGAGTCCTTTTCATGCTGTTCTTTGACCGTTCTGTGGGCAGATATTAAATGAACTTTATTTCTACCTCTCTAAAAATCTGTCTCAGAGATTTTGCTACTGATTGATTGTATGTCTGTGCGTCACCAGTTTCAAGTGAATGGCTATGTGAAAACACTATACCTGATCCGTTTCAACCCATTTAGACACCGAGGAGGACGATTCTACTAAATGTCTTCTAAATCCTGACAGTTTTCTGGAAAAAAAAACCCATGTTTCTATGTCAGCGGTTCTCAAACATTGGTTTTACTAGTATAGGCTACTTCTATCCACACTGCAAGATGTTAACGTGGGTTAATGATTCTCCTTGGATTTTTTGATATCTCTAAATCAACAGGGGGGGGGGGGGGGGAAAGGGCTGTGTGTTTAATACTCTCAGCAGCTCCTCAACCTCAACCAACCCCATCAGACCAGGCGTACAGTACAGTACAGTACCGTAAGGCGTAGAGTACAGTAAGCATGCCGCTGTCTTATTCTTACGCCGTTGCTCTGCTGCTCACTAGCATTATCAGTCATCGTGGCTGGACGCGTAAATCCGAGCCCCAGTTGGAGCAGGCGGACCAGGGCCTGTTCCGAGGCTCCGACCGGTACCAGTTTGCCATCGTGGTACCGGCCACACACATGGACTGCTTCTGGCACTTTGCCCACCAGAGTGGAAACTTCTACCTGACGTACATGGTAAGAACAAAACTCACTGATAATACCAGGTAGATGGGGAGGTAAATGGGGGCATTTTATATAGCGCCTTTTTTTTATCCAAGGCACACAACTTAATCCATTTTGGATATTAAGCATTCTGTTCTACTTTAGCTATTGAAAAATAGCAGATCTAGGTCTGCAAATGTTTTGAAAAGTCGTGAAAATGTGGCGCAAATCTTTGAATATATATTTCAGAGCGGATATTTTTAACTAAAATATTAGCTTCTGAACTACATATTTTGAGATGGGGGTCCGTGGCCCAATAGAGATAATTCTGGGGGTCCTTGACATGAAAAAGGTTGAGCACCACTGACATGAAAAAGGTTGAGCACCACTGAAAAGTGTTAGGATTTAGAAGCCTTTTTTTAATTGACCTCAGTCCAAAATCATGGGTTAAACAAGTAGGCCTACTGACCTTCAAAGTGAATGCCCTTTCTATGGCTACACAACATTTGACAATGTTGTGTTCCACAGCACTAAATGGCAAATGTTTAGTGCATATACCTCCTTTATATTATAGGGCTTAAGTGGTTAAACTGTTATACTCCTTTTGCAGCCCCCCCCCCCCCCCCCTGGAACCCCCTCAAGGACCCCTGGGGTTCCTCAGACCCCACTTTGAGAACCACTGTTAAACAACCAAAAATGTCCACAATCGAAATAATTACACCGTTACAATTGTGTGTGTGTGTGTGTGTGTGTGTGTGTGTGTGTGTGTGTTTGTGTGTGTGTGTGTGCGGTGTGTGTGTGTGTGTGTGTGTGTGTGTGTGTGTGCGTGTGGTGCGTGCAGGTACAGTGGGTGACAGGGATGGCCACAGACCGGCGTCTCATGGTGTCCATCACGTCTCCAGATGGTTTCCTGGTAACGACATCCAATGATGCTGTCGGAACCATCAACTTTGAGACCAAAGAGACAGGTAACAGTGGTACTGTTGGTACCATCAACTTTGAGACCAAAGAGACAGGTAACAGTGGTACTGTTGGTACCATCAACTTTGAGACCAAAGAGACAGGTAACAGTGGTACTGTTGGTACCATCAACTTTGAGACCAAAGAGACAGGTAACAGTACCTGGTAACAGTAGTACAGGTAACAGTACTACAGGTAGCAGTAGTAACAGGTAACAGCGGTACTAATAGCAGCCTGGGGCAGCGGTGGCCGAACGGTTCGCGGAGCGGTCTTGATACCGGAAGGTCGCCAGTTCAAATCCCCGGACCGGCATGTTAAAATGACCACCGCTGAAGTGCCCTTGAGCAAGGCATTGAACCCCTACCATGAAATGTTCTATGAGCAGGGCGTGGCTGTAAACAAGTTCTTGAGCTTAGTCCAGTTACCCTGGGTAAACAAAGAACTTTGCTTTGCTTTGCCTCCTGTTTCATTACAATTTACGATTACAATGTAGGCATTTAGCAGACGCTCTTAATCCAGAGTGACTTACATTAAACAAGAACAAAAAGCATATGGCGATACATCACATACATAAAAAGCAGTTATCATGAAACATGCATAAGCTCAGAACGTAACAGTGGAATATCTATATGATGAAACTACAAACTATACATATATTATACTATGCTATACATGCTATACATGTACTATGAAGTGCTATGACTACATACAATGCAATTCTAGTGCTGCTACCAATTAAATCAAAATAGTAAAAAATGGCAAATAAGTTTAGGGATAAGGGTGGTGCAAGATGGAGCCCTATAGCATCTACAAGCGCTTGTAAATCGCTTATTTACGGCAAAGAGATCTAGTGTGTATAGAGGGGGGGAAAGGGGAGAACATGTTCAGACCCCTGGCGTCTGTACATGACCCCTGGGGTCCCCTACAGACCCCTGGGGTCTGTACATGACCCCTGGGGTCCCCTACAGACCCCTGGGGTCTGTACATGACCCCTGGGGTCCCCTACAGACCCCTGGGGTCTGTACATGACCCCTGGGGTCCCCTACAGACCCCTGGCGTCTGTACATGCAACGAGGTTACCGTATAAGTGGTCATTTTGCCCCTAGTCTGACGGCGTCTTCCACCTTTCCACTGTAGGATTCTACCAGATGTGCCTCGGTAACTTTAACCTTTCCACTGTAGGATTCTACCAGATGTGCCTCGGTAACTTCCACAACCGGTTCGGGGGCGTGAGGGTCTTCCTGAACTTCGGCGTCTACTACAAGGGCTTTGAGGAGACCAAGAAGCAGATGGAGAAGGAGGGAGCAGAGCTCAACGACACTTTATCCAGCATTGAGGTTTAGTATAGTTTATTACATTATTTTGTCACTGTATGTGAACTCCAGCAAAGAGTGATTTACTTAATTTGAAGCTCTATTATGTAATTTATTTTGGTGAATATTCCCTCCAATCTGTATGGTAGACCTTTGACACAATCCTGTTTCTAGTTTGACACAAATGTTGACCTGAAAAACCTTTAAAGATGGAGTGCCACAGTTTTTCCAGTTTTACATGTGTCTATGAGGTGACAGTACTTCATTAGACACCCTGGAGTCGTTTTTATGCAGATCTACAAGCTCATATCGCGCCACCGAGTGGCGCGATACGAGCTTGTAGGTCTGCTATTTTTGAAAAATCGAAGAGCGACTGACATTTCTAGAATCTGATCTCAGGTCAGAATGGGTTCATCAGACCAGTGTGTGTCCGGCGGAAACCTCGTATGAATCTGATCTCAGGTCAGAATGGGTTAAGGGCCTTGAACTACTTAACCGGTCTTTAATTATAGCCCTTCACTAAATCCCACCCCAAAAAGCGATTGTCCAATGCCAATCCAAATAGTTTAGTAACGGTTGCTATGCAGGTCAAGCTTTCTTCGCCGCTAACGTGCCTATTGGACAAGGATGGGTTCGAAGGGGAGGGACTTAGTGAAGGGCTAACGCTGCATGTTATCTGTGTCCATCAGTTGAGCACCGTGAAGCTGCAGTACCAAATCCACCACATGTGGCGCTACTACAACTACGCCCGGATGAGGAGGGGGTCGGACCACTACCTGCTGCTGAACAACAGCAGCTATGTGATGTGGTGGTCCGCGGCCCAGAGCGCTGCCATCGTCCTGTCTGGAATCCTGCAGCTCTACTGCCTCAAGAGGCTGTTCCACGCTACTGCGGACAGCCACAGACCCACATGCTGAGCTCTATACTGCCTCAAGAGGCTGTTCCACGCTACTACGGACACCCACAGACCCACATGCTGAGCTCTATACTGCCTCAAGAGGCTGTTCCATGCTACTGCGGACAGCCACAGACCCACATGCTGAGCTCTATACTGCCTCAAGAGGCTGTTCCATGCTACTGCGGACAGCCACAGACCCACATGCTGAGCTCTATACTGCCTCAAGAGGCTGTTCCACGCTACTGCGGACAGCCACAGACCCACATGCTGAGCTCTATACTGCCTCAAGAGGCTGTTCCATGCTACTGCGGACAGCCACAGACCCACATGCTGAGCTCTATACTGCCTCAAGAGGCTGTTCCACGCTACTGCGGACAGCCACAGACCCACATATGCTGAGCTCTACTGCCTCAAGAGGCTGTTCCACGCTACTGCGGACACCCACAGACCCACATGCTGAGCTCTATACTGCCTCAAGAGGCTGTTCCACGCTACTGCGGACAGCCACAGACCCACATGCTGAGCTCTATACTGCCTCAAGAGGCTGTTCCACGCTACTGCGGACACCCACAGACCCACATGCTGAGCTCTATACTGCCTCAAGAGGCTGTTCCACGCTACTGCGGACACCCACAGACCCACATGCTGAGACCACAATTTACAATTTAGGCATTTAGCAGACGCTCTTAATCCAGAGCGACTTACATTTAAGCAAGAACAAAAGCATGGGAATACATCACATAAAAGTATTTATCATGAAACATGCGTAAGCTAAGAAAGTAACAGTGGACAAGTAACACCAGACTGGAGAGTGGAGTGGACATGTCGAGGCCTTAATTTCTGCCCTGCTTTTTGTGTTCTTAATGTAGAGCAATGCATGGTCTACTCTAGAATACTGCTATAGATTCTAATGATAACATAACATTGATATTAAAAAATAATGTATGTAAAATAAATTACTTGTCTTTCAATTCATTCAAGACACATTGTATTATATATATATACACACACACAGGCGTACAAAAACATTGTGTGCAGTGCATGCATTTTTTGCCCTGTTACTTATTAGCAGTATACGGCGCATTCCAGTGTTATTTGGGTGTATAGTCGAATATTTGAGCTTGTTTGTTTGCTTGTTTACTTTAAACCAGTGGTTCACATTTTCTCAGGCTTCATGTATTTGGCCAAAGACCCCCATCTGCAAAATATTTTGTGCCAGGGACCGCACAGTATTACATCCAGTTTAATTTGCCTTTGGAAGTAGCCAATCTACAAGCTCACAACGCCTTGTAGATCGGCTGATTCCAAATAGCCAATGTACAACCGTATAATGGGTTTGGGTGAGACGGTGCTCATGTGGCCCGTTATTATAATAGTCGCTTCTTTTGGGCCCAGATGCTTATTTCTCTCACTAAATAATGACAACACTGGTATCCATCCCACCAACATACACTCCGGCCCCTTTTCCACCGGTTTGTTCCCAATGGGAACCGGTTCAGTTCTTTTTGGTTTTTAGTCCAAAATTGAAACGTTAATTATGAATTGAGTAGGCAAAACCATACCTATATTAGATTGTTATCGCCATGAAACTTCCCCAATTGAGAAGACAGTGATTTATTGTATTATCAATTTTTACATTTTTAAATATGCAAATGACGCATTATGTAAGAAAATATGCAAAATAATCGAAAATATGAAAAAGCTACTACTGTGGAAGGGTTATCAAGTATTAATTTACTTGTATTGATCATATAAACAATTTAATATAGGGTATAGTTTGCCCACCAATTTTGGAGCTCTGGCTCATGGACTAAAAACCTAAAAGAACTGAACCGGTTCCCACTGGGAACCAACCGGTGGAAAAGAACTGAACCGGTTCCCACTGGGAACCAACCGGTGGAAAAGGGGTCTCCATGTAGACCAGTGGTTCTCAACCTCTCCACACCACGGCCCCACAAATTAATCATATTGGGACCCCCAAAAGCTAACGGGGAATCCTAATAAACCTGGTGGCGATCGATGCAGGGCCTCATGTGTGCCCCCCCTCCCTCTGGAATGCAATGCACTCCCCAAACATGTCATCAGTTCAGAGATGCTCCCCCCCCTCCCCTCCCCTCCCCTCCCCTCCCCTCCCCTCCTCCCTCCCTCCCTGAAATGACCTGTTTAGACCAGCCTTTCTGAGTTGACTTGACTTCAACTTGTTCTCTTGTAGTGTTTCATTGCTGGGGCCTGTTCTTGTTGTTTTTTATCATGAGAAATGAAATGTTGTTCTTCATTGTTTATGAAGAACAACATTTCATTTCTCATGATGAAAAACAACAAGTTGAATGTCTTGAAAAGTGGATGGCGACCGAGAGCCGATTGATTGATTGATTGAAATCTTTATTAACAGTTTGTAGAATTTACAGTACATTTTAAGCACGAACTCAATACAAAGACTGTCAACTGTGAGTGGACGACCCAATTAAGCATTACACTTGTTTACAACAGGGTCCACATTGTTCAATTCATCAAAGAGACCACTTCTTCCAGAGAGAAGTATTTACACTTCTCTCTTCATTGTGCATGTTCCCTTGTTTGTTGTTACTTTATAGTAAAGTAACTACCAGGAGTTTTTCAGAGCAGCAACTAAAATCTATTACTAGTTACTTCAGTAACAGTAACTTGCTGCCCACAACACTGTAAAGTGGTTTGAAGAGTATAGATTTAGTGAAGTAAAAGTCCTATAATACTCAGAAATACTCAGTCAGAGAGGAAGTAGAGAAAGGAGGAGGAGCAGAGTAGAGTCTAAAAACATAAAACAAGCAGTGGTTTGGTTTCATTTCAGTGTCCTCGTCCTCCTCTGCATGGCCTGGGTGTAAACAGCTGGCCTCCTGCACCGACCGACTGACGACACTCACTGCAGGTAATTATTGAAATCAAACTGTAATAGTTGCTAAAGTTCACGTGTAAATTGTTGTTTCCTTTCCCTATACGTCCTTGTTCATTCTGCAAACATGTATAGGCCTGCTGCAGTAGGCCTGACACTCAGCCTGCTGCAGTAGGCCTGCTGCAGTAGGCCTGACACTCAGCCTGCTGCAGTAGGCCTGACACTCAGCCTGCATTATGTCATTGCTTCACTTTTATTCTTTTCATTCGTGGGCGTGGTGGATATTACTGAGTCTGACTGCATGCAGTATTGTTTGAGGCTGTATCTATGTCACGTTTTTGACTCCAGAGCTACTTTCACAATGACCAGCTCAACGAGATCTACTCACCCAAAAAAGTATTATCCCATTGCTGAAAACATGCAGCACTGGCGTTACATACAATAAGACAAACACACTTAATTGGAATGGGAAATAGAGAGAGAGGAAAATGGAATTCGTAGTTATTTGTATTGTATTTGTAGACTTTGTATTCGTATTGCATTTGTATTGTGTGTTTGAGCTGAAAGGCTCTTTTAATCAGTCAGTCACCTTAATTCAAGTAGTTTTTTTTTTTTAATTATATATATTTAGGGGCATGTCATGTGGTCTATCTGTGTCGATGTGTCGATCTGTATGATCCATCCTCAGTGTTCATTTCAGAGCGTAGAGGAGTTTGCTTTGTCCAAAAGTGTCGGTTGACTTTTACACTCTATATGAGTTGCATTAACAACAGTGCTTTCAGGCGGGGCCTTCTGTGCAAGCATTCAACAATACAAGAGACCTCAGAGGTGTTTTATTACTGACTTAGCATATTCATACAGATGAATAACTGGAGCTTTAACTGGAGATAAACAACTTTGATGGTGATTTAATCTAAATGGTGCATTTATATAGCGCCTTTATCCAAGGCGCTTTACATAGATTGTGCATTATACATTCACCCATTCACACACACATTCATACACCGATTGCGGCGGAAGCCATGCAAGGCACCAACCAGCACATCGGGAGCAATTTGGGGTTCAGCGTCTTGCTCAAGGACACTTCGACTTCCTTATATGGCCCTTATACTATAGTGTTACAGCAGAAGGGAAACAACAACATGGCACTGTTTCACCATGAGGTTTTCAGTTCCCCTTTAAGAAGTAATCTTTTAAATAGTTTCAGTTTTGGTAGACAAGTGCCAACAGGACCAGTTTTTCTTGTCTGCATTTCAAAGGTTCATAGGTTCCAGTATCTGACAGAATGCACTCATGTGCTGATCTGAGGTCAGCACATTTTGAGCACATTTGGGGAAAGTGGCTATGGCTGCTTCTATAGCCCAAGGCGTGTTTTTTTGTGCACAACTAATGCTTGGAATTGGTTCAGAATGATAAAACCCCCTAGTTTGACACGTCACATGCTACTTAAAGCATTCTGACCTGAGATCAGATTCATACGAAGTTTCCACTGCACACACTGGTCTGATTATAACCTATTCTGACCTGAGATCAGATTTTTAAAATGTCAGTCGATCTTCGATTTTTCAAAAATAGCAGACCTACAAACTCGTATCGCGCCACTCGGTGGCTCGATATGAGCTTGTAGATCTGCTATTTTTCAATAGCTAAAGCATAACATGATGCCAACACCAAAATGGGTGCCCGGTCAGAATGGGTTTAAAGCAAAAGGAAAGTTTGACATGTTTGCCTGCCATAGGATGTAAATGGCATAGGGTCATATAAAAAACAATTGCCCAATAGTGACAGCCGGTCAGCAAGTGGATTCATGAATGTATGTAACACAAAAAAGCACTCGTTGGGGGGGGGCGTGCATGACATGTAACAATAACAAAATGTGTAGGAAGTGCAAGTAGGAAGTGAGAAGTGATGGTAGTTGTTATTGTAAATAGGTTGTTTATTATTATAGTTACATCCACATCCACCAACGTGCATTTGATCATGATATTGTGGTGTTCATGTAGTCAATTACAGTAAATGGTGCATTCATATAGCACTTATGTTATCCAAGGCGCTTTATATTGTGCATTACATTCACCCATTCACACACACACACACACACACACACACACACACACACACACACACACACACACACACACACACACACACACACACACACACACACACACACACACACACACACACATTCACACACACATTCACACACCGATGGCGGAGGAAACCATGCAAGCAATTTTGTGTTCAGCATCTTGCTCAAGGACACTTGGACACTGACTCTGGGGGAGCCGGGCCGGGTCTGGCTGTTCTACCGGCCACTCTACCGCTGAGCCACTGCCGCCCCCAAAGTCTGGCAGTGTAGTGGACAGTGTAGTGAACAGTGTAGTGAACAGTGTAGTGGACACATGGGGAAACCTGTGTCCTGCCTCTTCCTCTGTCGACTGTCCTCACAACAGTTAGCTGAGATCGATCGATTGATTGATTTATTAACCCATTCTGACCTGAGATCAGATTCATACGAGGTTTCCGCCGGACACACACTGGTCTGATGAACCCATTCTGACCTGAGATCAGATTCTAAAAATGTAAGTCGCTCTTCGATTTTTCAAAAATAGCAGACCTACAAGCTCGTATCGCGCCACTCGGTGGCGCGATATGAGCTTGTAGATCTGCTATTTTTAAATAGCTAAAGCATAACATGATGCTGACACCAATGATTGATTGATTTATTAACAGTTTGCAGAATTACAGTATACATTTCAAGCACAAACTCAATACAAAGACTGTTAACTGTGAGTGGACGACACCATAAAGCATTACACTTGTTTACAACAGGGTCCACCATGTTCAATTCATCAAAACATTTAGAGACGTACAAATTGACACTTCCATATAGTCAAAGAACAGAACAGGAATGCATTATAAGTACAGATAGTACAGATAGTTGTAACGTATGCTTTATATACATTTGTAAGTAGAGCAAAATAATGATGAAGTCTGCACAATGTGTGCAATGGTGTCTTAGTATTCGATGCAGTGAAGTAAAGTATAGTGTGTTTATGCAGATAAATGCTTGACAGACAGTGTTAACAGGATGCATAGTTACCTGTGGCCCGAGGCTGCTCCTTGGACCAGCTGGGTGTCAAATTGGCAAATTCTGTGTCGGTCGAGTTAGACCAGTACACTTAGACGCAGGCACGGTCCGGACTGACACAGAACATCAGCCCTGGCATGTGTGGTCTTCACCGGCCCAAAGACACTACTATGTCGCTTTTTATTACTTTTTGTTTTTGTTTTGGCTCAGCCCTGCATGGCCCCATGACTTCACAGCCCTTCTGGCTTTCTGCCAGAACTGCCAGACTGTCCAGTCCGAGCCTGCACTTATAGATAGCATCTCTCCCACCGGACCGGATGAAAACAATGTTAGGAGAAGGCACACTGAACTCAGGGGGAGTCTTTAAGGAGTCGTCTCTCACAATAGCACGGTGCAGATTCTTGTAAGATATACAGAGAGAGGAATATCTGCACTCTCTTGAGTAGTCGTTTCCGTCGTGGCCGACGTGCCAAAATGCGTCTGTTTCTCCAGGTAGACTCAGACTGCTGCTGCCAGACTGTTTCTCCATAAATAAATGGTGCATTTATATAGCGCCTTTATCCAAGGCGCTTTACAGAGATTGTGCATTACATTCACCCATTCACACACACATTCATACACCGATGGCAGCGGAAACCATGCAAGGCACCAACTAGCACATCGGGAGCAATTAGGGGTTCAGTGTCTTGCTCAAGGACACTTCGACTCTGGGGGAGCCCACAGGGTTCGAACTGGCAACCTTACGGTTACCATCCAGGCACTCTATACCCCTGAGCCACCGCCGCCCTAAATAATGCAAGCTATGAGCTTGTATATCTGCAATGTTTGAATAACAAAAGTATAAAACAATGCTTTTTTTTTAACCTCAAATATAAAATGACACATAGATGCTTTCCCCGTTTTAATGGGTTAAACATGCATGGTGAAAATGTGCATGCAGAATTGTGAATCAGCCCATTGCAAATCAACCTCTCATGTCTGTTCCCCTTTTCTCCCTTCAGTCATGGATTTGGTAGAACCCGTCTTGTTCATAGCGACTACACTCTCCCAGATCCCCAGCGGTGGTGGTGGGTATTGCCTGTAACCTCACGATGTTAGATACTTTTATTTTGTATTTGTTTATTTGGACAGGAGTCGGACAATGCATATTAAAGGAGAATTCCATACTAAAAGGCTTTCTTACCTTTCTTTGTAGTTGTTATGTCCCCATCAAAGAGGTCCAGGTGTTATTTTGTGCAAAAGCTCCTTATTGGCTATTTCCCCTACCATAAGCCCTAAATGAATTGCATTGAATTGAATGGGATGTATGGGGTGTTGTGCTAATTCGCTTATTTCCATCTAAATAAGTAGTAAAGTGTGCCGCTTGGGTTATTATTTACATTATGAAGAGAGGATATATACAAACAAATTATAATTTTGAGCGATGGAAATTAGCACAACACCCCATACATCCCATTAAATTCAATGCAATTCATGTAGGGCTTATGGTAGGGGAAATAGCCAATAAGGAGCTTTTGCACAAAATAACACCTGGACCTCTTTGGTGGGGACGTAACAACTACAAAGAAAGGTAAGAAAGCCTTTTAGTATGGAATTCTCCTTTAATGGACGTCACATGTCGCATAAGAAATAAATACACCTAAAATAATCATTTCAAGCAACCATTTTTTCAGATTGTATTTAAAAGAGGGAAATGTAGCACAGTCCCTTATACGCAGAGGAAGGCCATTCCATGCTATACACAGCCCTGTACTGAGAGGACAGTGTTGTTTGCCGGTGCGGCACTTCGCAGTCTCCTCGAGTTGTCGCTCTGGTACTGATTCCCCTGTCGGGGGGGGGGGGGGGACACGCCTGTCCTATGGGTTTGAGAGTAGTCACGCCTGTTCTATGGGTAGTAGAGTAGTCACGCCTGTTCTATGGGTAGTAGAGTAGTCACGCCTGTTCTATGGGTAGTAGAGTAGTCACGCCTGTGCATGTCCAGTTTGTGAAACAGTATTCAATGTGTGATAGGATCATAAACAGTGAAGATACGATCTCGCCGCTCCAACTGTCAGGAATGGTCTAATTTGTTTAAAAATGTTGAATTTAATCGTATTAGTGACGTATCACGATGCAGACGCCACGATATGTATCGATATACGATATTATACGTTGATTCCAAATAATGACCATGTATTTATTTACCTATAGAGGTAGCCTATATCACTGCAGGCTCATGCATATTCATAAAGATGAAATGTGTATATGTAAATGACCTGCTTTACTATTAGAGACATGATAGACTCATGATCCACTTCATGCTGTTGTTTCTCTTTCGCTTTAACTGGAGAAACACCTTGACGGTGATTTAAAGGACCACTTCACCACTTTTCAACCTATCTTCATATAATAGGTCCTCACTAATAATCATGATAACATGGCACGATTGTTTTCTACTCAGTCTGTGTCTCATAGGAGGGCTGTGGGCAGTTTAGAAACCGACTTCCAGTGACATCATCATTAGGCAGACCTTTTTAAAACAAGGTTTTTTTTTGCAAAAATCGTGAGAACGATGGCTTCCATTTTCGCATTGCAACTTATCAGGACTAGAAAGCCTGCAGGTTCTATTAGCTTGTGTTCCCCATCGATGATTTCCCTGGAAGACGGTTTCTGAACTGCCCACAGCCCTCCTATGAGACACAGACGGAGTAGAAAAGAATTGCGCCATTTTTTTCATGATTATTAGTGAGGACCTATTATGTGAAGATAGGTTGAAAAGTGGTGAAGTGGTCCTTTAATCTACGGTTGCATTGGAGAGGTTGAAAAGGTTAATTATACCAAAGTTGTTTTAAATGGTCGGCCCTTACTATAGTGATAAAGGTTGAAAACAACATGGCACGTGTTTCACCGTGAGATTTCAGTTCCCCTTTAAGAAGTTTTGAAATAGTTGTGAACCCGTTTGTCTTGTCTACATTTTAAAGGTTCATAGGTTGGGTATCTGTAAGGCCGTGTTATTACAATAGGCACTTAATAGGCAATTATTATAATTACACTGCTGGCCCGGGGTGGGGTCA
This sequence comes from Protomyctophum parallelum, assembly GCF_964188405.1. Taxonomy (NCBI): domain Eukaryota; kingdom Metazoa; phylum Chordata; class Actinopteri; order Myctophiformes; family Myctophidae; genus Protomyctophum; species Protomyctophum parallelum. The sequence goes on from NC_139700.1 coordinate 52,903,725, forward strand.
CGGTGCAGTCCCAAGAAGGAGGAAATAAAGAAAAGAAGAGAAAAAAACAACACAGGACAACATAGACTTGTTGTGCAGTGCAGCAAATTTCTATTTTAGTTTTAGTCATAGTCTCTTGAATAGTTTTCACTTAGTTTTAGTCACATTTTAGTCCGTTTATTTGGATCCCCATTAGCTACTACCTTTAGTAGCAGCTACTCTTCCTGGGGTCCACACATAAAATACATTACATCATAATTATGAAATACATTTTACAAGACTGTAAGAAAAACAGTTAAAAAGAAAATACAACTACATATAAAACAAGTGATTAATAAATATAACATCGCAACCATGACATTTCAGTTTGAGTAGCCTACCGTACCGTTACAGTATGAAAGATTTTAAACAGTGTTCAATGACCGTCATCAAAAGCAAGTGACATGAGATATTAACGAAAAATGTTCGTCGACTACCTTTTTTTCACTGACGAAAACTAAATGGAAACTAAATGAAAACTAAGCTATGATGACTAAGACTAAATATACTGACAATTCCGTCAACAAATAAAAACTAGACTAAAATATTAGGAAGGGACTAGTCACTAGTGGACAATAATTCCAGTATAAGTCATTTACACTTGCTTGCATGCTGAAATTAGCAGATCTACAAGCTCACAACGTGTCACGCTTTAGTCGACTAAATCTACAGTTGATTTGGTCGACTAAAATGTGTTTTGGCGAGCCTTGATGCCGTCGTAATGGCTCATTTTACACTTGCTGAAAATAGCCGATCTACAAGCTCGGCTCGGTAGATCTGCTATTTTTCTAGTTTTTATTTGTTGACAAAATCAACAGTACTATATTTAAGTCATAGTTTTAGTCATCATGGCTTAGTTTTTATTTAGTTTTTATGTCGTTTCCGTCAGTGAAAATAGGTTTGGTCAGTGAAAACAACACTGCTACCGGCCACTCTACCCCTGAGCCACTGCCGCCCCCTAGTGGCCACTCTACCCCTGAGCCACTGCCGCTCCCATGAGTCTGGCAGTGTAGCGAACACATGGGAAAACCTGTGTCCTACAAACAATGGCTGACCGCCTCTTCCTCTGCTGACTGTTTAGTTTAGTTTATTTAGGATCCCCATTAGCTGCTACACCTGGCAACAGCTATTCTTCCTGGGGTCCTCACAGAACAACATACATACAAAAATTGAAACAAGAACAACATTACAGATATCACAAAATAAATACATTAAAGCATAACAACCATGCAACAACCGTGCATTCACTCTAGATTACATTAAAACAAACAGAATTACAATTTACCATATATATAAAAAGTCTGTCAGTCTTTTCTTAAAATGCCTTTTACCCTTAATTTCTGTGATGCATACTGGTAGAGAGTTCCAGAAAGGCATTGCCCTGTACATGACTGTATTCTTCATTGCTTCAGTTCTTGGCTTAGGCACTGTAAATCGACCCATTGCAACATGTCTGGTATTATGTATATGTCTATTGCTGGTATAATGAATATTTTTATATAAGCATTTTGGTTTTTTATTTGAACAAATGTTCCTAAAAAATCCAGCCAGACTGGCAGCTAATCTCTGCTCCACCAACAGCCATGACAGCTTCTGATGATTTAACAGTGTTAACTGTCCTCACAACAGTTAGTTGAGATTGAAGTGCAGATAGTTGTAACGTATAATTATGCTTTATATACATTTGTAAATACATCAAATGATGAAGTCTGCACAATGTGTGCAATGGTGTCTTTGCATTTGATGCAGTGAAGCTTGACCGGTAGTTGCCTGTGGCCTGAGGCTGCTCCTTATGCTAGATAGCATGTGTGTCCTTATTGGTATTGGCATTGACATAATTATACAGACCTAGAACATAGAACCCTATGCTACAAATGTCTTACATAAATCCCAATAGTTTTCTGTTTTCAGTGGTGCTCAGAACATTTTCATGTCAAGGACCCCTAAAATGATATGCATTGGGAAAAATATTTTGTTCCTGGCTGGGACCCTCCAGAAGCAAAGATTTGAGTTAAAAATATTCTTTATCTATTCAAAGATGTGCGCAAATTTTCATTATTTTTCAAAAATAGCACATCTACAAGCTCGTAGCTATATGAGCTTGTATATTTGAATAGCCAAAGTATAAAAGAATGCTTTTTAGCTCAAATCTAAAATGACACGCCGGGTTGTAATGGGTCCGTTAAAACATGTGAACGGTGAAAATGTTGTTGCAGAATTCTGACTCCTGAGTCCATTGCAAATCTGTCTCTTCTTCTCCCCTTCTCTCCCTCCAGTCATGGATCTGATAGACCCCATCTTGAGCATAGCGAAGGTGCTGTACGCTCTCTGCGAGGAGGTCAAGGCCAACCGGAAACGCTGCAAGCGGCTGAAGGAGCGAGTGGGGGGCCTGGAGAACGTGCTGATTGCCACAAGGCAGAAAGGGGACGACGCCCTGAACTCTGACCAGGTACACCACCAAGATACCCATGTACCTGTCTACAGTGGCGTGCACAGATAGACACTAGGGGGTGCTAGAGCATTGCCCTTTTGGCAATGTGCTAAAAAAATAAAATAAAACGTTTTCTTTTTTTTCCTTACTTTTTAGTGTGTGGACATTGATCAAATCTTGATAAAAAACGCTTCTACTATATTATTTAGGCCCCCACAATCTAAAGCTATGTTTCTATGTCAGTGGTTCTTCGATAAAAAAAAAATAGCAGACCTACAAGCTGCTAAAGCACCAAAATGGGTTCCCGCCCCAAAATGCGCAGCACAAGGTGCCCTTTTTTTCACTTGAGCACCTGCCCCTCTAAATGTCTGTGCACGCCACTGCCTGTCTAGATACTTCCTTAATGTAAACGAAGTCCACACCCACAACACCAGAGGGAGTGCAACAAACCATGTATACAACCCAGATTCGGCACAAACAAGGGACTAAATTAATTTAGCTCCTATGCCACCAAAATGTGGAACGCCCTACCAACAGTCATTAAGACATGTGAATCCCTTGACTCCTTCAAAACCGCTCTCAAAGGGCACCTACGGACGGGCAATTCGAAACTGGCCCCTGTAAAATCTGAATCCCCCCCACCCCCCCCACCCCTTTCCCCCTCACTGTATATGTATCTTTTCCCTTTTTGCTTCCTTTATGATGAATTCCTGTTCTGTTCTTTGACTATATAGAAGTGTCTATTTGTACGTCTCTAAATGTTTTGATGAATTGAACAAAGTGGACCCTCTTGTAAACAAGTGTAATGCTTAATTGGGGTCGTCCACTCACAGTTAACAGTCTTTGTATTGAGTTTGTGCTTGAAATGTACAGTAATTCTGCAAACTGTTAATAAATATTCAATCAATCAAAAAGGTGTGCACGGCCCTCCGGGAGCTCCGGCTCACGCTGGAGTCCGCCGCGGAGGTCGTCAAGAAGTACGACTCCGACAAGCAGTACATGTTCAAGAGGCTGAAGAACACCTTCCAGTACGGCGACGAGTTCGCCGGCGTCAACGACCGGCTCAACGACGCCTTCCAGGCCCTGTCGCTGAACCTGCAGGTCCACGTGGACCAGAACGTCACCCGGCTGTTCCAGGCGGCGCTGCAGCGGGAGGAGGACGAGGCCGACCGCAAGGAGGACTGTGCGGAGATCCAGAGAAGTAAGATTTGAAATATTTATTAACAGTTTGCAGAATTTACAGTACATTTCAAGCACAAACTCAATACAAAGACTGTTAACTGTGAGCGGACGACCCAATTAAGCATTGCGCTTGTTTACAACAGGGTCCACCTTGTTCAATTCATCAAAACATTTAGAGACATATTACAAATAGACACTTCTATATAGTTAAAGAACAGAAGAGGAATTCATCATAAAGGAAGCAAAAAGGGAAAAGATACATATACAGTGAGGGGAAAGGGGGGGGGGGGGATTCAGATTTTACAGGGGCCAGTTTCGAGAGAGAGGCAGTGATGTTGATTTCGTCGACTATAAAACTAAACGAAAGGTGTTCGTCAACTATACCTTTTTCACTGACAAAAACTAAATAGAAACGAAGCTATGATGACTGAAACTAAAGACTAAATATATCAACAATTTCGTCAATAAATAAAAAACTAGACTCAAATGTTAGGAAGGGACTAGTGGACAAGAGATCCAGTACGAGTCATTTTACGCTGCATGCTGAAAATAGCCGATCTACAAAGCTCACAACGCGTCGCAGCGCGACACGTTGTGAGCTTTGTAGATCGGCTATTTTCAGCGTGTAAAATCAGCTATTACGACAGCATCAACGCCCCCCGAAATACATACGACGTTTTTCTTTTGGGTCCGACCGACTCGACACCGGCCACTGCACTCCCTGTGGGGGGGGGGGGGGGGGGGGTGGAACACGTGTGTCGAAATTTGAAGTCGGTGGGGCGAACAGTTCTCGAGTTTGGATTACAGATGTACTGTACTGTACGTACAGACGTACACACAGAAGAGACTTGGCACATTTATAGTTAGATATGCACAGCTTTATATAATAGTGTGACTGGCATTAATATCAGATGTATTTCACAGTGCTGGGATGTATCGTGGACCAGAACGAGGCTCTGAACGAGAAAATGGAGGCCCTGTCAGTGAAAAACGACGCTTACAATGCAAACATGAAACAGGACGTGAGACAACTCATCGAAATGAGTAAGTGAACAACGTCAAAGTCAGTTGGCACATCTCATACATCTCACACAATAATAGTGTGCAGATTCATGTTGTGGTTTGTAAAGTATTATGGCACTTTAAACGTTTTAATAAAGATGTTTCAGACGTAATACGTCGGGACGATATTTTGTCCCAGACTTCAGTGGAACGGTTTCTTTCTATTACAGTTATTTATTTGTTAGACATTCTCCACATTACGCTTTGCATATATATAGACTTTTTCAATGTTAATTCCAAAGATATTCCAGAAAGGGATTTAGTTTCATTGACAGCTGCCTGATGTTTTTCTTTTGTGTTCTTTTTGCCATCACCAGTCCAACAGTCGGAGAACATTCCCAATGACATCCGGAAGATCGACCCCGAGGAGCTGAAATTTGATTTTCCCAAAAAGGCGTTCATGAAAACTGACATCTCGGAAATCTTCAAAGGAAAATACAAGGGATTTCCTGTGGCCATCAAAAGATACCTCTGCCAGAAGGCCGTTATACCAAGGTTGGTAGCACCTTGTTCCAACCCGTCTCTATGTAGGCTACTGTATTATTCCCATAAAAGCGAGGTGACGAAGATATTCATGGTGTTAATCTATTATGTACTATATTATTTTCCTAAAAGCGACGTGTTGAAGATATTCGAGAGGGAGATTGAGACCATGCTGCGCTACGAATCACCATTCATACTGCGGTTCTTTGGGGTCTGTTTCCAGGGTGGTGAGTACTTCTTACAATTGTGTTTTAAGCCCCACACTGTCACACACACCGTCTGCGAACGCCGCGCGCCAAAACAGCCGCCTACGTTATTTTCAATGAACCTATCCCACACCGGTGGCGTCCGACGCGCGTTCACGCCTCGCCTGACGCTCCGATACGCCACTGTTTCTATTTTCCAGGCGTTGCCGCGCGGCAACGCCTGTGCCGCGTCGCTGCGCACCCGGTGTGTGTGTTGGGCTTTAGTTGAGAAGCTTAAAAAAATGAATGTACATAGGCCTACCTTATTTTGATTTGGAGAAAAGACAAGGGGACACCTGGGTGGGATGGAAAGCAGGGACAGTTATGAGTACAGTAGTGAAAGATGCACGGTAGCACCCTAGCAGCCAGATCATACAGTATACACTTACAGTACAGTACAGTATCCACCCAACTATCGTCAAGAACTGCCGGGAATGACATCCACATTTTTTGGAACTTATCTGGAGTATTCTGTCCGCCATGATGGATTTAATTGTTCGAGCTTTAGCAATGGAGAGCATCTCGTTGAGCCATATCTCTTAAAACATGGAGAAGACTTCCAGTTTAAAGTTGAGAAGCGTTATTGAAACCACGTCATCGTCTGCTTTCATGTTTCTACTGACACAGACTACATAACATGTCCAATATATTATGAGATGTCTGTTAGAGAAGGAGAAGTCCAGCACACAGCCTTTGCTCCAACAGTGTTTATTTTGTTAAAACACCATTTAACTCAGGACTCAGGACGTTTCGGGCCGTGAACGGCCTTCACCACTATCACGTCTACCTTTTTGCCCAGCACCAGCGAGGCACTGTGGACGTGCGCAAGACATGCCTGCTTTTTAAACTCTGTCTGTTCTCCCTGCCAGAAGGACTCATTGTCATGGAGTACTGCGAGAAGGGAGGTCTGAGACAGGTCTTGGACAAATCCAGGATTAAACTGTCCTGGAGCAGGAAGGCTCTCATGTGCCTGGATGCTACGCAGGGCATCTACAGGTGAGTTCCTTCACCGTGGAAAGCCTTTGGTAGATGTTCACAATGAGCTTGTAGATCAGCTATTTTCACAAAATTTGGAATATCGTGGGACCAAGTCAAACTAAATGTAATGCCCTCATTACATTTAGATCACATCACATGACACTGTTGGTACCTTTTTTTTAACTGCCAATAAAGTTTTCTATCTATTAGTGATGCACGATATAACCAGTGACGTATCGAAAATCGGACATAAATATGATATTTCCGTATCGGATCGGTCAAAATTATCCAGATTATTTTCACAGATATTGATGATGCAACAATAATGTGACTGTCAATGGCTTTGTAGTGGGGATGAGGCTTAACCATTTCACCAGCAAAGCACTTAAATATTAATATAATATAATAATGAAATATATCGGTATCGGACTCTGCATCGGCCGATGTGACCCTGCAAATAATCGGAGATCGGATATCGGTCACAATTTCAATATACTGCATCTCTACTATCTATCTATTCCTAGTGTACAGGCGGGGTTCAGCCACACCTTTTAAATGTCTCACAAGTTGATTCTGATTGTTTCCTCTTAGACTACATCAGTCAGAAAAACGATCTAAAGTCCACTGTGGCATCAGCAGCGACAACTACATGGTAGCTGAAGGCTACCGAGTCAAGGTATGTCTGAGTTCAATATAAAGCACATTAAGGGGACATATTAAGGGGATGTGAAATTATTAATCTTGTCTCGGTCGATTTTGTTCACTGCTCAGTGCATAATGTGATCATTCTTTAAAGGTATATTCAGTGATTTCACTCAAAAAACCTTAGGTTTCGTTTTTGGCTGGGACCTAAGCCTTTCATCCAATCAGGATAGAGAGCCAAAAACGAAACCTAAGGTTTTTTGACCCCCAGGGGTTAACTGGGGACAGGGAGGAACTCCTTATATGGTCAGAACACTCTATAGTAGAGAGGATTATCACAACAAAACAAAGAAATAAGTGATATTTGAATTAAGTGAAATCACTGAATATACCTTTAAACTGAAAAGGGCTAAGGTGGTCATATATGTTTTGTAATAATCTAATTCTGCAACTAGTAAGGTTTGCAAATAATTGTAGTACAGCTGGTTGGTTGGTCAGTCAATTCAATTCAATTCAATTCAATTCAATTCAATTCAATTCAATTCAATTCAATTCAATTCAATTCAATTCAATTCAATTCAATTCAATTCAATTCAATTCAATTCAATTCAATTCAATTCAATTCAATTCAAAGTGTCAAACAGTGCAGTGGTGTAATAATATGATAGCAGTCTTTTGATGGGCTCCGTGAAGAGGCCTGGTCCACGGTCACCCTCGACAGTCAGTTGGGGGCTGGGGGTCCATATTAGAAGTCCATGACGGAACTGCAGAGTGGAAGACAACAGAAACTCCGGGGAGATGTTGAGTTAGTGGCAGGCCTTACTGGAGCCTATACAGTGTTAATTACAAGCACTGCTGGGAAACGAACGAACGCACACACATACAACAAAAGGTTCTCAGTCGTCACCCTTTTAAGACACCAGAAAGAAGGACTATTCTCGTCTGCTTTGTGACTATACAGCTGGGTGGTTTGGAGCTGACCTCCACGGAGACGTCCTTGAAGAAGAACTGTAGGCCCCGGGCGGGCTCGCTGCGCTACCGATCCCCTGAGCAGCTGGGGAGCGGTGGTGTCAACCATCCGTACTGCAAGATATGTGAGATTTACAGGTCAGTCCTCTACAGTAATATATATATTTTCTTTTTACAAACAAATAAAATGCATAAAAACAATTCAGGTTCAGAGGATAATCAATTAAAACCCATTTTGGGGCGGGAACCCCTTTTGGTGTTAGCATTGTGTTATGCCTTAGCTATTGAAAAATAGCAGATCTACAAGCTCATAGGTCTGCTATTTTGGAAAAATCAAAGAACGACTGACATAGAAACATAGCTTTTTCAGAAAACTGTCGGGGATGTAGATTGTAGAAGACATTTATAGAATCTGATCTCAGAAACGAACAAATGAACCAACCACATTTTCTTCTTTCCTTTTCCCATGCACGCAGTCTCGGAGTGGTCCTGTGGGAAATCGCAACCCGGAAGAATCCTTTCCACGGTGTGTGTGTGTGTGCATCCTGAAAACAGTGCTTATATAACGTTATGTAGACCGTATACCTGTCTTTGTACACTTTCTTTATGTAAGTACAGTATACGTGTTATAACAATTTCTCTCTCTAACAGAATGTGTCTCCCATTCGGACATTTACAAGAGAGTGTGCGACGAGCAGCGAGTGCTGGAACCGCTTCCTGACGACTGTCCCAAGAAGCTGGGGAAACTGATCAATTCCTGTCGCGCCTACGAGCCTTTCGACAGGCCAACGGCTGGAGGTAATTGGGTTCATTCATCTTCTTTTGGACGCAGCAGCAGGTTGAGTGTTTTATTATTTTTTTTATTTTTTTAAGATATTTTTTTGCGGCTTAGGCCTTTTATTGGTTTTTTGAAGGGACAGACAGACAGTAGGCTGACAGGAAACGGGAGAGAGATGGGGGGGATGACATGCAGTAAAGGCCGTGTCGGGCTCGGGAGTCGAACCCGCGGCACACTGCGACTGGATTACCAGTCGGGTGCCCAGACGGTTACGCCACCGCCTGGGCAGCAGGTTGAGTGTTATCGGTGTTATCCCATGGGAATTCATTTCGCTCCTATGCCACCAAACTGTGGAACGCCCTACCAACAGTCATTAAGACATGTGAATCCCTTGACTCCTTCAAAACTGATGAATTGAAAATGGTGGGCCCTATTGTAAACAAGTGTAATGCTTTATGGTGTCGTACACTCACAGTCCACTCCAACAACAGTTTTTGTATTGAGTTGTACTTGAAATGTACTGTAATTCTGCAAACTGTTAATAAATCAATAAATCAATAAATCAATCAATGCATATAGTAGAGTAGACCAGGGGTTCTCAACGTTTTTAACTGGGGACCCCCAGACATGCTTTGGCCATGTCTCGCGACCCCCGCCCTGCCCCCCTCCCCCCCACCACCAACACAAACTGTAACTGCAAAAATAACCTTAATAATAGAGAAAATGTATCATAAATGAATACTGAAAGCAGATGTAGATTGCTCGAGACCCAAAAGAGAAAAGTGTAATGTCTCCCCGGGACCCAAACTAGTGAAAATAATAATCTACAAGCTCACGTCACATAACAACGTGTTGTAGATCTTGTAGATCTCAAATTCTCAAGTATAGTATTTTTATCCTCTAATTACATTAGATGAATTTAGTTTTTAGTTTTTTTTAATCTTTTTGTAAATAATGAATAACAAAATGTAGGGAAAACAAGAACTAAAGTGGTATTTACTCTAAATATTGGTTCTGCGAGCCACGGTTTGTGAAATAGTGGAGTAGACAATGTGAGAAGCAATAGAGGAGAACCTGGCCGTGCCTATAATCTCAGGCATGATCTGAATGTGAAAACTCAGCTCTTCAAACTCACCCCTGCCTGGGGCAAACTATTCCAACGGGGGTAGTCTTACCCCTGCCTGGGGCAAACTATTGCAACAGGGGTAGTCTTACCCCTGCCTGGGGCAAACTATTAAAAATGTCTAAATGCTTTCGGGGGTTTTGTGGAATAGTTCTCTGGCTACGCGAGACTATAAAGCCAGTCGGTAGTGCTGTCGCCTCACAGCTAGAAGGTCCTGGGTTCGATTCCCGCTCGGGACGCTGTGGGCGCTGGCGGCGTGTTTCCTCCTCCGCGTCATCAGTGCCCATACCCGAAGCGGGGTTGGCGAAAGGGCCTTTCTGTGTGGAGTTTGCATGTTCTCCCTGTGTCCCCTATAGGGTAGGTACCCTCACAAAAAACATGCAGTAATCCTGGTCACTAAACTGCCTCCCCCTGGCCAGCCGGGGCGCCTGATGGAGGGGAAAGGAACTGGTTGGAATAACGTGTTCCTTCCACGCGCTACGTCCAACCAGGGAAACTCCCCCCTGTCAGGTGTAAAGGAGCAACTTGGACACTCAGGCATGAAGGAAGCATGAGTTCAAGTCCGTTGCTCTCCCCAGGTTGGTGGAGGGTGTGTAGAGCCCAGGATCACATTAAATAATTGACACAGGGGTGAAAGATGGGTTACAAAAATCGTGGGATAAAAATATAAACTCACCCCGGCTTGTCTACTCACTCCATGCCGGAAATGCAACTGGCAAAATGCATTAAATGATTATTTTTTTGTTTCGTTTTTTCACATCTATAACACTGCTTTTATCTCTCTAGCCTTAACCTCGTTGGTCACTGTCTGTTGCTGTTGTACCCAATTGTCCCCTTTGGTCATTTCAACTTTTATGCCTTTTGGTGTAGTTGTATAAACCTCCCACAAATAAATAAATGATACTTATTTCTCTCTATGTTGACAGTGCTCATGGACGAACTACGCAAGGTGGTGGAGCAGCTGGATGAGGAGTTGATGGAGGAGGACTAAGCCCAGTAGCCCACAGAGGTTCTGCATATGTTGTTTACTGTTTATGCATGGATGTATATTGTATCATGTGTTATGTTTCAGGACTTGCTATAAGTCACTGTTTACCTCCCCTTGTGGTCTCCTGATGGTTGTCTTTCAGGCCAGTTTAGAAAGAAACCAGTGTTTCTTGGGATGTATATCGGCCAATATTTGCCATTATCGGTCAATATCGGCAAATAGGCCTACAACTGACATTAACCGATATGTATCTGTTGATGATAAACATACATGTTGCGGGTGTGTTTGTTTTATCTGCATCCTACCAAGCTATAGATACTGAACATGTATTTTCTTGTATGTTGTTTTGAAGAGGTATTTGTTAAAGGAGAATTCCATACTAAAAGGCTTTCTTACCTTTCTTTGTAGTTGTTACGTCCCCATCAAAGAGGTCCAGGTGTTATTTTGTGCAAAAGCTCCTTATTGGCTATTTCCCCTACCATAAGCCCTAAATGAATTGCATTGAATGGGATGTATGGGGTGTTGTGCTAATTCGCTTATATTTCCATCGCTCAAAATTATATCTTTTTTGTATATATCCTCTCTTCATAATGTAAATAATAACCCAAGCGGCACACTTTACTACTCATTTCGATGGAAATAAGCAAATTAGCACAACACCCCATACATCCCATTCAATTCAATGCAATTCATTTAGGGCTTATGGTAGGGGAAATAGCCAATAAGGAGCTTTTGCACAAAATAACACCTGGACCTCTTTGATGGGGACGTAACAACTACAAAGAAAGGTAAGAAAGCCTTTTAGTATGGAATTCTCCTTTAACTCTGGCACAAAAGGGGGAAATAAAAACAACAAAAACTAAATAAACATATATCGGTGAATCGGTGATTCGGTATCAGTATCGGCTATCGGCTAAATTGTTATTTTTTAAATCGTTATCGGCCAAGGATTTACATGTCTGTGCATCACATTCTATAAAACCCATTCGGAGCGGGAACCCCTTTTGGTGGTTACATACATTATGTTATCATTTAGCTATTGAAAAATAGCAGATCTACAAGCTCATAGCGCGCCACCGAGTGGCGCGCTATGAGCTTGTAGGTCTGCTATTTTTGAAAAATCGTTAAAATGTGCCTCAAAATCTTTCAGAAAATTGTCATGATTTAGAAAAAGAATTGTTTTTGTACATTTCGACGTCAGGCCTGAATGGGTTAATGGATGGTGGATGGCAGGGCGTTCTAAATTTGGGTGCTCCCTCTTGGTGCTGTGGTGGGTGTCACTCACGTTGGAGAAGTAGTCAGACAGGTATGACTGTCCCGAGAAGTAGTTTGGGAGGTACTGTATTATAACAATGACGCTTCTCTGTTTATATGTTGTTGATGTTATCATGTATAATATGAATGAACCTGGTTATTAAACAATGGTGCCATCATGCCCGTGCACGTGAATTGTGAGTGCTCTCTGTCAGCTTTAACAAACATGCACGTACGCACACACACACACACACACACACACACACACACACACACAGCTTGAATGTCACCCAGACCATGCTATGAATCTCATTCTTAACAGTGCAGGCCTCCGCAGTTTATGAGCCGTTCAAGAATCAATGTTGGCTCACTAAAACCCATTTTGGGCTGGAACCCCTTTTGGCATTATATATTACACTGATATTGTTGTGGTGCAAATCTTTGAATATTATCAGACTGAACGTTTTTTACCTCAAATCTTTGCTCCTGGATGGAGGGGTCACTGGAAATAAACATATTTTCAGATTGGGGTCCGCAGCCTGTCTTGGAGCATGTCTTGAGTGTACAGGGTTTGATGAGGTCAGATAAATATATGGAATGTCAGAACAGGTGAGCTCCATACAGTAGATCTAAGGGTGGTAGCGGGGACATTCTCTTGACTGTACAGGGTTTGATGAGGGGCCCCCATGGGGTAGAGCTGGGCCTTAATTTTGGGGCCTTTTTTCGCCGGCTGCCGGGCGCGGCTGCCGGCTGCACTAATAACTTTGGGGCAGGCTCGTCTAGAGTTTGAATGGACAGGTCCATTCAAGCACCAGCATACCAGCATACTCATGCTGGCATCAAAACACAACATGCTGGTTTCGCTGGTTATGCTGGTCATGCATGCTGGTTTTAACAGCAGGGCGGGCCTGTTAAGAGCTTTCGCCGGCTGCCGGGCTCTGCTGCACTAATGACTAACTTGTATAAACATTTGGAATGGGTACAGTTCAATACAGGTCAATACAAACCAGAAAAAGCACTTAGAACATGATGAATAACCCCTTTGAGATATGTAGCATTTCCTACTCCTAAACGATACAATGAATGTATGCACGTTTACATTTAGAGAGAGAGAAAAAAAGAAACTGTAATTTAGTAACCATGAATGATCATGTCGACTTTAACCAAAACAATAATATCAAAATGTAAGAAAACAAACAAACAAGAGAAAACACTATTTAAATTGACATATTAATATGACCCACGCAACGTAGGGGGCGGTAATGCCCATAAAGTTGGTTGGCGGCCGCCACAGATGGAACAGACAGAAACAGTGTTGCCATGTCCGCTTATTATAAGCGACTTTGTGCTTGTTTTCTGTAAAGTTGATTATACATTTTGGTAGTTAAAGTTGAGGTTTGCATCGTTTTTGGGGGGGCTTGTTTCTAAAGTGTGGTTGCTTATTTGGGGTTTGTTTTATAATGTTGTTTAAACCAGTGGTTGTTCTCAAACATTTTCATTTCAAGGACCCCCCCACATCTTTGTGAAGATATATTCCACGCACAATTACAATTTATCTTTGATTGAAAACAGCAGATCTAAAAGCTTGCAACACATCGCGATGCGAACTTGTAGATCTGCTATTTTCACATTTCAATCAATCAATCAATCAATCAATCAATCAATCAATCAATCAATCAATCAATCAATCAAGCCCTAGCCTAGGGCCCTTAAAACAAGGCCCTTAAAACAAGGCTCCAGACTTCCCAAAACAAACTGGTCAGGTTACCACTTGGCCTCACTCCCCGAACCCTGACTCAGGGACGGATTAACACCCACGAGGGCCCCTGAGCCGCACATTTTAGTGTTTTTCCGTGTTTCTATAATCTTGACTTTTTGACAAATGATTTAACAAAATCAATGGCCAATGAAGGGCCCCAGGAGCCCTTTTCAGGGCGACGAGGGCGTCCAACCTAGTACTGCGCGGTCCAATTTCTCCGAAGGGCCCTTTAGAGCCAAGGGCCCCTGGGCCACGCCCCACTGGCCCAATGTCTAATTTGTCCCTGCCCTGACTACCCTGACTCCGCTAGATGGAGCAGTAGAGAGTACACAGGTTCCCCCCTCCTGCTCGGGGGGAAACCTGTCTTCTCTCTACTGCCTCATCTGGCGGAGTCAGGTTACAAACCCACCTCACCCCTGCCCATTTTGACAGACTAGAATGGCTTAGGTTTGACGACAGAGTAGTAGTACAGCATCTTGCAATGGGTCTGGTCTACAAGATTCGCTACGCCACCAAGATATATATATATATATATATATCAATCAATCAATCAATCTTCTTTTGGGCTTGTTTTCATAGACCTGGTTGCTTGTTTTTTCTCGAAATAACCTGGCAGTGGCAACACCAGCCAGAAGTTCCACACGGAACAGATTCAACAGAAGAAGAAGAATCGTGGCGCGGGCAGATTCGAGCGTCTCTCTCTCTCTCTGAATTTTCTCGCATCTAATGAACTTTTAACTCTTATTACATTAAATTAACGGCAATAAATCATCAATCGAACCGTATAACAAAGACACAGAGACACCTCACCGAGTCATGACGTCGCGGTTGAACCGCTGCGGTTAAGAAGAAAAACACCAAAACACAGAAACAGGTAAGGTTTGTTTTGGGTCTGTTAGCCTCGTTAGCATGCTAACTTAAGCTATAACGCCAGTACAATAATTAACAGTGGCACACGTAATTAAATCATTTCGTTTTAACGTTAACGTCCCATATTGATTGTCAACCCGAATGTGGCGATGATAATATTACGCCGGGAGTCGAATTATTAATATAATAAAATAATGACCGAGGAGTGAGCTAACGTTATGTTAGCTAGCCTGGCAGCCGTTAGCTAAAGATTACTTGGCTCTGCCCACAGTGCCCAATATACTACTGCTGGTTAAAAAGGACAGATCTACAAGCCCTCAACGCGTCGCGATGCGACGCGTTGAGGGCTTGTAGATCTGTCCTTTTCGTTGGAGCAGTCTGTCCATGGAAGTGTGCATGTTTAGCTGGTTGTTGCATAACTGGTCTCTTCACGTAAAGGGTGAAACAACCGCCTGTCAAAATGTGACTGCTTTTCTGTGAAACCATATTATGAAATGAAAGATTATAGTAATTATCATGACAGTCATGCAGTAACTGCACCCTGTTTTTTGCGCTCGCTACATTTACAACTTTTCCGTATATATAAACATTCAGATTTCAAATATAAAGTACTCACAATTTGTCCCACGGGTGTTAGTTAGTAGCAGCGCCAGCGATTAGAATTTCTGCATCCCGCGTTGTTTAATAAAAAAGCATTTTTGTCCGAGCGCCCCGGCTACTTTTTTCAAACGGGGTTCGTTTGGGAAATCCACAGTTGCACACCGGGAGCGCACTCGCCTATTGGTCTGTATTGGCAGGGCGGTCAGCGTACCTATATCGAACACACCGAGTGCCACCCTCCTCCCGACCGATAGGGGCGCGTAGTTGAAAGCCAATGGCAATATAACAGCTCGGATAAAAATGCTTTTTATTAAACAACGCGGGATGCAGAAATTCTAATCGCTAATCTAATTGCTGTAACTAACTAACACCCGTGGGACAAATTGTGAGTACTTTATATTTGAATTCCGGATGTTTATATATACGGAAAAGTTGTAAATGTAGCGAGTGCCAAAAACAGGGTGCAGTTTCTTCATGACTCTCGTATGAATACGAGAGTCATGAACCATGGCTAGTATACACTAAAGGCTGTAAACTGTAAATAATGATCAATAAGTGCTAGGTGAGGTCAAGAATATATTTTGTGAGGGCTCCTCCTCCTATACAGAGGTTTAATGTTTGTTTTGTAAACGCCATTGACAATGAAGGGAACATTTACGTCATAATGTGCCATTTACAGTACGTCATCATATTGTCTCTTTGTTGTTAATGGCGTTTAACCGTTTGCTTTACATCAGTACATCACCTAATCAACATGAGTTAGACTTTAATATATTAGCGCCCCTCACTTCACACAGGTGTGATTTTTTTTAATACAATTGAAAGCTTTGTGTCATCAGTGCCACTTCAGCCTGTGTGAGATCTCTCTTCTGATTGGATGAAATTGGTATCCTGATTCCTGACCTGAATATTGCATGTCCTGTTTTAATAAAGTGCTGGAGCGTAGTAACCTGACTCCGCCAGATGGCGGCAGCAGTGAGTTCCTCTTCCTGCTCCCATCTGGTCCCTCTCGGGCAGAGACGACCGAACTAAATCTGATTAGAGCGATATGTGGTCCGCTAGATCAACAGGGAAAGGGGGGGGTGGGGGCGGAGGGAAGTAATTCCCTGTATAAACGTTACTTAAGTGCCTTCTCCCCAAAAGGACAACTTTATTTTTCCATCCTGAATGGCCAGTCTAATATTATTTCATTTTGGCTCTGTGTAATAACTGTAAGCCAAGTCTGCTCCGGACCAGTGGTTATAATGGCTGGGCCAGTGCTCTGGAAAATCCACGGGCCCAGAGGGCCAGTCAGTGCCACATTTCCCTTAATGTCTACCCCTGAATACTATCGGAATATAAAGCAATTTAACACTTAACCCATTCTGACCGGGCACCCATTTTGGTGTCAGCATCATGTTATGCTTTAGCTATTTAAAAATAGCAGATCTACAAGCTCATATCGCGCCACCGAGTGGCGCGATACGAGCTTGTAGGTCTGCTATTTTTGAAAAATCGAAGAGCGACTGACATTTCTAGAATCTGATCTCAGATCAGAATGGGTTCATCAGACCAGTGTGTGTCCGGCGGAAACCTCGTATGAATTTGATCTCAGGTCAGAATGGGATAGACGCGTCACCATGGGACCCAATGTCGTACTTCCGTCCTGAAAAACCGTTGTTGCTTAAAGTCCCTAATGAATGGTAGACTGCATCTTGGCATCTGCCCGTGTGTGAACTCACCATGACGGTGTCCCTCTATAAGCAGATGGAGGCCATGGAGGTGGACGTTGTCCAGCGGAGGGGGGAGCGTCGCCGTGCTGGTGGTCAGGCCCCCCCCGGGCCCCAGCCAGACGTGGGGGCTGACCGGCCCCCAGCAGCAGCAGCAGCAGCAGCAGCAGCAGCAGGGGGCCGCTCGTCGCACACGGTGGTGATCGACTCCGGCAGCAGCACTGACATCGATGATGACGAGGAGGACCAGGGCCCCTCGGTGGCGCCCCACGCAGCACGCCTCCCGACCACCTGGGCCTTCAGCCAGAGGGCAGAGAGAGACGGCCCCCCCATCAGGGCGGCCGCCAGAGCCGCCGCCACTCAGGTGACCACCAGGCGAAGGAGAGTCAGG
Organism: Protomyctophum parallelum; assembly: GCF_964188405.1. NCBI lineage: Eukaryota > Metazoa > Chordata > Actinopteri > Myctophiformes > Myctophidae > Protomyctophum > Protomyctophum parallelum. The sequence goes on from NC_139700.1 coordinate 52,921,207, forward strand.
TGAGCCAATTTAGAACGCGGAGCTTAACCCATTTCAACCTGTCATACAGGTTTCTGTGTTAGTAGTGCGCCACTCGGCTATTAGCTTGTAGATCTGCTATTTTTCAATAGCTAAATTATAATGTAATGTATGTAACCACCAAAAGGGGTTCCCGCCCAGAATGAGTTAACCCATTTAGGCCTGACATTGAAAAAAAAAAAAAAAAGTCTTCTAGATCCTGACAGTTTTCTGAAATACCTCATGTTTCTATGTCAGTGGTGCTCAATATTTCTTTTTTTCTTACTTTATTGAGTCAATCACATGTACAATTCTTTGTCGCAAATACATTTTTTACACATTTGTTTCTACATGTTTCATGTCACTGTTGTTAGCTGACTTTGAGCCATTTATTTGTATTTATTTTTTGTGTGCATACATACATACAACTGCATCCCTTCACCTATTTCAACACACAATGATGGTCAATATTTCATGTCAAGGACCCCAAACATTATGTAACAGCCCGCCGACCCCCATCTGAATCCAGGAACCCCCCCAGAAGCCAAGATTTGAGTAAAAAAAACGCTACATAGCAACATAGCCTGCTGTGTTCGCAGTGCGGACGCAGTTAATATCTTGCATGTTCATAATGATATGATGGTATTGATTTGTGACGCCCCAGTCCAGTCTCTCCTGTGAGGGTACACTAGTGTCATTATTTGGTGTCGCATAACTGCAAAAACACAACTTAGTTGCTAGTGCCTACTGTACATTATGACATCGTTTCTTGTAGCCTATATTTCCTATACTTTGTCGCGGTGCGCCAACAATGGTCTGCCGAAGTTCCTAGATGGGTTTTCATTGATTATTTAACATGTCATGTCTCACTGAGCCGTTTCGATTGGTCCTGTTGTGTCTCGGCGGCGTTCCACTCCCAGACAAGGCCTGAGGGTCCACTACCCCAGCCAGACGGCCAACGCCAACCCCTCCCGAGGCTTCCTGGACTTCCTCCTGCGGGCGCCGGCCGCCGCCGCCGCCGCCAACAACAACAACGTGGCGGAGCCGGAGTCCGGAGGCAGCACCACGGAGCCCATGTCCGGGAGCACCACGGAGGTCAGCGACTCTGACGACGAGGAGCCGCCCCCTCCCCACCACCACGCCGCGGCGGGCGACCCCCCCGCCTACCTGGACCTGCCCCCCCCCAGCCCGTATGAGAGCCCGTATGAGCAGCAGCACACCCCTCTGCTCACACTACTGTACCCGTTGCATACTGTAGCTCCTGCTGCGGTCACTGTGAGGACAGAGGCTACACAACAAAGTGTTCAGGTAAGACAAGGTTGTGTTGTTATTGTGTTGTTGCGTATACGCTCATAGAACCCACCGCTTATTTTTCCTCGATGGTGATTTGTTTTCCTTCTCAATGGGGTCAAAGGCGGGTAGAAATATGGTTTGACCCTAAAAAACTGATTTTTGTAGTATTACTAGTAAAAGTTTACCAAAGTTTGACCACCCGAAATGTGTTTTTTTCAAGATGGCCGCCGCCAGTTCTTAAAATACCATTACTCCTCCATTATTCATCCTAGAAAAGTAATTTTGGTGTCTAACCCTATGTTTTGGTTATCTAGGAATCCAATTAGCATATATAAATTATAGTCAAGCAATTACGTACAATGATATATTAAAGCAATTGGTTATAAGGTTATAACGGTGTAATAGGACATTACCCTTTTCTATAATGCCGTACTGCCCAGGATTGGTGAATTCATCACCTATACACAATTCACATTCTGTTGAAGCTTTCAGGAGATTTATTTTGATACCATAACAATAAGGAATACATTAATTATTACTGGGAGGTACTGTCATATGATGTGACATTTGTAAAAGCATGGCTGCCAAGTGATAGACTCATTAGACTGGGAATATTACACAAATCATGGAAGAAATGTACAGAGAAATGTCTGCACTATTTTGTTTGTAAAGGTGTCTGGCAATAATCACAATAAAAATATGTCCCCTAGGGTAGTGGTTCCCAAACTGTGGGCCGGGACAAACATTGTGAAAAGAGGCAATCTATAAAAGCTCACAATGCTGAGTGTCTTTGCACCAAACACACTCAGTAGGACCAATTGGCCACTTGTCTGGTCTATGGGGAAGATGGACTCCTCAGTGGGGATACAGTGGAGAGAAATGGCCCCTCATGGACCCTCTAGAGACTAGAGGGTCCAGAGCTATCACAAATGTATCTTGGTATATAGGCAGGTGGTGGAGTGTCACACGGATATAGGGTTCCACTTTATTTAGTTATGCTTGTCACAGACATCTTCTTATTCCCGAGACTGTAGTAGTTGTGTGTGTAAAATTAATTTCACATTTAGTTTGTGTTTGGTACTGCTGGCAATAACCTTGAGCCCTGGGCTCCAGTCTCGGTCTCCCCATAGAATCCCAATCTAACCTCCCTCCATGCTGTAGCCCTGCTGCTATCCAACAAACAAGCATTGCTGCCTTCCAATGCATGGCTTTTTAAGTCATATCTGGCAGCCAAGACTATGGACTTTAATGTTTGTTTAGGGCACACTAAATGACAACGTAGGATGCCATGTGGCCAATATAAATACAGTGGGCGCCCCTCATTTCGTGTTTTTTGCACTTTTTGCATTTTCGTACTACAGTAGCTGTTCTAGAGGAGAGGGGAGAGGATATTCTGCGCCATAATGATCAGTCACTGGGGGCCCCAGTAATATTAATGGTCAGCCACCAACCAGACACCGACTCTCCTGTGAGCCAGTCCGACATAGGGACACCCCTGTCTGACTGACAAACAATCATGCACCACGTGGAGGTCTTATAACCACCACTATGTGGGTCTGACCCTTCTGTATACCTATGCCCACTCTAAGCGCCTATAGCTCAGGCCTAGGAGCCAGCAGGAGGTCCATTTGGGACCAGCATACATACATTTAGGAACACTACTGCCTGACAGTCTTGCAACATGTGGAGGTCTTATAACCACCTTCAGTGGAGACTGTCCTCACTACCTATATGCTAACCCAAGAGGTCCTATCTCGGGAGTAAGAGCCAGCACGGTCCACATGGGACCAGTGGGACTAGTGAGCCAGGCGACATATAGGAACACTCCTCCCAGCCTAAGCTAAACCCCAATTCCTTAGTTTCTACCTCCTCCACACTCCGTTCCCCAGAATGCCGTGACTTAGAAATTGTTTGCATTTGAGGAGTTGAGAACGAGGAGAGTGCAGGCTCCCTAAGCCACTTGGAGTGAGATCTGGCAAAGATCTTTCATGTATCGTTTGCAGAACTGTCTTTGTTGAAATGTGTGGCGTATCATTTCTCCTCCTCTACATGACAATCCTCTGAGCTCCGGAATGGTCCAACAATCCAACTGTGTGACACGTCATAATTGCTGTCACTTCAAAATGATGCAGGTCTATTCCCCCCTCCTCGCTCGACGCCAGGGCTAAGGCGGGAGTGGAGGACATGAAGAATGTATAATATTGGAACGTGGCTATTGCAATGCACAACATGGAGGTCTTAGAACTACCACCACAGGGACAGACAAGCCCCAATCTCTTTAACTGCCTAATGAGCACTCGCCCTGGGCTCTCAAGTGCCCCATAGCTTTAATGGGACATGTATGAGCCACCTCGGACATTCGGAGAGGAGAAGACCATGAGGGTCTTCTTAACTTTGCTCTTCTGTGCTCCAAGTCCCCAGGGAGAAATCCAGTGACCCCCCCACTCCCCATACTCCCCTGTACCGACTTGAGGGGAACTCTAGGCCCACTAAACTCTAGTCCGGACTAGGGTTGAGATTCAGAACCGGGTCCATTTCAGACCCAGTTCCAACATTGCGGATCCGGGATCCGGAGCCGGTTCCATAGTTTATTTATTAACGGTTCCCCAAACGGTTCTCATCAGTCGTCATTTAGCTCTGCTGTGTCTGTGTCTGTGTCTGTGTCTGTGTCTGTGTCTGTGCATGCATGCATGCAGAGCCAAGTTACTGGGGTGACGTCACCCCACCTACATGAGTAGATTAATCTTGTGACTCGTGTAGGCGTATTGATTTTGAGATGTTTCCTCAATGTGGACATGCAACTGGTGCAAGTTGCAACAACCTTTGCAGGAAACTATGGCATCACATTTATTGCACTTTGCGAGTGTGGTTAACAGAGAGAAGGGAAATTACTCTGAGGCTGAGCATGCAAAGTGCAATGAATGCGATGCCATGGTTTCCTGCAAAGGTTGTTGCAACTTGCACCAGTTGCACCACGACGTCCACATTAAGGAAACATCTCAAAATCAATACGCCTACATGAATAACGTTAGAAAATAAAAACTACTAACTTCTACAGAGCCTTTTATTATGACTCGACGTCCTTCTGTCTGAATCACGTTAACTATAGAGCCATGAATTAAATAAAAATCTATTTGTCTGCACTTATTTTTACAACTTATAAGCAACTCAATTGCTTTTTATTTGTCTCTAAATTAATCGCGCAACTGTTGAGAGCCCAGCCTTTAGGTGCATACTGTATATACCTCCATACATTAATTACTTTATAAACAGTTTGCAGAAAAAAGCACAGGATCATAGCCTACAGTACAATAAAAAATAATATTAAATTAATCTGAACATTAAAGACACAACATTTGTCACCACAACAATCATTATTGCAATGTGTACTGTATATTTAATGTACAGTACAAATTGCAACAATGATATTGTTGTGGTGGCTAGCTGGTGGTGATGGTGAAGTTTAAATAATAGTGCCAACTCATAATTGTAAAGTGCAAATACAATAATTTAATTTGTGTTTATTAAGTACTTGGTTAGGTTAGTTATAATATAAGCATAATATATGTCAGAAAAAAGGGAAAAAAATAATATTAGGAACCTATTTATTTTTTTGGAATTTCGCTTTTCGCTTGCCGTATGCTAACGCTCAGTGCAACTATTAGCTTGTCATTGACTCCCATGTTAGCGCGGCGGAAAGAATGACTCGTATCTCCTAATCCAGAGCGCTCTCCGTGGTGATGAATGGATCAATATGCTGGCGCTTCATTTCTGCTCCTCATCCGTCTCTCCCGCAAAATATGAACGCTTTTTGGAGCGTAAAAAAATATATTAAGATGATCGGAGATCTGAGGTCTCTTTGTAAAGTCAACTTTTTTAGGAAAGTGTTTCCGGTTCATGGCTTTCAAAGTAAAAGCGATCAGACCACTCTGGCACCCCGGAGCTTCTATTTTGATGCCGTTCCTGTACTAGATGTGTTTAAAGTCCTAACAAATCCCAACCCTAGTCCGGACCCCCCTTTACCTCCTCACCCAACCCCACCTATCATACTCCCCTCTGCACACGGTAGAGACTTAGGTTCTGTCTACTCTGCACTAAGAGTAAATAATGCAATACATTAGTTTTGGGTGGGGTGTATAGTCAAAGATAATTATTTAATTTTATCCACAGAGCTATCCAAATATATAATATTCAATATTGCAATCAGTAGGCTATTGTCTATCAACTGACAATATTCTCTGCCACAACCTTCTGAATTACTGCAAATTGTGACTATTAGTTTTGTTGTGTTTTGAGGATATCTTAACCTTATTCCAAAAAAATATATAAATATTTAGATATTTATTAAATATTTAGTTTAGTTAACTCGAAACTGGTGACTATTTCAGAGGTTTTAACAGTCACAAACACAATATTGGATTTCACAATTATCTAATTGTATCTCTGCAATTTGGACAAGTTCAATGGACTCCCAGACCCCAAAAACATAGGGTTAGACACAAAAAGTACTTGTCTAGGATGAATAATGAAGGAGTTAGGCTATTTTAATGGTTTTTAGGCTATTTCATATTCCGCTGTGTGATGGTATCACTTAAAAAATTAGCTCGCATCAGTTTTTGACATTTCTGGTTTGAATTGGAATTCAGCCTCTGTTTAATTTATCCTGCGTGTCTTTGCCTCGTCTTGTCTTGTTTTGTCTGTCCACCTCCAGTTGTCGTCGTCCTCTGCAGCCTCGGCGGCGGCGGTCTCCGCCCCCTCCTCCTCCTCCTCCACGGTGGCGGCGGCGCCCTCCCCTCTCCGCTCCTCTCAGGGGGGCGACGAGGACGGAGACAACAACTGCCCCGTCTGCTTTGAGCCCTTCACCTCGGCGGGAGTCCACCGGCTGGCCGCGCTGCGCTGCGGACACCTGTTTGGGTTCGCCTGCATCGACCGCTGGCTGAAGAGCCAGGGCCAGGCGGCCAAGTGCCCTCAGGTCAGTCAGTGTGTGTGGAACGCTAATATGGTTTCTGCATCGGATTCAGTCAGTGTGTGTGGAACGCTAATATGGTTTCTGCATCGGATTCAGTCAGTGTGTGTGGAACGCTAATATGGTTTCTGCATCGGATTCAGTCAGTGTGTGTGGAACGCTAATATGGTTTCTGCATCGGATTCAGTCAGTGTGTGTGGAACGCTAATATGGTTTCTGCATCGGATTCGGGTTCTTGGAAACACACCCCCAGCCACTGCGTTAGTTTTACTGAGGTTAGGTTTAGGTATAGTTTACTGAGGTTAGGTTTAGGTATAGTTTTACTGAGGTTAGGTTTAGGTATAGTTTTACTGAGGTTAGGTTTAGGTATAGTTTTACTGAGGTTAAGGTTAGGTTTAGGTATAGTTTACTGAGGTTAGGTTTAGATATAGTTTTACTGAGGTTAGGGTTAGGTTTAGGTATAGTTTTACTGAGGTTAAGGTTAGGGTTAGGTTTAGGTATAGTTTTACTGAGGTTAGGGTTAGGTTTAGGTATAGTTTTACTATAGTATCGCGCCACCGAGTGGCGCGATACGAGCTTGTAGGTCTGCTATTTTTTGAAAAATCGAAGAACGACTGACATTTTTTAGAATCTGATCTCAGTTCAGAATGGGTTAATCAGACCAGTGTGTGTCCAGCGGAAACCTTGTATGAATCTGATCTCAGGTCAGAATGGGTTAATGTAAGTCGCTCTGGATTAAGAGCGTCTGCTAAAGGCCTAGACTAGACTGGTGCACTCTGTTGCTAAGGTGCTAAAGTTCCGTCTTTTGATTCATCTCTGTCCTGAGCGACCAGCGGGATTATTTGACAGGACGGAGACCTCCATTTTTTTGCCACTCTGGGTGTAAGAATTAGACGTGCGACTGATCCGGGATGACGAGCTATCTAATTGGCTCGTTGTCGTATCATAATGTGTTATATAAGACAATAATAGTATAGTGTATAATTATCGTTTGTATTTTTGTGTTGTCCGCAGTGCAATAAGAAGGCCAAGCGCTCCGACGTGGTGCTCCTGTACGCACGCAAGCTCAAAGCCCTGGACAACTCTGAGACGGAGAGCATGAAGAAGTGAGTGTCACTTTACCTGAAAGCGCATAGATGGGTCTCTATGGAGCCATTTAAGGGTGCTACTTGAGGATGCGTTATTTAAGGACTGCACCTGCTTTGCTTAGCCTTTATTATGCTATATAGATTATATTGCACTTTATTTTAGACATGACATTGATCTCTCAACCCTGAACACTGCAAACATCTCTTGCACTGTTGGCAAGAAGCACTCAAATCAGGCTTAACCCATTCTGAACGGGCACCCATTTTGGTGTTGGCATCATGTTATGCTTTAGCTATTTAAAAATAGCAGATCTACAAGCTCATATCGCGCCACCGAGTGGCGCGATACGAGCTTGTAGGTCTGCTATTTTTTGAAAAATCGAAGAACGACTGACATTTTTAGAATCTGATCTCAGGTCAGAATGGGTTCATCAGACCAGTGTGTGTCCGGCGGAAACCTCGTATGAATCTGATCTCAGGTCAGAATGACTTAAAGTCCACAGGCCTCTGGTTACCACAGTGGTCTGAATGTTAAGAGGGGAGTGTTGTAAGGCTGTGGCAGGGGGAGGGGGAGGGGGGAGAGGTCGCACACATCTCTGAATGCTTGTAATGGTAATTAACCCATTTCGGCCTGACGTCGAAATGAAAAAAAAAAATCTTCAAAATCCTGACAGTTTTCTGAAAAACCTTATGTTTCTGTATCAGTGGTGCTCAATATTTCATGTCAAGGACCCCAAAAATTATATGCAATATGCCTCCGCCCCCCCCCCCCCCCCCCCCCCATATGAAAATATGTAGTTCCAGGGACCCCCCCCCCCAGAAGCAAAGATTTGAGTTAAAATGTTCACTCTGTAATAATATATATTCAAAGATTTGAGGCACATTTTCACGATTTTTCAAAACTAGCAGACCTACAAGCTCGTAGATGATCTATGAGCTTATAGATCTGCTATTTTTCAATAGCTAAATTATAACATAATTTAAAACACCAAAAGGGGTTCCCGCCCAGAGTGGCTTAATGTGTAGTCTACCCTGACCACAGCCCTACGGTGTCCCGGGCTGAACCCCAGAACTGGCAACCTCACCATCCCACCGCGGTGCCGATTATAAAACACTTTTGTTTTCTAATTATATAATGATAATAACCCTATTGTTATTGCACTTATTACAATCAGTCTGCTCAGCAGCAGAACTAATGGAAGCGCTGGTTCTCTGTTCTCTTACACAGAGCGCTTTGGTCTTGAATTACAACGTTTTCTACTTCAGTGCTCAAAGCATGGGGTTATCATCAATGAGGAGAAATAAACTCATGACTGACTGGTCTGATTAGACCCCGGCCTGCTATTAAATGTGCCCAAATGCAACAACAAAACGAATGATTTCATTGCTTACGCCTTACGGTAATTAAATTATTCCATTAATTTATTTATGCCCGGTGCGTCCACTGCAACGTGGACACCTCGGGGGGGGGGGGAGGGGGAGACAGCGGGAAGTGTTGATCAAATTAATAGAAATAGAATAGAAGTGTTTGGGTTACTGCATTGTCTTATTTCTCGCTTCAAATGTTTTCAAAAAAACATTCTTGAGAGCAATGTTTAGTTAACCCATTCTGACCGGGCACCCATTTTGGTGTCAGCATCATGTCGTGCTTTAGCTATTTAAAAATAGCAGATCTGGCCCAGGCCGTAGCGTAACGGTCTGGGCACCGGACTGGTGATCCAGTCGCGGTGTGCCGCGGGTTCGACTCCCGGACCCGACACGGCCTTTACCGCATTTCATCCCCCCATCTCTCTCCCGTTTCCTGTCAGCCTACTTTCTATCCCTTAAAAAATCAATAAAGGCGTAAGCCGCAAAAAAATATCTTAAAAAAAAAAAAAAAAAAAATAGCAGATCTACAAGCTCATATCGCGCCACCGAGTGGCGCGATACGAGCTTGTAGGTCTGCTATTTTTGAAAAATCGAAGAGCGACTGACATTTTTAGAATCTGATCTCAGGTCAGAATGGGTTCATCAGACCAGTGTGTGTCCGGCGGAAACCTCGTATGAATCTGATCTCAGGTCAGAATGGGCTTAACTTACTTTGTGTCTTTGTTCACATAGCTGCCATGTTGGATACGGCCCAAAACCAAGTAGCGCAGGTTGACATATGAGCCAGGTGCTCTGAGGGCAGAGGCCGTACCTATTTGAGGCCATTTTCAAAATGTCACTGTGCTTTATGTAGTAGAATATGACATGTCAAACTAGGGGGTTTTCATGATTCTGAATCCATTCCAAGCGTTACGCACAATGCTTGAAATGTTACTTGTCCAATGGACAAGTAACATTTTAATGCACGTCTCCGGAAAGATGAATTACTTGTCCCGGACAACGGGACGAGCCTTAATGTCAAATTTCCCACTCCACCACACCCCCGGCTGCCAGACTAATACAAGGGAACAAAAAAAAAAGAAAAAGGAGTAAGAGACCATTTAGACCAGTTTGCATAACACAGACTGTGCATTACACTGTGTCACAATACGATATCTCTGTACACACATCGTGGAGATATTTTATCGGCTCGACGATATTTATCACCATATCGCTCACCCCTTAGTTTGTGTAATAAAGCCAAACGGTATTTCCTGCTACTTGTCAAGGTTAATTAAATAAGGTTAGGAAGCGAAGACCGTACGGTGGACTCCATGGTGCTCCCTGGAAGGAAAGAAACATGCGCAGTTGAGACCAAGGAAGCTGAACGTGGAAGTGTTGGCTGCATATAGCCCATTGCGCATGTTTCACGTCTTTGCTTCCTAACCTTATTTAATTACCTTGCTACTCTATGTGTAGAGTGGTTATGGGTGAAAGAAGGCGATTGGTTGAGTGGTGTGTTTTGTCTCCTCCTACATGTGTAGAGTGGTTATGGGTGAAAGAAGGCGATTGGTTGAGACGTGTGTTTTGTCTCCTCCTACATGTGCAGAGTGGTTATGGGTAGGGATGCTCCGATCAATCGGTGGCCGATCGATCGTGGCCGATCACCGATCGATCGGATCGGATCGGCCGTGCAAAATCCACTGATCCGCGAAACCGATCAACAAAGCAAAAATCTGCGCAGTTTTACATCCAAAATAATGTGTCACTTTCTCGGTTCGGCACCGCTACTGGAGAAATATAGCGCTGTCGAAGGCAGCGCAACTAAAATCTCCCCCCCACACACCCCAGGGAGAGAGAGAGAAAAGAGAGACAGAGCGAGAGAGACAGAGCGAGAGAGCACTCACGTCTTCACCCCAGCGAGGGAGGGGGGAGAGAGAGAGAAAAGAGAGAGAGAGCGAGAGAAAGCACGCACGTCTTCACCCCAGCGAGGGAGGGAGACGGAGAGAAAGGGGGAGAGGCTGCTCCAGTCCAGTCATTACCTTTTTTCTCATTGACCAGCAGAAAAGTGAGCAAACTATAATCCTTGTGCCCTGATACAACTTTCTTGGAAATGTGCTTGTTGCCTGCAGTTGCAGGCAGCCAGCCAGTAAGATGAGCCTGTGCATTTCACGGTTTTCACCCTGTATAACTTGAACGCATAGGCAAGGCAATCAAGACCATTAATTAATGACAGCTGTGTAGGCGCGATGAGTCTAATGTTGTGTGTGTGTTACACCAAAAGTGGTGACCTGATTATATAAGTCACCTAGGTGACACACACGGCTTATATACAATGCGTGGTTGTCAACACATGCTGAGTTGACAAAGATTGACAGATTTCGGAGAAGACTGCTAGTTTATCCTTTAGTAATTAGGCTGTGGAAGTATTCACACTACTTTAGTGTGGATTTATTGGTATTGTCAATTTAAGGAAAGAAGGAGGAGGAGGAGGAGGTGGTGATCAAGCAGCTCCACAAGACCACAACGTTACATTGGTAGGCTCAAGGCTGCATTTCTTTCCCTTTTTTTTTTCTCTCGAGGGTGCATAGGATGATGGGAGCCCCTCCAGCAGGCTAGGGAGCCCCGCTCAGGTTAGCGGAAAATGACCGCGGGGCGCGGGTTGCCAGGTTTTTTTATAAGTAAAAAAAAAAACTAATAATAAAATGATAAAAAATTATATAAATAAAAATATTAAAAAAGATCGGGATCGGAATCGGAATCGGCCGATCTTAAAAAAAAAGATCAGTGATCGGGATCGGCCCCCAAAAACGTGATCGGAGCATCCCTAGTTATGGGTGAAAGAAGGCGATTGGTTGAGTGGTGTGTTTTGTCTCCCCCTACAGGTCGCTGGAGGACGAGCAGAGTCTCAGGAGGAGGGCGGAGCTGGAGTCTGCTCAGTGCCGTCTGCAGCTGCAGGTCATGACGGACGAATGTGGCAAACTGCGACGGCAGCTGCAGGTACGGCACGCAGGCACGCAAGCACGCTGAGCTGGGTCCCTGAACACCTGATCGGGGGTTGGGTCCCTGAACACCTGATCTGGGGTTGGGTCCCTGAACACCTGATCTGGGTTGGGTCCCTGAACACCTGATCTGGGGTTGGGTCCCTGAACACCTGATCTGGGTTGGGTCCCTGAACACCTGATCTGGGTTGGGTCCCTGAACACCTGATCGGGTTGGGTTCCTGAACACCTGATCGGGTTGGGTCCCTGAACACCTGATCGGGGTTGGGTTCCTGAACACCTGATCGGGGTTGGGTTCCTGAACACCTGATCGGGTTGGGTCCCTGAACACCTGATCTGGGTTGGGTCCCTGAACACCTGATCTGGGTTGGGTTCCTGAACACCTGATCTGGGGTTGGGTTCCTGAACACCTGATCAGGGTTGGGTTCCTGAACACCTGATCTGGGTTGGGTCCCTGAACACCTGATCGGGTTGGGTCCCTGAACACCTGATCTGGGTTGGGTTCCTGAACACCTGATCGATCTGGGTTGGGTTCCTGAACACCTGATCTGGGTTGGGTCCCTGAACACCTGATCGGGGTTGGGTTCCTGAACACCTGATCTGGGTTGGGTTCCTGATCACCTGATCTGGGTTGGGTCCCTGAACACCTGATCGGGGTTGGGTCCCTGAACATCTGATCTGGGTTGGGTTCCTGAACACCTGATCGGGGTTGGGTTCCTGAACACCTGATCTGGGTTGGGTCCCTGAACACCTGATCTGGGTTGGGTTCCTGAACACCTGATCGGGGTTGGGTTCCTGATCACCTGATCTGGGTTGGGTTCCTGAACACCTGATCGGGGTTGGGTTCCTGAACACCTGATCTGGGTTGGGTTCCTGAACACCTGATCTGGGTTGGGTCCCTGAACACCTGATCTGGGTTGGGTCCCTGAACACCTGATCTGGGTTGGGTTCCTGAACACCTGATCGGGGTTGGGTCCCTGAACACCTGATCTGGGTTGGGTTCCTGAACACCTGATCGGGGTTGGGTTCCTGATCACCTGATCTGGGTTGGGTTCCTGAACACCTGATCGGGGGTTGGGTTCCTGAACACCTGATCTGGGTTGGGTTCCTGAACACCTGATCGGGGTTGGGTTCCTGAACACCTGATCGGGGGTTGGGTTCCTGAACACCTGATCTGGGTTGGGTTCCTGAACACCTGATCTGGGTTGGGTCCCTGAACACCTGATCTGGGTTGGGTCCCTGAACACCTGATCTGGGTTGGGTTCCTGAACACCTGATCGGGGTTGGGTCCCTGAACACCTGATCTGGGTTGGGTCCCTGAACACCTGATCGGGGTTGGGTTCCTGAACACCTGATCGGGGGTTGGGTTCCTGAACACCTGATCGGGGTTGGGTTCCTGAACACCTGATCTGGGTTGGGTTCCTGAACACCTGATCGGGGTTGGGTTCCTGATCACCTGATCTGGGTTGGGTTCCTGAACACCTGATCGGGGGTTGGGTTCCTGAACACCTGATCTGGGTTGGGTTCCTGAACACCTGATCGGGGTTGGGTTCCTGAACACCTGATCGGGGGTTGGGTTCCTGAACACCTGATCGGGGTTGGGTTCCTGAACACCTGATCGGGGGTTGGGTTCCTGAACACCTGATCGGGGGTTGGGTCCCTGAACACCTGATCTGGGGTTGGGTTCCTGAACACCTGATCGGGGGTTGGGTTCCTGAACACCTGATCTGGGGTTGGGTTCCTGAACACCTGATCGGGGTTGGGTTCCTGAACACCTGATCGGGGGTTGGGTTCCTGAACACCTGATCTGGGTTGGGTTCCTGAACACCTGATCGGGGTTGGGTTCCTGAACACCTGATCTGGGTTGGGTCCCTGAACACCTGATCGGGGGTTGGGTCCCTGAACACCTGATCTGGGTTGGGTCCCTGAACACCTGATCGGGGTTGGGTTCCTGAACACCTGATCGGGGTTGGGTTCCTGATCACCTGATCTGGGTTGGGTCCCTGAACACCTGATCGATCGGGGTTGGGTTCCTGAACACCTGATCGGGGGTTGGGTTCCTGAACACCTGATCTGGGTTGGGTTCCTGAACACCTGATCTGGGGTTGGGTTCCTGAACACCTGATCGGGGGTTGGGTTCCTGAACACCTGATCTGGGTTGGGTTCCTGAACACCTGATCGGGGTTGGGTTCCTGAACACCTGATCTGGGTTGGGTTCCTGAACACCTGATCTGGGTTGGGTTCCTGAACACCTGATCTGGGGTTGGGTCCCTGAACACCTGATCAGGGTTGGGTTCCTGAACACCTGATCTGGGGTTGGGTTCCTGAACACCTGATCGGGGTTGGGTTCCTGAACACCTGATCTGGGTTGGGTTCCTGAACACCTGATCGGGGGTTGGGTCCCTGAACACCTGATCGGGGGTTGGGTTCCTGAACACCTGATCGGGGGTTGGGTCCCTGAACACCTGATCGGGGTTGGGTCCCTGATCACCTGATCTGGGTTGGGTCCCTTAACACCTGATCGGGGTTGGGTCCCTGAACACCTGATCGGGGTTGGGTCCCTGAACACCTGATCGGGGTTGGGTCCCTGAACACCTGATCGGGGTTGGGTCCCTGAACACCTGATCGGGGTTGGGTCCCTGAACACCTGATCTGGGTTGGGTCCCTTAACACCTGATCGGGGTTGGGTCCCTTAACACCTGATCGGGGTTGGGTCCCTGAACACCTGATCGGGGTTGGGTCCCTGAACACCTGATCGGGGGTTGGGTTCCTGAACACCTGATCGGGGTTGGGTCCCTGAACACCTGATCGGGGTTGGGTTCCTGAACACCTGATCGGGGTTGGGTTCCTGAACACCTGATCGGGGTTGGGTTCCTGAACACCTGATCGGGGTTGGGTTCCTGAACACCTGATCGGGGTTGGGTCCCTGAACACCTGATCGGGGTTGGGTCCCTGAACACCTGATCGGGGTTGGGTTCCTGAACACCTGATCTGGGGTTGGGTCCCTGAACACCTGATCGGGGGTTGGGTCCCTGAACACCTGATCGGGGGTTGGGTCCCTGAACACCTGATCGGGGGTTGGGTCCCTGAACACCTGATCGGGGTTGGGTCCCTGAACACCTGATCGGGGTTGGGTTCCTGAACACCTGATCTGGGGTTGGGTCCCTGAACACCTGATCGGGGTTGGGTCCCTGAACACCTGATCGGGGGTTGGGTTCCTGAACACCTGATCGGGGTTGGGTCCCTGAACACCTGATCAGGGTTGGGTCCCTGAACACCTGATCTGGGTTGGGTTCCTGAACACCTGATCTGGGTTGGGTCCCTGAACACCTGATCAGGGTTGGGTTCCTGAACACCTGATCTGGGGTTGGGTTCCTGAACACCTGATCTGGGTTGGGTCCCTGAACACCTGATCGGGGTTGGGTTCCTGAACACCTGATCGGGGGTTGGGTCCCTGAACACCTGATCGGGGTTGGGTTCCTGAACACCTGATCGGGGTTGGGTTCCTGAACACCTGATCGGGGTTGGGTTCCTGAACACCTGATCTGGGTTGGGTCCCCTGAACACCTGATCTGGGTTGGGTCCCTGAACACCTGATCGGGGTTGGGTTCCTGAACACCTGATCGGGGGTTGGGTCCCTGAACACCTGATCGGGGTTGGGTCCCTGAACACCTGATTGGGGTTGGGTCCCTGAACACCTGATCGGGGTTGGGTCCCTGAACACCTGATCGGGGTTGGGTTCCTGAACACCTGATCGGGGGTTGGGTCCCTGAACACCTGATCTGGGTTGGGTCCCTGAACACCTGATCGGGGTTGGGTCCCTGAACACCTGATCGGGGTTGGGTTCCTGAACACCTGATCTGGGTTGGGTCCCTGAACACCTGATCTGGGTTGGGTTCCTGAACACCTGATCGGGGGTTGGGTCCCTGAACACCTGATCTGGGTTGGGTTCCTGAACACCTGATCTGGGTTGGGTTCCTGAACACCTGATCGGGGGTTGGGTTCCTGAACACCTGATCGGGGTTGGGTCCCTGAACACCTGATCTGGGGTTGGGTTCCTGAACACCTGATCGGGGGTTGGGTTCCTGAACACCTGATCGGGGTTGGGTTCCTGAACACCTGATCTGGGTTGGGTTCCTGAACACCTGATCGGGGTTGGGTTCCTGAACACCTGATCGGGGGTTGGGTTCCTGAACACCTGATCGGGGTTGGGTCCCTGAACACCTGATCGGGGTTGGGTTCCTGAACACCTGATCGGGGTTGGGTTCCTGAACACCTGATCTGGGTTGGGTCCCTGAACACCTGATCGGGGTTGGGTCCCTGAACACCTGATCTGGGTTGGGTCCCTGAACACCTGATCGGGGGTTGGGTTCCTGAACACCTGATCGGGGTTGGGTTCCTGAACACCTGATCTGGGTTGGGTTCCTGAACACCTGATCGGGGGTTGGGTTCCTGAACACCTGATCGGGGTTGGGTCCCTGAACACCTGATCTGGGGTTGGGTTCCTGAACACCTGATCTGGGGTTGGGTTCCTGAACACCTGATCTGGGGTTGGGTCCCTGAACACCTGATCTGGGTTGGGTCCCTGAACACCTGATCAGGGTTGGGTCCCTGAACACCTGATCGGGGTTGGGTTCCTGATCACCTGATCGGGGTTGGGTTCCTGAACACCTGATCGGGGTTGGGTTCCTGAACACCTGATCGGGGTTGGGTTCCTGAACACCTGATCAGGGTTGGGTCCCTGAACACCTGATCGGGGGTTGGGTTCCTGAACACCTGATCGGGGTTGGGTTCCTGAACACCTGATCTGGGTTGGGTCCCTGAACACCTGATCAGGGTTGGGTCCCTGAACACCTGATCGGGGTTGGGTTCCTGATCACCTGATCGGGGTTGGGTTCCTGAACACCTGATCGGGGTTGGGTCCCTGAACACCTGATCGGGGGTTGGGTCCCTGAACACCTGATCGGGGGTTGGGTTCCTGAACACCTGATTGGGGGTTGGGTTCCTGAACACCTGATCGGGGTTGGGTCCCTGAACACCTGATCGGGGTTGGGTTCCTGAACACCTGATCGGGGTTGGGTTCCTGAACACCTGATCTGGGTTGGGTCCCTGAACACCTGATCGGGGTTGGGTCCCTGAACACCTGATCGGGGTTGGGTCCCTGAACACCTGATCAGGGGTTGGGTTCCTGAACACCTGATCGGGGGTTGGGTCCCTGAACACCTGATCGGGGTTGGGTCCCTGAACACCTGATCGGGGTTGGGTCCCTGTCAGATCACCTGATCGGAGCACCTCAAATTCTTTGCCAAAGTTGAATTCCTGGTATGTGCCTCATAGCTCGGTATTTCTATTGTAAATGTTGGTCTCTAGGAGCTGAAGACGTTGATGAGCCAGGCGAACAGCGGCTCCTCTTCGTACCAGCATGCCTCCATGCTCCTGGGTCAGTCCCAGAGAGCCGGGGACCCCTCCTCCAGGAGCGCCCAGGGGGCCCAGTACAAGTTCAACAAGGCTGTGTTGGTGTCCCAGACGGGAGGCTGCAGGGTCCTGGCCTACTGCGAGCCACTCAGCTGTCTCCTGGCCTCCCAGAACTCTCCGCACAGCACTCTCGTTCCTGGTAAAAAAACAAAACAAAAAATAACAATTGGTGCTGAGAAGCTCTCTCTCTCTTAAAGTGTTAAAGGAGAATTCCATGCTAGAAGGCTTTCTTACCTTTTATTTGTAGTTGTTACGTCCCCATCAAATAGTTTTTGGGATACTATTTACATTATGAAGAGAGGATATACTTAAAAAAAAAGATTTGTGAGCGATGGAAATGAGCAAACACCCCAATGCCCCATTCAATTCAATGCAATTTAATGCAATTCATTGAGGGCTTATGGTAGGGGAAATAATGCGCTTTTGCATGAAATAACACCTGGACCTCTTTGGTGGGGACAAATAAAGGTAAGAAAGCCTTCTAGCATGGAATTCTCCTTTAACACTTTAGTTTCATAATAAAACGTAAGATAATGGTTTAGATACAAGCCCAGACTTTCAGCTCATTGTGCTGCGATGGAACAATCTTGACCTCGACGTGAAACGTCAAATTATAATAATTAAAACGATCAATGTTGTCGGATTAAAACCTAAAACCCCCTCCGCCCCTCCTCCGCCCCCAGGCTGCGGCGTGAAGAAGATCAGTGCGGTGAACATGAAGGCCAGCCAGTACGTTCCTATCCACGCCAAGCAGATCCGAGGCCTGGCCTTCAACAGACAGGCCGACAGCCTGATGCTGTCAGCGTCGCTGGACAACACCATCAAACTGACCAGGTAAACACACAGGACAACACCATCAAACTGACCAGGTAAACACACAGGACAACACCATCAAACTGACCAGGTAAACACACAGGACAACACCATCAAACTGACCAGGTAAACACACAGGACAACACCATCAAACTGACCAGGTAAACACACAGGACAACACCATCAAACTGACCAGGTAAACACACAGGACAACACCATCAAACTGACCAGCTATACACACAGGACAACACCATCAAACTGACCAGGTAAACACACAGGACAACACCATCAAACTGACCAGGTAAACACACAGGACAACACCATCAAACTGACCAGGTAAACACACAGGACACCATCAAACTGACCAGGTAAACACACAGGACACCACCATCAAACTGACCAGGTAAACACACAGGACAACACCATCAAACTGACCAGGTATACACACAGGACAACACCATCAAACTGACCAGGTAAACACACAGGACAACACCATCAAACTGACCAGGTAAACACACAGGACAACACCATCAAACTGACCAGGTAAACACACAGGACAACACCATCAAACTGACCAGGTAAACACACAGGACAACACCATCAAACTGACCAGGTAAACACACAGGACAACACCATCAAACTGACCAGGTAAACACACAGGACAACACCATCAAACTGACCAGGTAAACACACAGGACAACACCATCAAACTGACCAGGTAAACACAGGACAACACCATCAAACTGACCAGGTAAACACACAGGACAACACCATCAAACTGACCAGGTAAACACAGGACAACACCATCAAACTGACCAGGTATACACACAGGACAACACCATCAAACTGACCAGGTAAACACAGGACAACACCATCAAACTGACCAGGTAAACACAGGACAACACCATCAAACTGACCAGGTAAACACAGGACAACACCATCAAACTGACCAGGTAAACACAGGACAACACCATCAAACTGACCAGGTATAAACACAGGACAACACCATCAAACTGACCAGGTATAAACACAGGACAACACCATCAAACTGACCAGGTAAACACAGGACAACACCATCAAACTGACCAGGTAAACACAGGACAACACCATCAAACTGACCAGGTAAACACACAGGACAACACCATCAAACTGACCAGGTATACACACAGGACAACACCATCAAACTGACCAGGTAAACACACAGGACAACACCATCAAACTGACCAGGTAAACACAGGACAACACCATCAAACTGACCAGGTAAACACAGGACAACACCATCAAACTGACCAGGTAAACACACAGGACAACACCATCAAACTGACCAGGTAAACACAGGACAACACCATCAAACTGACCAGGTAAACACAGGACAACACCATCAAACTGACCAGGTAAACACAGGACAACACCATCAAACTGACCAGGTATAAACACAGGACAACACCATCAAACTGACCAGGTATAAACACAGGACAACACCATCAAACTGACCAGGTAAACACAGGACAACACCATCAAACTGACCAGGTAAACACAGGACAACACCATCAAACTGACCAGGTAAACACACAGGACAACACCATCAAACTGACCAGGTATACACACAGGACAACACCATCAAACTGACCAGGTAAACACACAGGACAACACCATCAAACTGACCAGGTATACACACAGGACAACACCATCAAACTGACCAGGTAAACACACAGGACAACACCATCAAACTGACCAGGTATACACACAGGACAACACCATCAAACTGACCAGGTAAACACACAGGACAACACCATCAAACTGACCAGGTAAACACACAGGACAACACCATCAAACTGACCAGGTAAACACACAGGACAACACCATCAAACTGACCAGGTAAACACACAGGACAACACCATCAGCAGCATTGAGTGCAACTACCGCTGTGGAATAGAATCTGTTGGTCCCTGACTTGATCACTCAAGTTGATCAGATGAAATTAAGGCAGTTGTAGAGTAGAGTGTAGACCAGTGAACTGAAGCTGAGTGAAGATGAGCTTGTAGATCTGCTATTTTCCAATAGCTAAAGCTAACGTAATGCTAACACCAAAAGGGGTTCCCGCCCAAAATGGGTTAATATTTCATAATCGAAAAGCCAAAATATAGACTAATAAGTAAGGCTGCATGATATATCGAACATGTACCTTCATCAGAGTGGAGAATATAAGTATAAATCAAGTTGAGCAAAGCCACTCTTCTCTGCCCCTCTCTCTAACAGACACAGTTAATGATCGCTTGTCAAGTGCCTGCCAGACAGACAATGAAATGAGAATAGAATAGAATAGATCTTTATTTGTCATTGCAACGTGTACAACGAAATTAAAAGTGTCAACCAATCAGTGCATCATATCACAAAACAACATACAAGCTAAAACAAAACACACATGACACTGTTGTCGCACAAGAAAAACAAAACATGTGTCGCAACAGATCATTTCTTAGCAGCATTGAGTGCAACTACCGCTGTGGGATAGAAGCTGTTACTGAATCTGTTGGTCCCTGACTTGATCACTCAAGTTGATCGGATGAATTAGTGTAGACCAGTGAACGTTGATGAAATGAAGGCAGTTGTAGAGTAGAGTGTAGACTAGTGAACTGAACGTTTTCTGTTTACATCAAGTACTTCATACCAGCCCCTTATGAAACTACTTCTCCCCAAATCCAAATGGATTTCATTTTCCATCCTGAACTAGCATACAATGAGAACTGAGAAGATCTCCACAAAGGTTTACTCATCACCAGGTAGTACACAACACAACACAACACAACACACAGCCTGACAGATCAGGTGCTGTGCTCGTCTTTTTTTTTTGAGTGGTGCAACCACTCCTACAACCAGCAATGTATATCTATGTACCTATGTGGTCATGAGCACCAGTATATGACTATTAGTACCAGTAGGAGGCGCCAGAAACAGAGAGAGGGATAGTGCTGCTCTGTTGCCTGCTAATGAGAGAGAGAGGGGGAGAGAGAGAGAGAGGGGAGTTGCACCACTCGGTTCACACGGGTGTGATTTTTTTCCTTTACACAGCGCTGAGAACCGGTTCCACTCTTGGCTTATATCTCTTCGTCACTGGTCACTACTTCAACCGCACGCCGGGTAAAAATGGCAGATATACAAGTACATGTATGGCTATGCTCACAAGTCACAACTGTGTGTGTGTGTGTGTGTGTGTGTGTGTGTGTGTGTGTGTGTGTGTGTGTGTGTGTGTGTGTGTGTGTGTGTGTGTGTGTGTGTGTGTGTGTGTGTGTGTGTGTTCATGCAGTCTTATGACCAACACGGTGGTGCAGACCTACAACACAGGCAAGCCGGTGTGGAGCTGCTGCTGGTCTCTGGACAACAACAACTACGTCTACGCCGGTCTGCTGAACGGAGCCGTGCTGGTCTACGACACCAGAGACACCTCCACGCACGTCCACGAGCTGCAGCCGCAGCGCTCCAGGTGAGGTCACCGTCCTGTTAACACGTCCACGAGCTGCAGCCACTACGCTCCAGGTGAGGTCACCGTCCTGTTAACGTGTCCACGAGCTGCAGCCGCTACGCTCCAGGTGAGGTCACCGTCCTGTTAACATGTCCACGAGCTGCAGCCGCAGCGCTCCAGGTGAGGTCACCGTCCTGTTAACGTGTCCACGAGCTGCAGCCGCTACGCTCCAGGTGAGGTCACCGTCCTGTTAACATGTCCACGAGCTGCAGCCGCAGCGCTCCAGGTGAGGTCACCGTCCTGTTAACATGTCCACGAGCTGCAGCCGCAGCGCTCCAGGTGAGGTCACCGTCCTGTTAACATGTCCACGAGCTGCAGCCGCAGCGCTCCAGGTGAGGTCACCGTCCTGTTAACGTGTCCACGAGCTGCAGCCGCAGCGCTCCAGGTGAGGTCACCGTCCTGTTAACATGTCCACGAGCTGCAGCCGCAGCGCTCCAGGTGAGGTCACCGTCCTGTTAACGTGTCCACGAGCTGCAGCCGCTACGCTCCAGGTGAGGTCACCGTCCTGTTAACGTGTCCACGAGCTGCAGCCGCTACGCTCCAGGTGAGGTCACCGTCCTGTTAACATGTCCACGAGCTGCAGCCGCAGCGCTCCAGGTGAGGTCACCGTCCTGTTAACATGTCCACGAGCTGCAGCCGCAGCGCTCCAGGTGAGGTCACCGTCCTGTTAACATGTCCACGAGCTGCAGCCGCAGCGCTCCAGGTGAGGTCACCGTCCTGTTAACATGTCCACGAGCTGCAGCCGCAGCGCTCCAGGTGAGGTCACCGTCCTGTTAACATGTCCACGAGCTGCAGCCGCTACGCTCCAGGTGAGGTCACCGTCCTGTTAACATGTCCACGAGCTGCAGCCGCAGCGCTCCAGGTGAGGTCACCGTCCTGTTAACGTGTCCACGAGCTGCAGCCGCAGCGCTCCAGGTGAGGTCACCGTCCTGTTAACGTGTCCACGAGCTGCAGCCGCAGCGCTCCAGGTGAGGTCACCGTCCTGTTAACATGTCCACGAGCTGCAGCCGCAGCGCTCCAGGTGAGGTCACCGTCCTGTTAACATGTCCACGAGCTGCAGCCGCAGCGCTCCAGGTGAGGTCACCGTCCTGTTAACGTGTCCACGAGCTGCAGCCGCAGCGCTCCAGGTGAGGTCACCGTCCTGTTAACATGTCCACGAGCTGCAGCCGCAGCGCTCCAGGTGAGGTCACCGTCCTGTTAACGTGTCCACGAGCTGCAGCCGCAGCGCTCCAGGTGAGGTCACCGTCCTGTTAACATGTCCACGAGCTGCAGCCGCAGCGCTCCAGGTGAGGTCACCGTCCTGTTAGCCTGACCTAAGCAGAGACATTTCTGGTCTAGAGGGGCGGGTCGCGCCTCAGAAATGCGCGCACCCTGATTGGATCTCATCGATCTGTCCGTCACCCCCGGCCCCTCCTCTCCCCCCTAGTGCAGCGCTACGTCACATCATTTAGAGCGACGCCCACCCGGAAGGGTTGACTCCCACTTTTAGACTGGTTCAGCCCACGGCTTTTTCCAGGCTTTCATCTTTCGCGCAGACGAAATGAAAGCCTGGGTATCGAGGCTACCGTCCTGTTAACATGTCCACGAGCTGCAGCCGCTATGCTCCAGGTGGGTCACCGTCCTGTTAATCCGGTCGCCACTACATCTACATTTCCATGTTTTTCCATAACTCAATGCCAGTACAGTAATGTACAGCTCATGTATGCATGTTTCTCTCCCTCCAGGTGCCCGGTGGCGTCCCTGTGCTTCGTCCCCAGTACAGTAATGTACAGCTCATGTATGTATGTTTCTCTCCCTCCAGGTGCCCGGTGGCGTCCCTGTGCTTCGTCCCCAGGGCGGCCTCCAGCAGCTTCCCGTGCGGGGGGCTCATCGTGGGGACCATGGAGGGGGCCTACTTCTGGGAGCAGATGGACGGGACCACCTTCAAGCCCCACATGCTGCCCCTAGAGGCCAGCGGCTGCACCGACATCCAGGTGGAGACGGACAGCCGCCACTGTCTGGTCACCTACCGACCAGGTGAGAGAGAGAGAGAGAGACACTGTCTGGTCACCTACCGACCAGGTGAGAGAGAGAGAGAGAGAGAGAGAGACACTGTCTGGTCACCTACCGACCAGGTGAGAGAGAGAGAGAGAGAGAGAGACACTGTCTGGTCACCTACCGACCAGGTGAGAGAGAGAGAGAGACACTGTCTGGTCACCTACCGACCAGGTGAGAGAGAGAGAGAGAGAGAGAGAGAGAGAGAGACACTGTCTGGTCACCTACCGACCAGGTGAGAGAGAGAGAGACACTGTCTGGTCACCTACCGACCAGGTGAGAGAGAGAGAGAGAGACACTGTCTGGTCACCTACCGACCAGGTGAGAGAGAGAGAGAGAGAGACACTGTCTGGTCACCTACCGACCAGGTGAGAGA
Source organism: Protomyctophum parallelum (assembly GCF_964188405.1). NCBI lineage: Eukaryota > Metazoa > Chordata > Actinopteri > Myctophiformes > Myctophidae > Protomyctophum > Protomyctophum parallelum. The sequence goes on from NC_139700.1 coordinate 52,945,121, forward strand.
GAGAGAGGGAGAGAGACACTGTCTGGTCACCTACCGACCAGGTGAGAGAGAGAGAGAGAGAGACACTGTCTGGTCACCTACCGACCAGGTGAGAGAGAGAGAGAGAGAGAGAGAGAGACACTGTCTGGTCACCTACCGACCAGGTGAGAGAGAGAGAGAGAGAGAGACACTGTCTGGTCACCTACCGACCAGGTGAGAGAGAGAGAGAGAGAGAGACACTGTCTGGTCACCTACCGACCAGGTGAGAGAGAGAGAGAGAGAGAGAGAGAGAGACAGACACTGTCTGGTCACCTACCGACCAGGAGAGAGAGAGAGAGAGAGAGACACTGTCTGGTCACCTACCGACCAGGTGAGAGAGAGAGAGAGACACTGTCTGGTCACCTACCGACCAGGTGAGAGAGAGAGAGAGAGACACTGTCTGGTCACCTACCGACCAGGAGAGACTAGAGAGAGGGAGAGAGAGAGACACTGTCTGGTCACCTACCGACCAGGTGAGAGAGAGAGAGAGAGAGACACTGTCTGGTCACCTACCGACCAGGTGAGAGAGAGAGGGAGAGAGAGAGACACTGTCTGGTCACCTACCGACCAGGTGAGAGAGAGAGAGAGAGAGACACTGTCTGGTCACCTACCGACCAGGTGAGAGAGAGAGAGAAAGACACTGTCTGGTCACCTACCGACCAGGTGAGAGAGAGAGAGAGAGAGAGACACTGTCTGGTCACCTACCGACCAGGTGAGAGAGAGAGAGAGAGACACTTTCTGGTCACCTACCGACCAGGTGAGAGAGAGAGAGACACTGTCTGGTCACCTACCGACCAGGTGAGAGAGAGAGAGAGAGACACTGTCTGGTCACCTACCGACCAGGTGAGAGAGAGAGAGAGAGAGAGACACTGTCTGGTCACCTACCGACCAGGTGAGAGAGAGAGAGAGAGAGAGAGAGAGAGAGAGAGAGAGACACTGTCTGGTCACCTACCGACCAGGTGAGAGAGAGAGAGAGAGAGAGAGAGAGACACTGTCTGGTCACCTACCGACCAGGTGAGAGAGAGAGAGAGAGAGACACTGTCTGGTCACCTACCGACCAGGTGAGAGAGAGAGAGAGAGAGAGAGAGACACTGTCTGGTCGCCTACCGACCAGGAGAGAGAGAGAGAGAGAGAGAGAGAGAGAGAGACACTGTCTGGTCACCTACCGACCAGGAGAGAGAGAGAGAGAGAGACACTGTCTGGTCACCTACCGACCAGGTGAGAGAGAGAGAGAGAGAGAGAGAGACACTGTCTGGTCACCTACCGACCAGGTGAGAGAGAGAGAGAGAGAGAGACACTGTCTGGTCACCTACCGACCAGGTGAGAGAGAGAGAGAGAGAGAGAGAGACACTGTCTGGTCACCTACCGACCAGGAGAGACTAGAGAGAGGGAGAGACGGGCTGGTGGTCTAAAACCGTGCTTCTGGGGGGGCTTATACTGGATCTCTTGTCCACTACTCCCTAACATTTTAGTCTAGTTTTTAGCTGTTGACAAAATTGTCAATACATTTAGTCTTAGTTTTAGTCATGGTAGCTTAGTTTCCATTTAGTTTTCGTCAGTGAAAAAAGGTATAAACTGAATACAGCTGATCGGCTATTTTCGGCTATTTTCAGCAAGTGTAAAATCAGCCATTACGACAGCCCGCCAAAATACATTTTAGTCGACTAAATCAACTGTAGATTTAGTCGACTAAAATAACTATTCAAGAGACTACGACTAAAACTAAAATCTCCTGACATTTAGTCGACTAAAAACTAGACTAAACACTAAAACATTCCAGGTGACTAAAATGTGACTAAAACTAGATAAACTATTCAAGAGACCACGACTAAAACTAGAATCTAAATGTGCTGCCATAACCCATTCTGACCGGGCACCCATTTTGGTGTCAGCATCATGTTATGCTTTAGCTATTGAAAAATAGCAGATCTACAAGCTCATATCGCGCCACCGAGTGGCACGATACGAGCTTGTAGGTCTGCTATTTTTTGAAAAATCGAAGAGCGACTGACATTTTTAGAATCTGATCTCAGGTCAGAATGGGTTCATCAGGACCAGTGTGTGTCCGGCGGAAACCTCGTATGAATCTGATCTCAGGTCAGAATGGGATAAAAACATCCCTGCCTCCATCCTCCGTCTCTCTCTCTCCCTCCCCCAGGGCGCTCCCACCCGGGGGTGCGCAGCGTGCTGATGGAGCTCCAGCGGACCCAGGTGGCCCAGGAGGCGCTCTGCTCCTGCAACCCGGTCCAGACCTTCAGCGCCGGAGCCTCCTGCAAGCTGCTCACCAAGAACGCCGTGTTCAGCAGCCCCGCGGGAGACGGCGCCACGCTGGTGTGTGTGGGAGACGAGGCCAGCAACTCCACCTTGGTGAGAACAACACTGTGTGTGTGTGGATGTGCGCGTGTGTGTGTGTGTGTGTGTGTGTGTGTGTGTGTGTGTGTGTGCGCGTGTGTGTGTATGAGTGTGTGTGTGTGTGTGTGTGTGTGTGTGTGTGTGTGTGTGTGTGTGTGTGTGTGTGTGTGCGCGTGTGTGTGCGTGTGTGTGTGTATGAGTGTGTGTGTGTGTGTGTGCGCGTGTGTGTGTGTGTGTGTGTGTGTATGAGTGTGTGTGTGTGTGTGAGTGTGTGTGTGTGTGTGTTTCAAGTCCCGACTTACGTCCCAGTAGCTACCCTCGATCAGACCCACTAGGGAAAGACCAGGGCCACACAAATTACAATCCGTTGGAACCACTCCGGAACTATACTCTGCCGGCACTGAGAGGTACAATTCTACTAGACTAGGCTCTGTGGGTTGACTCCAGTCCGGGCCCCTCCTACGTCTCACCAGGAGTACAGCTAGGACCTGTGCGTTGCACCAGACACTTCATTCAGGACTGTCTGGTTCAGGAGTACAACTAGGACCTGTGCGTTGCACCAGACACTTCATTCAGGACTGTCTGGTTCAGGAGTACAACTAGGACCTGTGCGTTGCACCAGACACTTCATTCAGGACTGTCTGGTTCAGGAGTACAACTAGGACCTGTGCGTTGCACCAGACACTTCATTCAGGACTGTCTGGTTCAGGAGTACAGCGAGGACCTGTGCGTTGCACCAGACACTTCATTCAGGACTGTCTGGTTCAGGAGTACAGCGAGGACCTGTGCGTTGCACCAGACACTTCATTCAGGACTGTCTGGTTCAGGAGTGTCTCAACGTCGGTCGTTGGACCAAACACATCCACCCGTGATGATATAAGTGCATGGCTGTGTTTGGGTGCAGAAGCAGAATATTTAGTCTGGAAGTGGAAATGCCTGTGCATTTTTCTGTGTACTGTAGATTTGTCTTGTGGTTTTGATGAAGGGCTAAACTATGCAGTTAAGAGTGGTTCATATTTTATGAACCACTTTCAACCTGGCATCCATTAGGGATGGGTCCGATTAATCGATTAATCGATTATCGTTGATAGGACCCGAAATCGATTATGACAATTAATAATCGATAATCTTTTTTTTTCTTTTCTTTTTTTTCTGTTTTTTTTTAAATGAAAATCTGTTGGAAAGGCAATATTGTCATCCAAACAGGACAGGGCTATAGGCCTACCAAAGTGTGCCTGGGATGTGTCTGTGTAGCTGCATGACTGAGAGGAGTGTGAGTGGAGATTGATTCCAATCAAGTTACAGGTTTGGAGGATTTAGCAGGTGTTGGGAATTTACCTAATCAGGCCTAGGCTGGGGTTGCTATGGTGATCAATTGGATCAACAGTGGTCCAGGGACCACCAGTGGTCCTCATTTAAAAGATGGAGTTAGTAACCAAATGGACCCTTATTAACTCTCAAGAGTTACAATTATTGTAAAACTACATCAGGGGTTCCCAAACTTTTTTGACTTAGGTACCCCTTGGGAGGAAGATTTGTTTTATTTGTAGGGTTCATTAACCCATTCTGGGCGGGAACCCCTTTTGGTGTTTTAAGCATTATGTTATACTTTAGCTTTTGAAAAATAGCAGATCTACAAGCTCATAGTGCGCCACTCGGTGGCGCGCTATGAGCTTGTAGGTCTGCTATTTTTGGAAAATTGTGAAAGTCTTTGAATACCGGTATATATTCTTTCAGAGCGAACATTTTGAACTCAAATCTTTGCTTCTGGTGGGGTCCCTGGAACAACATTCTCAGATGGAGGGTCATATACAAGGGTAATAATTGTCTGAATTTACTGGCTAAAAGAGTGGCTTTTTACAGTTGTTTCACGGTCATCACACAATGCAAGCCAATGACACATTTTGAATTATCAATTTCTAATCATTGGAGCAATTATTGATTTCTTGTCCACCTTTTTGGAGTTGCATGGCATGGTAAATAAAAATAACCCAAACCTCTACCAAAGCGTTCTTGCCATTTTAACACTTATTTTAACAAAGAACATAAACATGCGTGTGTCGGTGTGTGTGTGCGCTTGAAAACTCGCAACAGGCAGGACTTTCATTGTGCCAAGCACCTCAATTACATGAGGTTGCAGCTTGCAGCAACAAGGAAACAAAGCTGTGCAATATCTCATGAATCAGAATCACATTATTGAGAGAGGATCTGTAAAGTGGGTGCAAATTCTATATCAGAGAAATGATCCTAAACACAAAAAGTATTTCTATAGTGCCGGGCAGAATTGTACACGAGTTGTATTGAGTGATTCATTGAAATATGTATTAAAGGACCACTTTTCAACCTGTCTTCCTATAATAGGTCCTCACTAATGATCATGATAAAATGGCGCAATTTCTTTCTACTCGGTCTGTGTCTCATAGGAGGGCTGTGGGCAGTTCAGAAACCGTCTTCCAGTGACCTCATCGATGGGGAATACAAGCTAATAAAAACTGCAGGCTTTCTAGTCCTGAAGTTGCAATGCGAAAATGGAAGCCATCGTTCTCACGATAATGAAAATCTAAACATTTTTGTAAAGAAATCTTGTTTAAAAAATAATCTGCCTAATGATGTTGTCACTGGAAGACGGTTTCTAAACTGCCCACAGCCCTCCTATGAGACACAGACTGAGTAGAAAAGAATCGTGCCATTTTATCATGATTATTAGTGAGGACCTATTATATGAAGATAGGTTGAAAAGTGGTGAAGTGGTCCTTTAACCCATTCTGACCGGGCAGTGGGCACCCATTTTGGTGTCAGCATCATGTTATGCTTTAGCTATTTAAAAATAGCAGATCTACAAGCTCATATCGCGCCACCGAGTGGCGCGATACGAGCTTGTAGGTCTGCTATTTTTGAAAAATCGAAGAGCGACTGACATTTTTAGAATCTGATCTCAGGTCAGAATGGGTTCATCAGACCAGTGTGTGTCCGGCGGAAACCTTGTATGAATCTGATCTCAGGTCAGAATGGGTTAACACTAGCATGTCTGAGAGGTCATTTTGACCGTTTATTTTCTCTTCATTCCCTGTGCTCTCTCTCCTATAGGTGTGGAATGCCGGGACCGGCGCCCTCCTCCAGAAGCTGCCCGCCGACCTGCCGGTGTTGGACATCAGCCCCTTCGCCGTCAACGGAGACCACTACCTCGCCTCCCTCACGGAGAAGATGCTCAAAGTCTATAAGTGGGAGTGAACACTTGGGGGGGGGAAAGTCGTCTGATTTAAAATGAACCAAACGGCTGCGGATAACGACTAGACTTGCATATGAACATTGCGTCTACAGTCGTGCAGAGAGTGCCTATTTTCCCCCAAAACGTTTACATTCATGGACATTTGGTTGACTGTTGACCCACGCACGACACTGACATTCCTTTAGAAAATGGCAGTTATACGAGGCTCACAGTGCGTCATAATACACAGTTTGTCCTAAGACTGAATATATATATATATATATATATATATATATATATATATATATATATATATACACATGTATATATATATGTATAGGGCTAAAGTGGTTAATCGGAAACAAATCCACAGGGCATACAGCTCCTCTCATGAAGCCAGCCATCGCAGCCACACTGAGGGGCCGCTGCGACGGTGAGAAGTCTACCGGTGTCTCTGTGTCGAATGAAGTTTCACAGTGGTAGAACTTTGGGCTTGAGAGACACAAGCTGCATACCTCCATGCAGATTCCACTGCCCCGAGGGACATGCTGCCGGAGTCACCGACAGTGTAATAAGGCTTTGTTTTTAATTGTTTGCCACATTTTGTGGTCTTTGATGTTTGTTTGTGCTGTATGTGATGTTGAGAGGTCGTGTGTGTGTGATCTTGAACGTTTCTATCATCATAGATAGTCTTGGGTCCAACAAAGCAACTGTTTTAATTCAGTTTTCCAGATTTTATTTTTAAAGTCCTTTATTGTTTGTATATGTATATATGCATATATATGTCCATTTGCTACGGCAAATGTTTGTCATTTTAAAAGTTATTAAATGTGTTGATTTTTACTTTTCCTTCGTCTGTCTTTGGTAGGAAGTTCTGCTGAGTTTTGTGACTAATGATATCCAAAGCTGAGCTGAAATATCACAATCATTTTAACAAATGTATTAATTTATATGTTGGCAGATATACTAGCTCACAGCGCATCACGTTGTGCTACGCTGTGAGTTTGTACATTATTGTTTATTCCCCCCACAAATCTCTTCTGGGGATCCCTGACACAAAATAGATTTAGCTCTAAGTGCTCTGAAGGCTCGGTGCCAAGGATGAGTAACGACCTCCACTCTCGGGTTACGTGGGGAGTTGGGCGTTTGTGGTAAACGTTTACATCGGGGAATAAATGACTGTTGAAAAGCTCTTGGCGAAAGGGCCTTTCTGTGTGGAGTTTGCATGTTCTCCCCGTGTCCCCTATAGGGTAGGTACCCTCACAAAAAACATGCAGTAATCCTGGTCTCTAAACTGCCTCCCCCTTGCCAGCCGGGGCGCCTGATGGAGGGGAAAGGAACTGGTTGGAATAACGTGTTCCTTCCACACGCTACGTCCAACCAGGGAAACTCCCCCCTGTCAGGTGTAAAGGAGCGACTTGGACACTCATGCATGAAGGAAGCATGAGTTAAGTCCGTTGCTCTCCCCAGGTTGGTGGAGGGTGTGTAGAGCCCAGGATCACATTAGATAATTGACACAGGGGTGAAAAATTGGTTACAAAATCATGGGATAAAAACTATATATAAAAATAAAGCTCTACCAGTGGCTCTGACTAGCTGCTGATGCCGCATTTATGAAATTGTCGCTGTCTGACAGAACTATTTCCATATTTACACTTTTTGTGTTTTTCTGTAACGCCCTACTTCATCATCACTCAAAGGTAGCAGATCCTCAAGTTCGAAGCCTGGAGCCAACGGACACATTTTGAGCTTTATCTTCATTTAAAAAAAGAAAAAAAAAAAACGTTTTAAATTTTGAATCCTGAAAAGTTACAGTTTGGGGAATGTGTACGCTTTTCCGACCAGTCATTGGTCCGACATGCGGAAAAACGGCCAGATTAAAGGTCCCTGCACACAGAGCGTGTTTTTTCGGATTTTTTGCTGCGTTTCTCCATCTGTTTTCCGAAAAACACATCCAGTGTGCAACCACCTTTTAGCCTAAGGTTGGTGAACATATGTTAAAGTTGGCGACCGGATTAAGGTTGGCGAACATGCGGTAAGGTTGGTGACCGGATTAAGGTTGGCGAACATGCGTTAAGGTTGGCGAGCATGCACTGCTCCGTGCTTGCGGTTATGGTTAGGTTAGGGTTTGAGGTATGTTGTCGCCAACCCGAAATTATAATAAATACTTAATTTATTTCGGTTTGGCGAAAACTGATCTACAAGCTCACAATGTATCGTGACGTGAACTTATATGTGCTTTTTGCTGAAAAGTATTTGGTGTAGAGTAGAAAAAAGGAGTGGGCCTATATAGATTCTTGGGGAACCGTCCGATAAAACTATTCAAGTGCTTAATGATTCTAAAATAGTAGTATAGATATTATGTTCATATTGCACTTTAAAGCCTCTTGTTGTACAAAATGGAGCCAATTACTAGAAATAACATCTTTCCACTCACATAAATATATGGAATTAATCAAAACTTTTTCTTTTAAACATTCAAAGCTGGCTAACCGTGCAATGTTTGTAGATCGACCAGAGATTCTTTTTACTTATTATAGTCTTGCTAATTTTGGATGTGGGGATAATCGTCAAAACCTCAAATATTCAAGCTGAGGCTAAAATTGGGACAGTTTGGCATTCTTTGTGGGTCCAGCTGGGCTTGGAAAGGCCTGAGGTCATCCTTGTAACAGTGCAGTGGTCGCATTATAAGCAGTGTTTTGATTTTCATTGTCTAAAACTATGACAAAGAATGTTCGTCGACTACCTTTTTCCACTGAGGAAAACGAAATGAAAACTAAGCTATGATGACTAAAACTAAAATATACTGACAATTTCGTCAACAAATAAAAACCAGACTAAAATGTTAGGAAGGGACTAGCCTCGATAGCCAGGCTTTCATTTCGTCTGCGCGAAAGATGAAAGCCTGGAAAAAGCCGTGGGCTGAACAAGTCTAAAAGTGGGAGTCAACCCTTCCGGGTGGGCGTCGCTCTAAATGATGTGACGTAGCGCTGCACTAGGGGGGAGAGGAGGGGCCGGGGGTGACGGACAGATCGATGAGATCCAATCAGGGTGCGCGCATTTCTGAGGCGCGACCCGCCCCTCTAGACGAGAAATGTCTCGCTCTGGGTCAGGCTAGGAAGGGACTAGTGGACGAGAGATCCAGTATAAGTCATTTTACACTTGTTTGCATGCTGAAAATATTATTTTCAGCAAGTGTAAAATCAGTCATGACTGCATCAAGGCCGGCCACAATACATTTTAGCACATAATACATAAGATTTTAGTCGACTAAATCTACAGTTGATTTAGTCGACTTAAATCTTATGACATTTAGTCGACTAAAACTAGACCAAACACTAAAACGTTCCAGGCGACTAAAATGCGACTAAAACTAAAATAAAAATGTGTTGCCAAAGACGACACTGATTACAAGAAGCCTGATAAGGCGCCGATACTGTGAGCATATTTATTAGTCCATTAACAGAAATCTGTTTTGATTAAAATTATTATTTTCCCCCTTCTGTCCGAGGGGGGGGCTGTTCCTAGGGGGAGAGCGTGCTCCAGCCCCCCCCCAGCACCCCTACTTCCCTGTAGGTTCAGCTTGTGATTGATTGCTTGATTGAAGTATTTATTAACAGATTGGAGAATTACAGTACATTTCAAGCACAACTCAATACAAGACTTAACTGTGGACACTAATGGATAAAATATATATATCTATATCTATTTTGTAATGATAATTTAGAAAGAACTGTAAATAAATATACCTTCAAATAACCCAGCAGACCAAATAAATACCCTGCTGTATTTACATTAAAAATGAGTGAGTAGCCCTTTAAATTGTAATGACAGTCACTGTACCAAAAAATAGAAAGATACCTTAAAAATAATTTGGAGACAGATGAAATAAAGATATACGAATATATAATTAACAGTGGCACTGTGTTTAAAAAAGCCGATTTGCTTGTCCAAATATGATGTAAATGATCCTTTCTTTGTCAATGGCAAATCTGACAAGAGTTCAGGACAAAAAACAAACTGTCAAGTAACAAAATGAGATTGCTACACAAGATTAGTGTTAACATACATATTAAAGAGATGCAGAAATGAACTAGAAAAAGTGCCTCCAGTGGTCTCCACCAGGAGGATAGGAGAGTGTGTGATGTTTGGCAAAATGTTTAGTAATTTAAATGTTTGTTTGGGTGTGTGTGTGTGTGTGTGTGTGTGTGTGTGTGTGTGTGTGTGTGTGTGTGTGTGAGTGAGACGCAACTTGGCCTGTTGTAGCGCCACCATGAGGCTGATTTGAAAACTGTCAAGTGGCATTTCTTCCTCAGCCTATAGTGGGGTATATCTCTATACTGTAGCTGATCCACTCTAGCCAGTGCAATTCTATGTCCAGAGCAGACGTAGACAGTGTTGCCATGTCTGCTTATTATACGCGACGTTGGGCTTGTTTTTCCTGGAAAGTTGCTTGTAAATTTTGGTAGTTGATAATGAGGGATTGAGGGTTGCTGTTTTTGGACTTATTTCTAAAGTGTAGATGTGTAGCTGCTTATTTGAGCTTCTTAAGGCCTATTCATAGTCTGGATTTTCGGTGGTAAGGTGACCACCGCTCCGGTGGTGAGCTGACCACCGGAGCTGAAATAACGTTGAGCGGTGGTGAGTAAAAACAGAGAGAAGGGCTGGAGCGGTGGCGGTGGTTTGCTCTTCACCGCGGCTCGTGACGTCATGTTGTAGTTCGGTGGTTACCCCACCACCGTAAAACCAGACTATGTATGAGCCTTTAATGTTCAAACCTAGTGGTTCCCAAACATTGTATTGTAATGTACAGTATCCAAAAATAATTTCCTCATCGTACCCCCCCATCTGAAAATATGTTGTGCCAGGGACGCCCATACTAGAAGATGTGTGTATTTAAAATGTTTCAAGAACTTTCCACATTAAATCACTTATTTTCCCCAATATTTCAATTATTTATTTGTATTTAATTTTTTACCACATAAACCCCATGCAGCATCGTCCTTAGCAGAAAATATCATAACAAGCTCACATGCGTTGGGACTTGTGAGACCCAATTCTTGAGTCTATATTGTATGGAGTTCTGGACCCTTCTAGCCAGCCCTCGAGCACTCTGAGTCTCTGACCCTTGCCTGGTATGCCTATACTATAGCCTACTGAGGGGCCTTTTTGGTTCAACTTCTGAAGTTCAGGTTCATGTTCCGTGTCTGCCAAAGACCCGATGCCTCCCTGCTTGGCACTCAGCATCAAGGGTTGGATTTCCCTGTTTGTGACATACACTCCAGGGGCTGTACTTGTACATCAAGCTGCCTCACACTACATACACAGGAGATAGGCTGCTGCCCTGTGGGCCTCATGGTGTACCAATTTACAATTTACAATTTAGGCATTTAGCAGACGCTCTTAATCCAGAGCGACTTACAATAATCAGGAACAAAAGCATGGGAATACATCACAAAAGCATTTATCATAAAACATGCGTAAGCTAAGAAAGTAACAGTGGAATATCTATATTATGAGACTATACATATAAGCTATATATATATACTACTATGCTATACAGTACATATGTACTATGGCGTGCTATGACTATATACAATGCAATTATAGTGCCGTCTACATAACATGCTATAAGTCTGTATCAGATGCTATCTAAGTCTACAGAAATGCTATCTAAGGGGGTACCAGACAGTGGCCTTGTGGTTAGAGTGTCCGTTAGAGTGTGGTTAGAGTGTCCGCCCTGAAACTGGGAGGTTGGGGGTTCGATCCCCGGCCGGGTCATACCAAAGACTGTGAAAATGGGACCCCAATGCCTCCCTGCTTGGCACTCAGCGTCAATGGGTTGGATTGGGGGTCAAATCAACTAATGATTCCCGGCTGCGGCTCACCGCTCCAAGAGATGGGTCAAATGCGGAGAACAAATTTCACTGCGGTAACGTGTGTGACTAATCGTACGACTTTGGTGGGCTAAAGACCTTTGGGCGCCGCTGGGTCTCGACTTGTTGGCTATTTTCAAGTATAGCTAACATTTAAAACAGGCCCAAGTCTTTAATGAATGTTGTGTACTGTCTAATAATGACATTTCTACAAATAAACAAGAAACTAACTAGTAAGACGCATCCGCCTGGGTGACAGCAGACTGCTGGGTGAGGGCTGGCGCTTTGGAATGGGGGGTCAGATCAACATATGGAATGAATTCTGTTCTGGCCATAATATATGGAGCGTGTCTTGAGTGTACAGGGTTTGATGAGGTGAGATCAACATATGGAATGTCAGAACAGGTCAGCTCCATATATACAATACATATACAATTTCGAATTCAAATTTCCATTTGAATAATCAATAATGGCATATATTTGATTCCATACACTTTCTCGGCTTGTTTTCATAGACCCTGGTTGCTTGTTTTTCTCAAAACGTGGCAACACCAGCGGAGCGTAGCCAGAGCCATGTAATAGAAGAGTTACGACATTGAGGGGGCAGAAACCGAGCGCTCGAGCGCTGTTCATGCAGCCAGGACTGAGACAAGCTGGAGTTGGAAATACATTGTTTTCAACGAGGCCGGCGCAAATAAGAGCAATTTTAAGCATGTTGTGCAACATGACAACTGTTTTAAAGTATTGTACAGTAACAACTAAAGTCTCTTTAATGTTCATGTTGTACTATTACTACAAAACAATCTAAAATAAAGGCATTTAGGGTCATTAAAGCTGGGCTGTTGCCCTGAGTACAATGCATTTCTGCCTTCTTCCGGACCAGGACTTGTCCCAGTTGGTTGTCCCCCGTGCTCATTAGAAGTCTATGTAGGAGAGCCGCCATTGGACTGAAGCCCCATGGAGTGAACGCAGTTTGCGTAACTCTGTCTATATCTAAGGCTCTGAGCGTAGCAGAAGGCTGTCTGAACGCAGCGCTGCCGCCTCCGAGTCCTGAAGTCAAAGTGAAGTGAGCAGAGCCAGACAGACAGACGGACGGACGGACGGACGGACAGACAGACGGCAGCGACACACAGGATTTCCGAAAGAAGGGAAAGATGGCGGCCTGTTGTATACGTGTTCCCCTTCTGCTGCTGCTGTCCGCGTACATCATATTGTGCGTGCCTGCTCTCCGCGCCGGGGACAGGGGCCAAGCTCTCGCCGCCAACGACGACACGCCGAAGGAGGCGAACGCACAGGGCTCCCCGGACCAGGAGAGGCCGGGGCCGGGCGGACCCGCCGCCGCCGCCGCTGCCAACAACAACCCGGCAGCGGCAGCAGAGGGTCCTCCTCCGGCGGCTCCGGTCCCGGAGCGGCTAGGAGCGGCGGAGCGGAGCATAGAGCGGAGCCCGGTGTTGGTGGCGGCGCCCGCCGGAGGAGGAGGAGGAGGCGGCGGGGCCTCGCCGCCGCGTCGGCGCTCCGCCACCGGCTGGAAGCTGGCGGAGGAGGCGGCGTGCCGGGACGACCTGGCCCGGCTCTGTCCCAAGCACTCGTGGTCCAACAACCTGGCGGTGCTGGAGTGTCTCCAGGACAGGAAGGAGGTATGATGATGAGGGGACCGAGCCGAGGAGGGAGGGGGGTTGCTGGTGGTGGTACCGTGGTGGTCCGCTGCCTGCCTGCCGCTGGCTGGTGGTGGTCCGCCCGGGGAGAGGAGAGGCACAGACAGTGACTGAAGGACCCCCATTAGCAGCGGGGCTAAGTTAGCTAAGCGCTAGCTGGGAAACTATAGGGGGACTGTCTGGGAGGCAGCTTAATTTAAAACCTGAGCTAATCTGCTAAACGGTGGGTTTTTAAACCTTTTTCATTTCAAGGTCCATTATGTATTAAGCGTTTGAGCCACGGACCACCATTTGGTGACATTTAACCTCTCACACACACACACACACACACACACACACACACACACACACACACACACACACACACACACACACACACACACACACACACACAACTTAGAATATTTTGTTGTCGTTCTAAGATTTTGTCCACGTTTGTACCATAAGAAGTGATGACCGGCAAACGTTGATCAATATAACAATTCTTCTACATTCTCTAATTGTGTATACATCTTGTTAAGTAAGTAATGCAGGTGTTTAACAATAGTTAAACTCTTCATTTTACACTCGAGAGTTAAAGATAAGGGTCCATTTGGTTACCAACTCCATCATCTAGCTGGGGACCACCTGGAACCCTCTCAAGGACCACTGGTTGAGAAACACTGAGCTAGAGGAAGGCAGCTTAATTTAAAAAGCTAATCTGCTAACATTTGAGAGTACATCACTTAATTAAGCCTATCTATAGTCCGTCGCACTGGGGTGTCGCTCGCCCAAAAAGAACAGAGCTACAAGCAAGCTATCAAAGCGACATGATGATGAGCTTGTCTCTGAGCTGTTCTGTTTTTGGCAGAAATGAGTCATAGTATTAGCTTTTGTGCCATCGTCATCAGCTCATTGTTATAGGGTCATTATAAACTGAAGGTAACGAGATGAGACAAACCGTTATAATAATGGTGTTTGTTTGAGGTCATCTGGCTGGCTGTGTGAAGTGGTTGCTCTTCTGGTACTTGGCCATGGCTTCTCGTTTTGATTGATTGCAAATCTGATTGCTCACTGATTGCAAATGAATAATGAATATATAAGACCGGTTTGTGAAAAGAGTACCAAAATGAAACATGCCACTTAATTTTGGCCTTCCTCTGAGTGCTAATCCATTCTCAATATCCATTATTGTTTTCATGTCAAGGACCCCCATATCTATCTATCTATCTATCTATCTATCTATCTATCTATCTGCAGACCCCCATCTGAAAATGGGGGGGTCAGCGATGTTTTACAACCTAAAACATCCAATGTTTTTCACAAATAGCAGATGTACAAGCTTTCGTGCCGCACTGTGTTGTATATGCTATTTTTGAATAGCCAGGATATAACACATGGATAAAGGGGCTAAAATGAGTGTGATGCTGTATTAACACATTTTTCTGGGGACGTCCTCGAGGACCCCTACAGGCCTATTCATAGTCTTGATTTTCGGTGGTGAGGTGACCACCGCTCCGAGCTGTAATAACGTGGAGCGATGGTTTGCTCTTCACTGCGGCTCAGTGACGTCATGTTGTAGTTCGGTGGTCACCTCACCACCGGAAATATTAGACTATGAATGACGCTTATTGGGTCCCCGGACCCCACTTAAGGCTCATTCATAGTCTGGATTTGTTTTGGGGTCTAGTTTCATATTCATTTGAAAGTTCTGTCAGAAAACCTATATTTAGTAAAGTACGGACGACATTCTGTCCGGCGAGGGGCCCGGAATGAGTGCAGGACTGAACATATCAAAACTTCCTTTAGGAAGCCCAAATGTATGGGCCACATAATTCAAAATAGGTGGTGTGATCAATTTCCACAGGTCTGTCAATTGTGTGCCCCATACGTTTGTGCTTCGCTCATATTTTCAGTCCAGGTTTAGGTTGTAAAAGTGGCTATATTTGACTTAAAACACGTTTTCTGCCAGAACTTTCAAATGGATATGAACTGACTCCCACGTCTTAGGAATTAATTACTCGGTGGGTACAAATGCAGTAGTACACACGCAGTGCTACAAGTTTAACCCATTCTGACCTGAGATCAGATTCATACGAGGTTTCCACTGGACACACACTGGTCTGATGAACCCATTCTGACCTGAGATCAGATTCTAAAAAAATGTCAGTCGTTCTTCGATTTTTCAAAAATAGCAGACCTACAAGCTCGTATCGCGCCACTCGGTGGCGCGATATGAGCTTGTAGGTCTGCTATTCGGAAAGATTTATTACTTGTCCCGGACAAGCCAAGTTAACGTCAAGCCCTGCACAAGGGTCCATTTATTTGGACCTCTTGAGGTTGAGAACCTGTGCACTTCTAGTCTAATAATAATGGTGTTTGGCCAGATGCATTTTGGGGGAGGTTGCTGCTCATTCCGTTGCCCTTGCATCACTTCACCACGACGGCGTTGCTAGAGTCTGTGTTACCGTCAGTAGAGTCTGTAGATCTGTCTGTAGATCAGTAGAGTCTGTGTTACCATCAGTAGAGTCTGTAGATCTGTCTGTAGATCAGTAGAGTCTGTGTTACCGTCAGTAGAGTCTGTAGATCTGTCTGTAGATCAGTAGAGTCTGTAGATCTGTCTGTAGATCAGTAGAGTCTGTGTTACCGTCAGTAGAGTCTGTAGATCTGTCTGTAGATCAGTAGAGTCTGTGTTACCATCAGTAGAGTCTGTAGATCAGTAGAGTCTGTGTTACCATCAGTAGAGTCTGTAGATCTGTCTGTAGATCAGTAGAGTCTGTAGATCTGTCTGTAGATCAGTAGAGTCTGTAGATCAGTAGAGTCTGTAGATCTGTCTGTAGATCAGTAGAGTCTGTGTTACCGTCAGTAGAGTCTGTAGATCTGTCTGTAGATCAGTAGAGTCTGTAGATCAGTCTGTAGATCAGTAGAGTCTGTGTTACCGTCAGTAGAGTCTGTAGATCTGTCTGTAGATCAGTAGAGTCTGTGTTACCATCAGTAGAGTCTGTAGATCTGTCTGTAGATCAGTAGAGTCTGTGTTACCGTCAGTAGAGTCTGTCTGTAGATCTGTCTGTAGATCAGTAGAGTCTGTGTTACCGTCAGTAGAGTCTGTAGATCTGTCTGTAGATCAGTAGAGTCTGTGTTACCGTCAGTAGAGTCTGTATATCTGTCTGTAGATCAGTAGAGTCTGTGTTACCATCAGTAGAGTCTGTAGATCAGTAGAGTCTGTGTTACCATCAGTAGAGTCTGTAGATCAGTAGAGTCTGTGTTACCATCAGTAGCCAGCCATCCGGGAGAAGTGATTTGAGCAGGGAGAACCGGAACGCTCTCCACAAAACAGTCACGCATTGTTTTCGCGGACCGCCCATCGGTTATTGTATTCGTTTTATTGAGGCTAAGGTTAGGAATACGTTTTACGGACGGTTGGGCCTAGTTCTGAAATTACTTTTAGGAATGCCCGGTGGCATCCGTTCCGAGGTCGCCACCTGCTTTTGACCTGGAGCGAGCATGCTTTGGGTCAAGCGCTCTTGTATTGAACTGTAACTGTTTAGGAAGGAAGACCGACCACACCGGGCACCAAATGGACCCGTGAAATGAACCATTTGTTTGTTTTAATTTAATTTGACGGAGCAGTATACCACAAGCTCAGAAATGCGTAGCAACGTGACATCGGTCCGCCATACTAAAGACTACATTTGACCACATACTTTGACTACAACTTTTCCCACATACCGTCGTGTGTTATTCCAAGATGCTGAAAACACATATTCTATGTAATCACATATTCTCAATGTATTTCATTGTAACACTCAGAGTTCTCAGCTCTCTACTGTCTGTCTGAACCCATTTGAACCCAGTTTACAATTGAGGCATTTAGCCGTAAGCAAGAACAACACATGGTGATATATCATCAACAGTAGAATATCTGTACAATGAAACTATGATTATACACTATAGAGTGCTAGGTCCACATAAAATGCTTTCTAAATGACATACATTTAGCCTTTGCATTGTCGAGGCTAGTGCAAGATGGAGTCTGAAGGGGTGAGTTTTTACACTATACGGCGGAAGATTGGGAGTGAGTCTGCAGTTCTGATTGCGATGGGGAAGTTCATCCCATAGTTTTGGAGGCAGAAGGGAGAAGAGTCTGGGACGTGTGAAGCGCTGTGTCCCGGACTGTTTTAGCCCATTTTGGACGGGAACCCCTTTTGGTGTGTTAAACATTGTTATAATTTAGCTATTGAAAAATAGCAGATTTACAAGCTCATAGCCAGAGCTTGTAGGTCTATTTTTGAAGAATCGTGAAAATGTGGAGCAAGAATGAATATATATTCTTTCAGAGCGAACATTTTTTTTTTTTTTTTAAGATTTTCTTTTGCGGCTTACGCCTTTTATTGATTTTTGAAGGGACAGACAGTAGGCTGACAGGAAACGGGAGAGAGATGGGGGGATGACATGCAGTAAAGGCCGTGACGGGTCCGGGAGTCGAACCCGCGGCACACTGCGACTGGATTACCAGTCCGGTGCCCAGACCGTTACGCTACGGCCTGGGCCAGAGCGAACATTTTTTAATAAATAATAATAATAATAATAATAATAAAACTTTATTTGTATAGCACCTTTCATGACATAGTAGTATATATATATAGTTTATATGTATAGTCTCATAATATAGATATTCCACTGTTACTTTCTTAGCTTACGCATGTTTCATGATAAATGCTTTTTTGTGATGTATTCCCATGCTTTTTGTTCTTGCTTAATGTAAGTCTCTCTGGATTAAGAGCGTCTGCTAAATGCCTAAATTGTAAATTGTATGACATGAAATGCAGCTCAAAGTGCTTTACAGAACAATGGAGAATAAAAGAAAAGCAAGGCAACGACATAAAAAAAAACAAGCAGTAATGCAATACAGTGAGGACATGAACATTTTACTCAAATGTTTGCTTCTGGGACGTCCCTCTCTGGAACTACATATTTTCAGATGGGGGGGGGGGGTTCGCAGCCAAATACAGATAATTCTGTAGGTCTGCTTATTTTTTGAAAAACCGTAAAAATGTGGCACAAATCTTTGAATATATATTCTTTCAAAGTGAATGTTTTTGAAGGTTCTGCCAGCCTCCCTGTGTTAGCTGGGGGGGGGGTGGGGGGGGTGGTTGTAGTGTTGGATCAGACTTTGAGGATATGGGGGTGCCATGTTGCTTTGTAGGCCAGCACTAGCCCAAACATTTAGATTCTCGTAGAGGTTTTTTTTCCGATTCTGACGAATCTCTCTACGAGAGTCTAAAAGATAACCCCCCCCCTTAACGTCGAAAGTTGAACGTTTGTGCCTCAAAATCACTCTTACCTTGTACAAATGCTAAATCTAAGCTGCTTTAAATGTTGCCCCCACTTGTTTGTGAGGTGTTCGGAATCAGATTAAACACGGAACATGCTTATTTTTCAATAAAAAAGGTATTTTAATCAACTCTGTCTCGGAATCTGGTGGCCATCTTGCTTTTCTCTCCATTGTAAATGCGCAAGAGAACCCTGGCCGCTAGGGGCGCGGGCAATATTCTGTTGCGCCGTTTACTGCATTCACAATGGAGGATTCAGAAACAGAGTGGATTAAAATACCTTTTTTATTGAAAAATAAGCATTTTCCGTGTTTAATCTGATTCCGAACACCTCACAAACAAGTGGGGCAACATTTAAAGCAGCTTAGATTTTGCATTTGTACAAGGTAAGAGTGATTTTGAGGCACAAACGTTCAACTTTCGACGTTAAGGGGGGGGGGGGGGGTTATCTTTTAGACTCTCGTAGAGAGATTCGACAGAATCGAAAAAAATGCCTCTACGAGAATCTAAATGTTTGGGCTAGGCCAGCACCAGTGTTTGTGTGCTCTGTGCGGGGCTGAGGGGCAGCGACCAGGACAGGCCAGTGCAGGGAGCGGAGAAACACAGGGATCATCATGGTCCTCCCCCTCCCGTGGGTCTGGGACAGGATGATTAGTCACCTCTTTCTCTGCTTGAAGTTAGTGTACAGTCAGTTATGTAGTCAGTCAGTACAGTCAGTTAAGACTGATGCACTGATTGAGCATTGAGTCAATGGCGTTAATGTTAACCGCTCCCCCGTGGTTCACTTAAGTTAAGTGTTTATGATTTACAGGAGTGATTATCTCGCCGAGTGAGTTGTGTGTGTGTGTGTGTGTGTGTAGAGCAAGTAGGCAATAGGCATTTAACGATATATCGTGTATCGATATTAATCCCGACGATATGAATCGATTCTTTGAAAAAAGAAAAGAACTTGTGTGTGATGTGAAATGTGAGCTATAGTCATATTCCATCATATTGAAGTGCTTTTGGAGAGAGATGAGTCACTTTCAGTAGTAGGGCACTGTAGAGGGGAGCTGTGTGTGTCTGTGACTGTAGAGGGGAGCTGTGTGTGTCTGTGACTGTAGAGGGGAGCTGTGTGTGTCTGTGACTGTAGAGGGGAGCTGTGTGTGTCTGTGACTGTAGAGGGGAGCTGTGTGTGTCTGTGACTGTAGAGGGGAGCTGTGTGTGTCTGTGACTGTAGAGGGGAGCTGTGTGTGTCTGTGACTGTAGAGGGGAGCTGTGTGTGTCTGTGACTGTAGAGGGGAGCTGTGTGTGTCTGTGACTGTAGAGGGGAGCTGTGTGTGTGTCTGTGACTGTGCCCAGGTGATGATGGTCGTTGATGCTCATCAAGGAAGGCAATTATGTTTCTGCACTGTCAAAAAGTAATGCTACTTCTTTTGCAATGTAGTTAAATAAAACATCCCATTTATTAAATTAAAAAAAAACTGTAATTTTTCTTTAAAAAATATTTATTTTTATATCGTAAACCTCATTTCGTGATACGAATCGTATCGTGAGTTGAGTGAATCGCTACATGCCTACTGGCTAGCTATAGATTCAGATTGAATATAATAAATACTTTTTAAAACATGTAAACAGCACGTGCTCCATTATTATGGCTAAAAGGCTAACGCAGAAAAAGCCCTGGGGACTTGTTCCCATTCATTGTCGTCCTATCGTGTATTCAACAGAATACTATGAATTGTATTCATACAAAAGATTTACACAATAATCATCAACAATGTACAATGTAGAAAAAAAGGTAAAATCGACAGCAGTGAATGACGCCTCCTTTCGATGGGGAGTTTACATTTACCTCCCCTTGTGGTCTCCTGATGTTTTTTAACGGGGCCAATTTAGAAAGAAACCAGTGATTCACACAGTGTTTTAATTTAATGGAGGGTGTCAGGGCATTTGTAAATCAAGGAAGCCCCGCACGACTCCACTTCGTCTCAATCTGGTGTCGGGGCGTTCCTCTTTCTGGTGGCAGAGCATACTGTAGTAGAATGAGAACTTGTAGGCCATGTAGGCCTATGTTCTAAATGTGGGTGGTACGGTAGTAGTAGGTACCAGATAATGTCCCCCAAATGAACAATGTGTTTGGCCGTGTACCTACCGTCCCGTACCCCTATCTGTATGTTTTTTTTGTGCCAGGCTAGGCACCCAATATACACATTGTGTTAACCCATTTTGACCTGGGAACGATTATACAAATGTCTTCTAAATCCTGACTGTTTTCTTGAAAAAGCTATGTTTCTATGTTGTTCTCAAACACTTTCATGTCACATTTCATGATTCTTCAGAAATAGCAGACCTACTGTACAAGCTCGTAGCGTGGCACCGAGTGCCGCGCTATGAGCTTGTAGATCTGCTATTTTTCAATAGCTAAAGCATTACATAATGCTTAAAACACCAAAAGGGGTTCCCTTCCCGCCCAACATGGGTTAATAACATGTTTCACACTTCTCAGGATTGTTTTGAAAATAGCAGATCTACAAGATTACAACAACGCAGCGACACAACGTGGAGTCGTGGATCATTGTGAACTTGAAGATAGTTTTAGTCATAGTCGTTTCAATTAAATTGAATTTAGTTTTAGTCAGTTGACTAAAAATATACAGTCGATTTAGTCGACTAAAATGTATTTAGGCAGGCCTTGATGGCGTCGTAATGACTGAGTTTAGACTTGGTTGCATGCTGAAAGTAGCTGATCTGGATCTCTCTTCTCCTCCTAACATTTTGGTCTAGTTTTTATTTTGTTGACGACATTGTCAATATATTTAGTCTTAGTTTTAGTCCTGACTCATCATTTTTTATTCAGTATTTATGTTGTTTTCCTCACAGTGACAAAAGGTAGGCGACGAACATTTTTCCTCACAACTTGTCTGCAGCTTTCACAATGTCGGCAGTCGGCAGCAGCTCCACTCTTAGCACTTGGTGGGTGGTTCACTCACTGCTTTGCCCAAGGGCGATATGGGGAAAGTGCGATAAATCACTAGTATGTTCTTATCTGGACCGCGGCATTGCAGGCCATGTGGACATTTCCACATACTGCCTACCGCGAGTAGGCGACGACTAGGCGAAAGCAGAAGTGAAATAAATTCCTGCCTGCCGCCGAAGCGAAAACATTGTGAAACTGATGGTTAAGAAGACTGATATGAGGTTGAGGTTAGGGGACTTAGTTACGTGGCTGGTTAGCTGATATGAGGTTAGGGGACTTAAGGGCAGGCTCATACATAGTCTGGATTTACGGTGGTGAGGTGACCACCGAACTACAACATGACGTCACTGAGCCGCGGTGAAGAGCAAACCACCGCCACCGCTCCAGCCCTTCTCTCTGTTTTTAACTCGCCACCGCTCAACGTTATTTCAGCTCCGGTGGTCAGCTCACCACCGGAGCGGTGGTCACCTCACCACCGAAAACCAGACTATGAATAGGCCTTTACGTGGCTGGTTAGCTGATATGAGGTTAGGGGACTTACGTGGCTGGTTAGCTGATATGAGGTTAGGGGACTTACGTGGCTGGTTAAGACTGAGGTCAGGGTGGGGGCACGGTGGCACAGTTGGTAGTGCTGTCGCCTCACAGCTAGAAGGTCCTGGGTTCGATTCCCGCTCGGGGCGCTGTGGGTGCTGGCGGCGTGTTTCCTCCTCCACGTCATCAGTGCCCATACCCGAAGGTGGGGTTGGCGAAAGGGCCTTTCTGTGTGGAGTTTGCATGTTCTCCCCGTGTCCCCTAGGGTAGGTATCCTCACAAAAAACATGCAGTAATCCTGGTCTCTAAACTGCCTCCCCCTGGCCAGCCGGGGCGCCTGATGGAGGGGAAAGGAGCTGGTTGGAATAACGTGTTCCTTCCATGCGCTATACGTCCAACCAGGGAAACTCCCCCCTGTCAGGTGTAAAGGAGCAACTTGGACACTCAGGCATGAAGGAAGCATGAGTTAAGTCCGTTGCTCTCCCCAGGTTGGCGGAGGGTACTGTGTGTAGAGCCCAGGATCACATTAGATGATTGACACAGGGGTGAAAAATGGGTTACAAAATTGTGGGATAAAAAATATATATTAACCCATTCTGACCGGGCACCCATTTTGGTGTCAGCATCATGTTATGCTTTAGCTATTTAAAAATAGCAGATCTACAAGCTCATATCGCGCCACCGAGTGGCGCGATACGAGCTTGTAGGTCTGCTATTTTTTGAAAAATCGAAGAACGACTGACATTTTTAGAATCTGATCTCAGGTCAGAATGGGTTCATCAGACCAGTGTGTGTCCGGCGGAAACCTCGTATGAATCTGATCTCAGGTCAGAAAAAAAAAGACTGAGGTCAGGGTTACGGTTTAGTAAACGGACGGACAAAGCGACCGACGGCTGCCAACGTGGGTATGTGTAAATGTCCATACTGTCTGCATTGCATGCCGTGCTGTGTTGATAAGGGCTGATCGGATGAGTTATACATCCGTAGACGCTAATGCACATCTTCTGTCACTCACCGTCATGTTTCTGTTCTGCTCGCCGCCCTGATTTTAGGGTAAGACATTGTTCAGACATATTCAGATAAGAATATACTTGCCCTGACGAAGACTCTTTTTGAGAGTCGAAACATGTTGGCTTATTTTAACCAATGAAGTAAAAAAAAAAAAAAAGATCCACCCCTCTCCTCACGATTTTATTTTAACCTTTTTGAGTGCTCGCCGGATCGCTGCCTTTTCTTTAGTATGGAGATTGTATATTTATTATTTATATTTATTAAAGATATGTCGGCTTTCTTCATATTTGGAGATGGAGAGAGCCTTGGTTACAAGGCCATCGGCACCCTGGTATCCAGACAAGTTCGACCTGTCTGCAACTCTGCATCGAGTGCTTTAAACAACTTGGTATAACCAAGGACATACAGAGATTAAAATAGGGTGCATTTTGCATCCCAAAACACCGTTTATAGTTCAGGGACGCCATAAAACAACGACCTCGCTCTGTATCCATTCCATGGGATGCACTGCTGTACTGTTTTTTGTTTTTGTTGCTAGCTTTAGTTATAATAATCATTTCTTCTTCTGTTTTCTACATGAATATAACCACTTTATAACCATATGAAATGGGTGTTAAATGCTGCAATTTGTAAAAATGGCAAGATATGACTCCTATCGTGGTTGAAGTGGGACTCATTTCTAAAAGACCATCCCTGCATCCCGGGACTCATTACATTGAAAACCTATTTACTTCACTGGACATACTATAGGCATCTGTAAATGCTTAACCCATTTTGACCTGCGATCAGATTCTAAAAATGTCTTTCTACATCCAGACAGTTTTCTGAAAAAGCTATGTTTCTATGTCAGTCGTTCTTCCATTTTTCAAAAATAGCAGACCTACAAGCTCGTAGCGCGCCACTCGGTGGCGCGATATGAGCTTGTAGATCTGCTATTTTTCAATAGCTAAAGCATACAACTGTGTCACTTGCTGAAACTACCCGGTTATTCAAGCTGAAGCTACTCGATCTACAAGCTGGTGAGGCGCCGTTGTGAGCTTGTAGATCTTTAATATCAGAGAGATTTTTTTTAACAAGCACCCACACACGTCAACATCGTACAGTAAAGTACATTATCAGGCTTCATTGTCTTGAGTGTCCAGACTGATACAGATTCAGTCATTCGGAGTTGAATTGTATTTCAAACAACCTAGATAAGTAGATAAGTGGTCCATTCAATAGCTTGGGGGGGGGGGGGGTTTGTTTTTATTACCATACTTGGATTTGTTTGTCTTCTTGACCACAACTTGTCTTAGGTTTGTTTGTCTTCTTGACCACAACTTGTCTTAGGTTTGTTTGTCTTCTTGACCACAACTTGTCTTAGGTTTGTTTGTCTTCTTGACCACAACTTGTCTTAGGTTTGTTTGTCTTCTTGACTACAACTTGTCTTAGGTTTGTTTGTCTTCTTGACCACAACTTGTCTTAGGTTTGTTTGTCTTCTTGACCACAACTTGTCTTAGGTTTGTTTAGACGGATGCTAGTAGCTTTTGATGTTTAATGTTTATTGTTTACCTGGTAGCTCAGCTTCCTGTTCTCTCTCAACTCTACTTAGTCTTACAGAATGTGACCTTTCAACTCGTTTGTTGACTTAGGGGTTCATACTTACTTGTTTGTTGACTTAGGGGTTCATACTTACTTGTTTGTTGACTTAGGGGTTCATGCTTACTTGTTTGTTGACTTAGGGGTTCATGCTTACTTGTTTGTTCACTTAGGGGTTCATGCTTACTTGTTTGTTGACTTAGGGGTTCATGCTTACTTGTTTGTTGACTTAGGGGTTCATGCTTACTTGTTTGTTGACTTAGGGGTTCATGCTTACTTGTTTGTTGACTTAGGGGTTCATACTTACTTGTTTGTTGACTTAGGGGTTCATACTTACTTGTTTGTTGACTTAGGGGTTCATGCTTACTTGTTTGTTGACTTAGGGGTTCATGCTTACTTGTTTGTTCACTTAGGGGTTCATGCTTACTTGTTTGTTGACTTAGGGGTTCATGCTTACTTGTTTGTTGACTTAGGGGTTCATGCTTACTTGTTTGTTGACTTAGGGGTTCATGCTTACTTGTTTGTTGACTTAGGGGTTCATGCTTACTTGTTTGTTGACTTAGGGGTTCATGCTTACTTGTTTGTTGACTTAGGGGTTCATGCTTACTTGTTTGTTGGCTTAGGGGTTCATGCTTACTTTGTTTGTTGACTTAGGGGTTCATACTTACTTGTTTGTTGACTTAGGGGTTCATGCTTACTTGTTTGTTTGACTTAGGGGTTCATGCTTACTTGTTTGTTGACTTAGGGGTTCATGCTTACTTTGTTTGACTTAGGGGTTCATGCTTACTTGTTTGTTGACTTAGGGGTTCATGCTTACTTGTTTGTTGACTTAGGGGTTCATACTTACTTGTTTGTTGACTTAGGGGTTCATACTTACTTGTTTGTTGACTTAGGGGTTCATGCTTACTTGTTTGTTGACTTAGGGGTTCATACTTACTTGTTTGTTGACTTAGGGGTTCATGCTTACTTGTTTGTTGACTTAGGGGTTCATGCTTACTTTGTTTGACTTAGGGGTTCATGCTTACTTGTTTGTTGACGTCAATCTGATGCTAATCTGGATAGGCCAAAAATCTTATTTGGGCAGCCAATCCTAACGGCATACGATGAGAATTAGAGATATTCCTTAACCCATTCTGACCTGAGATCAGATTCATACGAGGTTTCCGCTGGACAACACACTGGTCTGACGAACCCATTCTGACCTGAGATCAGATTAAAAAAAATGTCAGTCGTTCTTCGATTTTTCAAAAATGGCAGACCTACAAGCTCGTATCGCGCCACTCGGTGGCGCGATATGAGCTTGTAGATCTGCTATTTTTCAATAGCTAAAGCACGACATGATGCCGACACCAAAATGGGTGCCCGGTCAGAATGGGCTAACATTAACCGTGGTTGTCATTGTGCGAGACTTGGTGGCAACCCCTCATTTTGCACTTTTATCTCTCTACGTGGTCCTCAGACGAGCCCTCCATCGGCGTCTCCAGTCATCTCGGTTCTCCATACATCTGGTTCTCCATACATCTGGTTCTCCATACATCGGTTCTCCATACATCTGGCCATGCAGCTCCTTTGTGCTTTCCGCACCAGTATCTTTCTTTAGTACGTCCACGTAGGTAGGTGTGGGACGTCCTCTCCATCGATGCCCGCGTGTTGGTTCCCACAGTACAAGCTTTTTGTCCGGGCGTTCTTGATGTCGGTGGCAGTGGCCAGCTAGTCTCATCCTCCTCACTGCTATCCTCTCTGTTTGGGTTTATTCATTACCATATTCTACTAAGAACGAAGAAACATTGCACCAATGCATGCTGGGACAAATACTGGACAACTCGCCCCGGTGCTTGTCCGTTTTTTCCTTCCGGAATTGTCACCAGTGAGGGGGATAACTTTGTAATATGCTATTGGCTGTTTGTATTCTTTTTGGAAAAATATAAAAAGATACTCCTGTGGAAAGGCTATAATACTTTACTTATATTGACCCTATAAACAATTTAGTATTATTTAGTGTATGTAAGGTTTTGCCCCCTCAAATGGTACCTCGTCAGATAATCCCCACATATCCTACAACAACTTCTGTGAACAGACTTCACTGTACTAGCTTTTCATAAATTATATTTCTGCTGTCATGAAGAAATTCAAAGTCCAGCCGTCTGCTGTTCAGCCTCTCCCCCAGAAACGGGGTGAGTTGTCTTGTTACCCCTGGGACGTATCCACAGTGGTGTATCCTGAGGTCATCGGGTTTTCGGGTCTCGCGAACATCTTACCCCTATTTGGCCTATTACCCCTCACTCGGGTGACCCAGCCGGGGTGATCAAGTCCCGACTTACGTCCCAGTATAGCTACCCTCGATCAGACCCATTAGGGAAAAACCAGGGCCACACAATCCGTTGCTCCTGAACTACTCTGCCAGGACTGGGTGGTGGAAGGACTAGGCTCTGTGGGTTGACTCCTGTCCGGTCCAGGCCCCTCCTACGTCTCAACAGGACTAGGCTCTGTGGGTTGACTCCTGTCCGGTCCAGGCCCCTCCTACATCTCAACAGGTCCACTGCTGCTCTCACCAGATTCTAGGTGAGATTTATAGTATAGTAGGTGATATTTTATCATTGATGGTGAAAGTAATTGTTAGCAGCAGCAGCAGCCCTATACAACTTGTTCTGTGTTGTTGGGACTGGAGTGCCATGTGTTTAAGTGTCAGTTACTCTTAACCCATTCTGAACGGGAACCCCTTTTGGTGTTAGCATCATGCTATGCTTTAGCTATTTAAAAATAGCAGATCTACAAGCTCATAGCGTGCCACCGAGTGGCGCGCTACGAGCTTGTATAGGTCTGCTATTTTTGAAAAATCGAAGAACGACTGACATAGAAACATAGCTTTTTCAGAAAACTGTCAGGATGTAGAAGACATTTGTAGAATCTGATCTCGGGTCAAGTGTCAGTTACTCTTAAATGGACCCTTACAGGTCAGAATAACTCAGAGTTATGGGGGTCCAGTTCAGTGCCTAATAATAATAATAATAAAAATAGATCGTCTTTTACGTGCATTTTTGACGGTGACTGTACACAAAGTGTTGTTGGGGGAGAGAGAGAGAGCAGTTCTCATTGGAGCTGGCTCTACAGCTGCTGCTATAGTGGCGTGTGCGACCGTGCGTGGGTAAGTTTAGGCCTGGTTTATAGTCACATAGTATTTTTCTCCGTCTCCAGCCTGACTGTCAGTCTCTCCTCTCCTCCTCGGTGGTGGTTCTGTGGTTTTGTTTACGTGGGACTGATCCAGAGAGATTTAGGGAGGAGGCTTTAGTCTGGAGGGTTCTTTTTCTTTCTCCTCCTCCTCCTCCTCCTCCTCCTTTTGAACTGTGTCGAAATGATTTCATGGTGTACGTGTGTCTGTTTCACACACTCTGCCTGCCAGGCAGCTTCACCTTATGTCGCCCTGCTTTTTTCTTTTTTAACCCATTTTGAACTGAGATCGGATTTAAAAAAAATGTTCTTCTACATCCTGACAGTTTTCTGAAAAAGCTATGTTTCTGTGTCAGTCGTTCTTTCGATTTAAAAAAAAATAGCAGACCTACAAGCTCGTAGCGCGCCACCGAGTGGCGCGCTACGAGCTTGTAGATCTGCTATTTTTCAATAGCTAAAGCATAGCATAATGCTAACACCAAAAGGGGTTCCTGAACCAAAATGGCTTAAATACATTGGCATCCCTATTTTGGGGAGATTGCCCAGAAATGCTCAAAACTTTTTTTCTAATTCTTTTGGAAAACGTTTATCACAACATTTATATATATATATATATATATATATATATATACATATTCTAATGTTTGGTTCTTTTTTTGCGTAAGAAATCATACTACAGGCGTCGGTCACGCAAAAGCATCCAAAGGAGCCGATATATGCTAGCTTGTAGATCTGCTACTTTTGATGCTTTTGAATTTGAATCCTGAAAAGTAACATTTATGAGGTTTCCATCCGACAAGACGATATCTTCAAGCTCACAGACCACCCAGTCCCACACAGACCAGAGTAGACTAAAATGGTACCATGTTATCTATTCATGAGCGTTGGTGAGGAACAATTATATTTGAAGATACGTTGACAATGGTTGAAGTACTCACAAGTACTCCAGTACTTAAACACAAGTACTTAACCCATTCTGGGCGGGAACCCCTTTTGGTGTTGGCATTACGTTGTGCTTTAGCTATTGAAAAATAGCAGATCTACAAGCTCATAGCTTGTAGGTCTGCTATTTCTTTTTAAATCGAAGAACGACTGACGTAGAAACATAGCTTTTTCAGAAAACTGTCAGGATGTAGAAGACATTTTTAGAATCTGATCTCAGGTCAGAATGGGTTTTAAGCGCAAGTACTCCAGTATCTAAACTAGAGTGCAGCCAGATTTAGACCGAGCAAACCTTCAACTTGTAGTTGAATAATATTTGACCACCAGGAGTTTGTACACTTTACACACACTCACCACCCCTCCTGTAGAGGGATGGGGGTTGGTCGAGCACTTTGTCCCCCCCCACTAACTCCATACTGTACTTATGCAGGGTTTCTTTCACCTGGCTTGGAGCCATAATAATAAGCTCACCATCAAAGCTCCGGTTGTGCTGTATAAAGTGGGCCTTTTGAGTCCCTGGAAGCGCTTTTCACCAACCCCAACAATAGTTTTCTGTTTACTACTGCACAATGACCCCATGACTGTCTTAACTCATTCTGACCGGGCACCCATTTTGGTGTCGGCATCATGTCATGCTTTAGCTATTGAAAAATAGCAGATCTACAAGCTCATATCGCGCCACCGAGTGGCGCGATACGAGCTTGTAGGTCTGCTATTTTTGAAAAAAATCGAAGAACGACTGACATTTTTGGAATCTGATCTCAGGTCAGAATGGGTTCGTCAGACCAGCGTGTGTCCAGTGGAAACCTTGTATGAATCTGATCTCAGGTCAGAATGGGTTAATGACCGGAGGGGGGGGGGGAGGCTGAATTAGCTGAGCCTTTCTCTAGCTGGAAAGCTGCGGTCCACGGCAGGTTTTTAGGTCAAGAGCGAATACAGTTCAATTCTTGATTCGATTACATATCGTCACTGTCGGGTATAATTAAACACACACACACACACACACACACGCAGACACACACACGCGCAGACACACACACACACGCAGACACACTGCTACTAATCCTGAAAAGTAAGAGTTTTGGACATGTCATGTGAGGTTTCCACCCGACAGAGACGACATCCTGTACCATTTGTTTTTTTAAACCCATTCTGACCTGAGATCAGATTAAAAAAAATGTCTTCTGAATCCTGACAGTTTTCTGAAAAAGCTATGTTTCTATGTCGGTGGTTCTTGCATTTTTTCAAAAATAGCAGACCAACAAACTCATAGCGCGCCACTCGGTGGCGCGATATGAGCCTGTAGATCTGCTATTTTTCAATAGCTAAAGCGTAACATAATTGCTATAACACCAAAAGGGGTTCCCGCCCCAAAATGGGTTAAACCGCTACCCCGGCTCACTCTTATCAACGGTGACCGTTGAGACAAAATAAGACCAAATAAAAAAATGAAATGGCCTCCCGCTCAAGATAAGAGGTTGGCAATTTAAGTCTCCTTTTGTGTTTCATTACTTGAGCTATAATGAGACTTTTCAGGCTCGGGCGGGCATTGGTGGAAATGTTTTCGATATTAATTCTAGTTTTCTAGTCTTGTTGTAATACCAGTGAGACTTGAGTAGGCCTACAGTTATATAGCGGGTCATTTCTGTGTCCCTATACTGTCTACACATGTACATACTGTAATGTGTGTAACATTTGTATAAGAATGACAACCTTCAGTTCATTTCTAGGAGCTATATAAATCGGTAAATCGGCAATAATGGCAATTCATTTTTATCTATCTGCCAGAAATGTCATGTCGCCCAAGTAGAATCCGTATTAATTCAGTGCTCAGTTCTACTAGGAGTGTGTTTAGGACCAAGTGAGTGAATTGGTGGGTTGGGTTAGGGTTAGGGTTAGGAGTGTGTTTAGGACCAAGTGAGTGAATTGGTGGGTTGGGTTAGGGTTAGGGTTAGGAGTGTGTTTAGCACCAAGTGAGTGAATTGGTGGGTTGGGTTAGGGTTAGGGTTAGGAGTGTGTTTAGGACCAAGTGAGTGAATTGGTGGGTTGGGTTAGGGTTAGGGTTAGGAGTGTGTTTAGCACCAAGTGAGTGAATTGGTGGGTTGGGTTAGGGTTAGGGTTAGGAGTGTGTTTAGGACCAAGTGAGTGAATTGGTGGGTTGGGTTACAATGGCTCTGTGGACAGTTGCAGTACAATGGCTTCTGTTTCAGAATGCTTTAACTTTCCAGGAAGAGATGTATAGTTTTCAATATCTTGAAATCCCCGTTGATGTCATTGGAGTTAGGTTTCGGGAAGTGTCCACAGCCCTCCTCTGAGACGGAGTGAGCCGGCAGACATGTTACTTTCACACGAGGAGGCAAAGATCACGGCATATTTGTCGCATTGTGTGTGTGTGTGTGTATATATAGGGCTGCAACGATTAATCGTAATCAAATCGTTTATTCAATTAGTTGTCAACTAATTTAGTAATCGATTAATCGAATCTGCAATTAATCACTAGATTTCTTCAATTCATCATAGGTGATTACCCACTTAACCATAGTTTTTAACCATAGTTTTTCCAGTGTTAAGTGTAACTAAACTAAAGAGGAGTGATCCATCTGTCTTCCCTTACAATCTGATGATAGTCACAGTAGTGACTGTAAAGCAAAAAATATGACACTTAACCATTAGTATCAAGAACAAAACATATAGTATGGCTTGAATATTTATTTTTAAATTACCTATTTGAGTTCAGAAGAGTACTGTTCCTTCTAGACTGACACATGTGTAGCTATTCTTTAATCAAATGTATGCAGTCAGAATAAGCCTAAAGACACCATGAGTTGTTTTAATTCATTTTAATTTAGTTTGTCTTTTATTTGAATAGCAGCCTAATCGGCTTCAATTTTTTTTTGAATTATATTTTTAAAACATATCTAAAATAACCTAAAATATATTTTTAAGGTGATAGCTATATAAGTCATAATCGTTTAAATAGTCAGATGAATCGATTATGAAAATAATCACGATGCCATCGTTATAATGAGCATGATGAGTGAGGACCAATCGTGTAAAGATAAGGATGGAAATGGGCGAACTGCTCCTTTTTTAACCACTTTGCATGTCAGTATCGGCATTGGCGGAAATGTTCATGCGACGCGTTGAGAGTTTTGTCTTTCATGTTGAGTCTTTGCACTGAGGAACTAAAGGAATGGTTTCACTTTAACCCATTTTGGGCGGGAACCCCTTTTGATGTTAGCATTATGACATGCTTTAGCTATTGAAAAATAGCAGATCTACAAGCTCATAGCGCGCCACGAGCTTGTAGGTCTGCTATTTTTGAAGAATCGTGAAAAGTGACATGAAAGTGTTTGAGAACGACTGACATAGGAAAAACTGCTTTTTCAAGAAAACAGTCAGGATGTAGAAGACATTTGTAGAATCGTTCCCCGGTCAAAATGGGTTAACATCATTTTAAATCCAGGCATCCTGCAGGAGAGACATGGTCTGACCTTGAATCCGTTTCAATGAGCTCTGCTGTCGAACTATTGGCAGTTACATAGAATTACACAAGCACAGGGTGACTCACAGAGTCTGGGAAACGTCTCTCTCTCGCTCTCGCTCTCGCTCTCTCCCTCCAGCTGTTCTTGTCATCCCCCTCCGTGATAAAGATGTCCTTAACCCATTTAGACCTGAGGACGATTCTTAAAAAAATGTCTTCTAAATCCTGACGGTTTTCTAAAAACCCCATGTTTCTATGTCAGTGGTGCTCACAGGGTTAAACCCATGTTTCTATGTCAGTGGTGCTCACAGGGTTAAACCCATGTTTCTATGTCAGTGGTGCTCACAGGGTTAAACCCATGTTTCTATGTCAGTGGTGCTCACAGGGTTAAACCCATGTTTCTATGTCAGTGGTGCTCACAGGGTTAAACCCATGTTTCTATGTCAGTGGTGCTCACAGGGTTAAACCCATGTTTCTATGTCAGTGGTGCTCACAGGGTTAAACCCATGTTTCTATGTGTCAGTGGTGCTCAACAATTTCATGTCAAGGACCCCCAGAATTATCTGTATTTGGCCGCGAACCCCCATCTGAAAATATGTTGTTCCAGGGGCTAATGTTGTCAACGAGGCTGGTATTTAAAGAGTGACATCCTGAAGTGTGGAGGAGGAGGAGGAGGAGGAGGAGGAGGAGGAGGCCAGGGTGATGGATGGATGTCTCCCTCTCTCTCCATTAGCATGAGCTGTTTTTTATTGTGCCGCCTGTACAGTATATATATCGTGTACTGTGCTGTACAGTATATATATCATCGCTGTTCGTTGGAAACCTCGGATGTCCAAAACTAGAGATGCTCCGATCATCGGCCAGCAAACGATCGGTGATCAGCCTAATATCTATGATCGGCAATTTACCCTATCTGGAGAAGCTGGTCTTTTACACCATTTAAGTGGTATAATAAATGTCAATCTGGTTTGGATTGGCAATCTATGACATGCATGCATGTGAAGCTTTGCTTTGCGTAAACGCACCACTTCACACCTACTACAATTAATCTTTACAAAGCTGCCGAGTGTCAATAGGATGTTCATATAATTATCAATAAATGGTCAATTTGTCACCTGCAAGTACTGCACCTGCCCGGACCCCACTTAGAGAAC
Source organism: Protomyctophum parallelum (assembly GCF_964188405.1). Lineage (NCBI taxonomy): Eukaryota > Metazoa > Chordata > Actinopteri > Myctophiformes > Myctophidae > Protomyctophum > Protomyctophum parallelum. The sequence goes on from NC_139700.1 coordinate 52,978,369, forward strand.
CACACTGTAGCCCTATAGTTGCTCGGTAGGGTTGGTGCAAGTGGGCCAGCGACCAGGCAGGCCATGCCATGGCAGATCCACAGGGAGTGGGCCAGCGACCAGGCAGGCCATGCCATGGCAGATCCACAGGGAGTGTTTAGATTAGAGCGACCAGGCAGGCCATGCCATGGCAGATCCACAGGGAGTGTTTAGATTTTGCTGCTACCTCATCACAGTGTACTATATATTGTATACCCGGTATATGGACGAGGCCGGGCCAGGGTTTAGCCTGCAGCACAGTGTACTATATGTTGTATTGTGTATATGGACGAGGCCGGGCCAGGGTTTAGTCTGCAGCACAGTGTACTATATGTTGTATTGTGTATATGGACGAGGCCGGGCCAGGGTTTAGTCTGCAGCACAGTGTACTATATATTGTATACCCGGTATATGGACGAGGCCGGGGCCAGGGTTTAGTCTGCAGCACAGTGTACTATATATTGTATACCCGGTATATGGACGAGGCCGGGCCAGGGTTTAGCCTGCAGCACAGTGTACTATATGTTGTATTGTGTATATGGACGAGGCCGGGGCCAGGGTTTAGTCTGCAGCACAGTGTACTATATGTTGTATTGTGTATATGGACGAGGCCGGGCCAGGGTTTAGCCTGCAGCACATGCACCACTAATTGACATCTTGCCCCGGGGCGGTGCCTTTCTTCTCAGCAGGACGTAGGCCGTGGAAGGAGGGGATGTAGATCCTCCAGGTCCAGGACTCCCCTGTGTGAGTTGTTAAGGTCCAGGAGCACCAGAACCTGCCAGGAGGAAGAGGAGAGTAGAGTGGAGGAGTTGGACTCTGAGATCATGTGTGATTAGTGCTCTCTGTGGGGGAACGCTCTCCATCAGTGTGGGATTATGCTTTAAGACTTTGAGATTTATTGCAATGGTGCAATCTTTAGGTAATAACCATTAGGACACGCACTACATTTGATCTACTGTATCGTTGCTGTCGGAAAGAAACCCCCATCTACATGTTTTTAACTTTTTCTGGGTTTTTTTTTCTGGGTTTTCTTGGTAAATGAATGCTGTACTTCAGTGGTTTTCAACCAGTGGTCCGGGGACCACCAGTGGTCCTTGAGAGGGTTCCAGGTGGTCCCCATGCTAAATGATGGAGAGTTGCTAACCAACTGGACTTTTATCAGAACTAAAATGAAGTGTAAACTGAAACCAAATGGACCGTTCGGTTTCATTTTTTACGCTCTCAAGAGTTAAATTATTGTTATTTATATTAGGGCCGGGACTAATTGCGATTAATTACGATTAATTAACTACAGAAAAATGAATGCATTAAAAAAATTAACGCATTTTAATCGCAATATTTTTTTTCCACCGCGGAACGTTGTCCCTGGACAGTTTTCAGACGGACCTGCACACCAAGTGTCCGTGTCCTCTTCAGACAATAACACCACCAGACACCGCAGACAGTTCACCAGACTGGGGGAAGCCGCTGAGATCACTTTGCTTGTCCCCGTGGATTGTAAATAGGATTTAAAAGGCTATCCGATGGTAGCGTGGATTACAGCACAGTTGTGTGCAATTATTCAATAAAGAATTATTACCCCTATTATTACAAAAACAATGTTTTATATTATTACAAAAACAATGTTTTATTGCTTAAACTTATGTATTCACTATTCATTGATTCACTAGTATACCAAAATCCATTTGAAAAAATTGCTTTTTCACTGTTCTCGGGTCAAATAATGATATGCGATTAAAATGCGATTAATCTAGATTAATTAATCGCAAAGCCTCTGATTAATTAGATTTTCTTTTTTAATCGAGTCCCAGCTCTAATTTATATACAAGAAGTCTATATCTACATATTAGAAAACGAAGATGAATTGATATTTTGATCGTTTGCCTGTTATCTCTGTCTGTTTATATCTCATCGAATTGTGGACAAAATCTTATCCATGTGTAAGGATGGAAAACAATATGAACACATCCCAGTTTCAGAATACGGTGCTGGACACAAAACATGAAGTGGAATGTCCGTCCGGTCCGTCCACACAATATAGTTCTGCTCCCGTGTTTTTTCCTGTGGCTGCTTTCGCATCTTCGGTTAAAACCCATTCTGGGGGGGTAACCCCTTTTGGTGTTAGCATCATGCTATGCTTTAGCTTTTGAAAAATAGCAGATCTACAAGCTCATAGCGCGCCACCGAGTGGCGCGCTACGAGCTTGTAGGTCTGCTATTTTTCTTTAAATCGAAGAACGACTGACATAGAAACATAGATTTTCCAGAAAACTGTCAGGATGTAGAAGACATTTTTAGAATCTGATCTCAGGTCAAAATGGGTTGAGTAATAGCTTTTAGCTACGGGGAGCAAAAACAAAAAAGCAGACGTCTAGCAGAACTATATTGTGTGCGTGTACACAATCTAGTTCGGCTCCCTGTCTTAAAAATATATATAACTAGAAAAAGTGCCCTTCCGGGCACAGGTCTCCACCAGGTTATCCACAGATCCGTGCAGTTAGAGGTAAAAACACTTTTCGGCCAGTTATAGCGCCACCTTGAGGCTGAGTTGAAATTGTTCATGTGGCATTTTGTCCTCGGCCTAGTGGGAATGTGGGTGCACAATTTCACGGAAATCACGCGATGTGTTCATGATTTGCAGCATTTTGTTTGAAACTGAGCACTCCTGTGAAGTTTGGAAGCCAATCTTAACCAATCAGGATGGAGTCTGATAAATCTGAAAGACCCGTTTCGTTGAATGGCTCTAGAGAGACTGTGTACCAATTTGCGTGATGTTTGGACAAAATATGTAGGTGTACTGTGCAAAAACTTGTTTTGCACAAAGCGGCCTCCTGGTGGCGCTATAACAGGCCGTTCTGGAAAGTTTGGGGCAGAGGTTCATGGTTGGCATCCAGGGAGTGTGTGTGCAAAATATGGCATCGACCGGGTTAACGGTGGCCGAGATTAGCTGTTCACGGACACACACACGGACACACACACGGACACACACACGGACACACACACGGACGGACGGACACGCGGACGGACGGAGTGCAAAACATACTCTCCCCACATGCCTTCGGCCTGGTGGAGACAAATATCCACTTACTCCACTTTTTTCTTCACACAATCTTATCCAACTATCGCAACATATTGTTAGTTTTGGCTCTGAGAGGCTGTCCGTGGCTCAAATACTGAATAAATAATAGGCCTTGAAATTAAAGGATTGAAAACCACTGCTATACTTGAGCATCCCCAAAGGGCAGCCAAATGAGCAGATCTTCAAGTCAGTCGAAAACGGGTCCTGAGAAATAATTTCTTTGAACATAATGGAAATATAGCTGTTTATACTACTACACCAAACACTTTGTACCATTATTATTTTTAAAAGAGAACCTGTTGTGGCTTCAACTTCTGGGTAAACATGATTAACCCATTTTTGGACTTTGTCGATTTTTTAAAAAGGCTTCTAAATCCTGACCGTGTTCTGAAAAACCCTATGTTTCTATGTCAGTGGTGCTCAACCCCAGAATGATCTGTATTTGGCCGCGGCGGACCCCCGTCTGAACATATGTTGTTCCAGGGACCTCCCAGAAGCAAAGATGTGAGTTAAAAACGCTCTGAATGAATATATATATTCAAAGATTTACGCCACCTTTTCATGATTTTCTTTTCAAAAATAGCAGACCTACAAGCTCGTAGATCTGCTGTTTTTCAATAGCCAAAGTATAACGTAAAACACCAAATGGGGTTCCTGCCCAAAATGGGTAATTTAACCCATTCTGACCTGAGATCAGATTCATACGAGGTTTCCACTGGACACACGCTGGTCTGACGAACCCATTCTGACCTGAGATCAGATTCTAAAAATGTCAGTCGTTGTTCGATTAAAAAAAAAAAATAGCAGACCTACAAGCTCGTATCGCGCCACTCGGTGGCGCGATATGAGCTTGTAGATCTGCTATTTTTAAATAGCTAAAGCATAACATGATGCTGACACCAAAATGGGTGCCCGGTCAGAATGGGTTAAGCACATTTCAAGATGTTTGGTTTCAACTAATTTGTGATTAGAGTATTTCGTCTGTCGGGTCTAAACGTCAGAAAATAAAAAATAAACAGTTTCAGGATTCCAATTCAAAAACTGAAAAAAAAAGCAGTAGCAGATCTACAAGCTTAAAACGCCTCGCTCTGCGCTACGTTTTGAGCTTGCCGATCTGCTAGTTTTTATGCTTTTGTTGTGTGACGCTGCAATTATGATCAAGCAAGGGCGTTGATTTACAAAAAAATATAAACACACGCACGAGCGCGCGCGCACACACACACACACACTGTACACACGCACACACAAGTTATGGAGACGAGAGGTTTCTGCCCAATTTACAGTAATTTTGCACTTTTATTACCTCATTCTACTGTAATTATATAGTCAGAATTAATAGCCTAGAATGATCAAAAGTGTGAAAGTAATTGTTAGCAGCAGCGCTGCTACAACGTGGCCTGTGTTGGGACTGGAGGGCCATGTGTTCAGCTGTAACTGTGTTACTTAAGGACATCTGCAACACTGACTGTTATTCTATAGTCCAACAGATTGAGGGATCAGCTGGACTGCATTGCACACACACACACACACACACACACACACACACACACACACACTCCTGTAGCAAGCCCTGTCATCATAATATCTAAACCATAAAGCTTGAGGCAACCAGCTGAGATGCAGACGTGACGGTTTTGCTACACAAGAAACACGGTTGTGTTTCTGACAGTTTTCTGAGAAACCCTGTGTTTCTGTGTCAGTGCTTCTCACAGGGTTAAACCCTGTGTTTCTGTGTCAGTGCTTCTCACAGGGTTAAACCCTGTGTTTCTGTGTCAGTGCTTCTCACAGGGTTAACCCCTGTGTTTCTGTGTCAGTGCTTCTCACAGGGTTAAACCCTGTGTTTGTGTCAGTGGTTCTCACAGGGTTAAACCCTGTGTTTCTGTGTCAGTGCTTCTCACAGGGTTAACCCCTGTGTTTCTGTGTCAGTGCTTCTCACAGGGATAAACCCTGTGTTTCTGTGTCAGTGCTTCTCACAGGGTTAAACCCTGTGTTTCTGTGTCAGTGCTTCTCACAGGGTTAAACTCTATGTTTCTGTGTCAGTGCTTCTCACAGGGTTAAACCCTGTGTTTCTGTGTCAGTGCTTCTCACAGGGTTAAACCCTATGTTTCTGTGTCAGTGCTTCTCACAGGGTTAAACCCTGTGTTTCTGTGTCAGTGCTTCTCACAGGGTTAAACCCTGTGTTTCTGTGTCAGTGCTTCTCACAGGGTTAAACCCTATGTTTCTGTGTCAGTGCTTCTCACAGGGTTAAACCCTATGTTTCTGTGTCAGTGCTTCTCACAGGGTTAAACCCTGTGTTTCTGTGTCAGTGCTTCTCACAGGGTTAAACCCTGTGTTTCTGTGTCAGTGCTTCTCACAGGGTTAAACCATATGTTTCTGTGTCAGTGCTTCTCACAGGGTTAAACCCTATGTTTCTGTGTCAGTGCTTCTCACAGGGTTAAACCCTGTGTTTCTGTGTCAGTGCTTCTCACAGGGTTAACCCCTGTGTTTCTGTGTCAGTGCTTCTCACAGGGTTAAACCCTGTGTTTCTGTGTCAGTGCTTCTCACAGGGTTAAACCCTGTGTTTCTGTGTCAGTGCTTCTCACAGGGTTAAACTCTATGTTTGTGTCAGTGCTTCTCACAGGGTTAAACCCTGTGTTTCTGTGTCAGTGGTTCTCACAGGGTTAAACCCTGTGTTTCTGTGTCAGTGCTTCTCACAGGGTTAAACCCTGTGTTTCTGTGTCAGTGGTTCTCACAGGGTTAAACCCTGTGTTTCTGTGTCAGTGCTTCTCACAGGGTTAAACCCTGTGTTTCTGTGTCAGTGCTTCTCACAGGGTTAAACCCTATGTTTCTGTGTCAGTGGTTCTCACAGGGTTAAACCCTGTGTTTCTGTGTCAGTGCTTCTCACAGGGTTAAACCCTGTGTTTCTGTGTCAGTGCTTCTCACAGGGTTAAACCCTGTGTTTCTGTGTCAGTGCTTCTCACAGGGTTAAACTCTATGTTTCTGTGTCAGTGCTTCTCACAGGGTTAAACCCTGTGTTTCTGTGTCAGTGCTTCTCACAGGGTTAAACCCTGTGTTTCTGTGTCAGTGGTTCTCACAGGGTCAAACCCTGTGTTTCTGTGTCAGTGCTTCTCACAGGGTTAAACCCTGTGTTTCTGTGTCAGTGCTTCTCACAGGGTTAAACCCTGTGTTTCTGTGTCAGTGCTTCTCACAGGGTTAAACCCTGTGTTTCTGTGTCAGTGCTTCTCACAGGGTTAAACCCTGTGTTTCTGTGTCAGTGCTTCTCACAGGGTTAAACCCTGTGTTTCTGTGTCAGTGCTTCTCACAGGGTTAAACCCTGTGTTTCTGTGTCAGTGGTTCTCACAGGGTCAAACCCTGTGTTTCTGTGTCAGTGCTTCTCACAGGGTTAAACCCTGTGTTTCTGTGTCAGTGCTTCTCACAGGGTTAAACCCTGTGTTTCTGTGTCAGTGCTTCTCACAGGGTTAAACTCTATGTTTCTGTGTCAGTGCTTCTCACAGGGTTAAACCCTGTGTTTCTGTGTCAGTGCTTCTCACAGGGTTAAACCCTGTGTTTCTGTGTCAGTGCTTCTCACAGGGTTAAACCCTGTGTTTCTGTGTCAGTGCTTCTCACAGGGTTAAACCCTGTGTTTCTGTGTCAGTGCTTCTCACAGGGTTAAACCCTGTGTTTCTGTGTCAGTGCTTCTCACAGGGTTAACCCCTGTGTTTCTGTGTCAGTGCTTCTCACAGGGTTAAACCCTGTGTTTCTGTGTCAGTGCTTCTCACAGGGTTAAACCCTGTGTTTCTGTGTCAGTGCTTCTCACAGGGTTAACCCCTGTGTTTCTGTGTCAGTGCTTCTCACAGGGTTAAACCCTGTGTTTCTGTGTCAGTGCTTCTCACAGGGTTAAACCCTGTGTTTCTGTGTCAGTGCTTCTCACAGGGTTAAACCCTGTGTTTCTGTGTCAGTGCTTCTCACAGGGTTAAACCCTGTGTTTCTGTGTCAGTGCTTCTCACAGGGTTAAACCCTGTGTTTCTGTGTCAGTGGTTCTCACAGGGTTAAACCCTGTGTTTCTGTGTCAGTGCTTCTCACAGGGTTAAACCCTGTGTTTCTGTGTCAGTGCTTCTCACAGGGTTAAACCCTGTGTTTCTGTGTCAGTGGTTCTCACAGGGTTAAACCCTGTGTTTCTGTGTCAGTGCTTCTCACAGGGTTAAACCCTGTGTTTCTGTGTCAGTGCTTCTCACAGGGTTAAACCTTCCATGTCAAGGTGCCCCAGGAAAATGATGTTGTGTAATTGGCCGCCGACTCCCATCTGAAAATAACCCCCAGTGTTGTTTTTGGCAGCAAATTTCTATTTTAGTTTTAGTCATTAGTCTCTTGAATAGTTTTCACTTAGTTTTAGTCACATTTTAGTCACTGTGGAGGGAGGGAGTTGTGGAGGGAGGGAGCTGTGGAGCGAGGGAGCTGTGGAGCGAGGGAGCTGTGGAGGGAGGGAGCTGTGGAGGGGGGGAGCTGTGGAGGGAGGGAGCTGTGGAGGGAGGGAGCTGTGGAGGGGGGGAGCTGTGGAGGGAGGGAGCTGTGGAGGGAGGGAGGGAGTTGTGGAGGGAGGGAGGGAGTTGTGGAGGGAGGGAGGGAGCTGTGGAGGGAGGGAGGGAGCTGTGGAGGGAGGGAGGGAGCTGTGGAGGGAGGGAGGGAGCTGTGGAGGGAGGGAGCTGTGGAGGGAGGGAGCTGTGCAGATTAAAGCCTAACCTCTGTCTCCCTTTCATCCTCCTCCAGGACTCGGAGATCGCTGCCGACTGCAACCATGTAAGTGTTTGGGAAGCTCCTCCCGTCTCACACACACACACACACACACACACCCTCACACACACACACACACACACACACACACACACACACACACACACACACACACACACACACACACACACACACACACACACACACACACACACTCACACTCACACTCACACTCACACTCTCACAACCTCTCTCTCACACACACACACACACACACACTCACACAACCTCTCTCTCACACACTCACACACACACCCTCGCATCCTTTTAAACTTCTCCTGTCCGTTCCAGCTCCAGCCGTTGTTGTTGGGCAGAGACCTCCATATTGAAGCCTTTTTTGTATTTCTCCTAAATTAACGCCATAGTTTATCATACTACAGAGTAGAACATTATTAACCCATTCTGACCGGGCAATACATTAACCCATTCTGACCGGGCACCCATTTTGGTGTCAGCATCATGTTATGCTTTAGCTATTGAAAAATAGCAGATCTACAAGCTCATATCGCGCCACCGAGTGGCGCGATACGAGCTTGTAGGTCTGCTATTTTTGAAAAATCAAAGAGCGACTGACATTTCTAGAATCTGATCTCAGGTCAGAATGGGTTCATCAGACCCAGTGTGTGTCCGGTGGAAACCTCGTATGAATCTGATCTCAGGTCAGAATGGGTTAAAAACCACAGCTGTACAGTACATGGTCTGCTCCTGTCTCCTTCTACACCAAATAACGCCACCAGAAACAGCACTGAGCATAGATCTATAGATCTGATATTTAGGTGCCAATGCTCAGTTCCCCCACAATGGCGGCGCATTGATTGATTGGTGGATAAACACAAAAACACAACATCGGATAACACAACAACAACAACAACAAACGCCCTAGAGACTTGTTTCCATTGTGGGCCAATGTATACAATTCATCAACATAGCATAAAGTCACTCCACTCTAGCCACACCACTCTAGAGTCGATCGACAACAACGCTAAGAATAAATATCGCGACTATAGCGACTGGACCACGGAAGGATCTTTTTTTCATAATTAGACGGGATGATTTAGATCACGAGTTATTAATGTTTTAAGATTTGTCGTTTTCGTCGGCTAAACGGGGGAGGGAGTTTTTCGATGACGTCTCATTCGTACGCAACATCGAGGATTGCCCAACAGGCGCTCCGTTCTCATATTAATAAACTTCGTCTTGGTCACTAAACTGCCTCCCCCTGGTCAGCCGGGGCGCCTGATGGAGGGGAAAGGAACTGGTTGGAATAACGTGTTCCTTCCACGCGCTACGTCCAACCAGGGAAACTCCCCCCTGTCAGGTGTAAAGGAGCAACTTGGACACTCAGGCATGAAGGAAGCATGAGTTCAAGTCCGTTGCTCTCCCCTTGTCCCCCATATATGGGGACTAGGTTGGTCTCCCTTTGTCCCCCATATATGGGGACTAGGTTGGTCTCCCCTTGTCCCCCATATATGGGGACTAGGTTGGTGGAGGGTGTGTAGAGCCCAGGATCACACTAGATGATTCACACAGGGGTGAAAAATGGGTTACAAAATCGTGGGATAAAAAATATATTTAAAAAATGTAATAAACTTTGTCTTTTGGACAATACTTCATCCTGGGCGTCGGGCGTTACTAATAGAAAATACGAGGATACTTCGTCCTGGGCGTTCTAGGTGTTTTAATAGAATGGGAATTTTCCCCTGTTTGTTTTAAACTTGGGTGGTAATACCAGCTCATGGCTGCCGGGGTTTTCAAGTGGGTTAAAGTATTGGATGAATTGCTGCTGCGCTGTGGCCTCCTTGTTTTAGTGTCAGTTCCTCCTAATTGAAGGTTCTGTGTCACCATGACGGCCAGCTCCTTTTAACCCATTTAGGCCTGACATCGAAATAAAAAAAAAGCCTTCTAAATCCTGACAGTTTTCTGAAATACCTCATGTTTCTAGGCCTATATCACTCAATATTTCATGTCAAGGACCCCAAAAATGATCTGTAATTGGCCACCGACCCCCATCTGAAAATATGTTGTTCCAGGGACCTCTCCAGAAGCAAAGATTTGAGTTAAAAACGTTATAAAATATATTCCAAATTTGAGGCACATTTTCACGATTTTTCAAAAATAGCAGACCTGGCTACAAGCTCGTATCGCGCCACTCGGTGGCGCGATATGAGCTTGTAGATCTGCTATTTTTCAATAGCTAAATTATAACATAAATGTTTAAAACACCAAAAGGAGTGCCCGCCCAAAATGGGTTAAAAATGTTCCACATTCCCCTGTTTTTACCACCATGGACCTGACGATCGTTTCCCTGACGACAGCAGTGTGTCATCTCACTGAGAATCTGAGCAACGCCGTCGTCGTGATAAAAAAAAAGTGTTATTTATCGAAACTAGGTCACGTTATCTCCCAACATGCCGATCTCTTTTGAGATTTCCCTTGTGGTTTTGAAGATTTCATGACGTGGCTCTGGTAAAAATATATACACACACACACGCACGCACACACACACGCACACACGCGCACACGCACACACACACGCACACACACACGACATTCAACAGGAAAGGCGATGTCACATGGGTGTGCATTGGTCCCCCGCACAACACATAACATCCTCCCACGTATTTTGCAGTGAGTGCTGCTATGCAATACTAACCTCCCTCCCCCCCCCCCCCCGTACAAGAACAGAGTCTTTCTATTAACCCATTTTGACCTGAGATCAGATTCTAAAAATGTCTTCTACATCCTGATAGTTTTTCTGAAAAAGCTATGTTTCTATGTCAGTCGTTCTTCGATTTTTCAAAAATAGCAGACCTACAAGCTTGTAGCTACGAGCTTGTAAATCTGCTATTTTTCAATAGCTAAAGCATGACATAATGCCAACACCAAAAGGGGGTTCCCGCCCCAAAATGGGTTAATGCTGAACAAATCGATTTAATTTCTCCTCCTGTAATTTGAAGAAATAACTGTTTTTTAAGAATGCATATCGTCTGTTTTTAAGACCTCATTATTATATGTCCAAAACTGTTACGGCTCATGGATTCAAATTCAAAATGAGCAGATCTGCAAGCTCGTAGCGTGGTGATTTCGTGCCACACTTCGAGCTTGCAGATCTGCAGCTCTTGATGCTTATCAATGCTGTGGATCTGTAACTCTTGATGCTTATCAATGCTGTGGTATCAAGTAGGACATCAATGTACGGAAGAAATACAGAAAGTTAAAGGACAACTTTAGTTTTTTTCAACCAAGGTTCATGTTTTATAGGTTGTCATTAGAGAAACTAAAAGGTGAGTGTTCATTTTCTTTCATTTGCTGCTTTCTTTCGTTTTAGGGATTTTAGCAGTTTGACAGGGGGGCGGGGACATTCGAGCATGGGGCTAAATATGTATTTTTTTTACAAAATATTATGGCGATTTTTTTATTTATTATTTACTATAGTCCTAATAAACCCCAAGAAATTACATCTGGCCACAAAAGATCACGGTATCTATTGAATGTGACAAACTGACATATTCAGGCTATACACACAGTATAAGCCTTCCCCCCAGTAGGCTACCTTCACATTCAGTAGATCCTGTGATCTTCTGTGGCCAGATGTAATTTCCTGGGGTTTATTAGGACTATAGTAAATAATACAAAAATAAATCACCATAAAATGTTGTAAAAAAATACATATTTAGCCCCATGCTCGAATGCCCCCGCCCCCCTGTCAAAAAGAGCTCAAATCCCTAAAACGAAAGAAAGCTGCAAATGAAAAGAAAATATGACTAATCTTTTACTTTCTCTAATAACAACCTAAAACATGAACCTTGGTTGAAAAAAACTAAAGTTGTCCTTTAAAATATGGAGAGGATTCTGCCCGACAACAACGATATACTAGAGAAAACTGTTTTTAATTAGTTGTAACAGCCAGACTAAATGGCCTGTACATTTTAATTTGACCTCCTCCTTTCTCTCTCCAGCTCCTGTGGAACTACAAGTTGAATCTGACCACTGACCCCAAGTTTGAGTCCGTGGCTGTGGAGGTGTGCAAGACCACCATTACGGAGGTGAGTACAGAATACAACGGAGGTGAGCACAGAATACAAAACTCTGATGCTGGCATTCAAAGCAACCAAAGGTATGGCTCCCCCATATCTTGATTGAACCCTACAAACTCTCCCGCGCACTCAGATCAGCCAACGCAGGGAAACTGGAAGTACCCTCACTAAAAACGCCGGGACAACAGCGCTCCACACGTCCCAAACTCTTCTCCCTTCTGGCTCCAAAACTGTGGAATGCACTTCCCATTGCAGTCAGAACTGCAGCATCACTCCCAATCTTCCGCCGTAGCCTGAAAACCCACCTTTTCAGACTCCATCATGGCCCATAGCACTTACCCTAACCCCTTAGATAGCATTTCTGTAGACTTAGATAGCATTTGACACAGACTTATAGCATGTTATGTAGACAGCACTATAATTGTATTGTATATAGTCATAGCACGCCATAGTACATATGTATAGCATAGTAGTAAATATGTATAGTTTATATGTATAGTGTATGTATAGTTTCATTATATAGATATTCCACTGTTACTTTCTTAGCTTACGCATGTTTCATGATAAATGTTTTTATGTGATGTATTCCCATGCTTTTGTTCTTGCTTAAATGTAAGTCGCTCTGGAGTAAGAGCGTCTGCTAAATGCCTAAATTGTAAATTGTAAATTGTGAGTAAGATGGGCAAATGGAGCTCTGAAACTGCTTGTTCAGAGCACTTAAACATAGTCTCGTGAGTCAGACTGTTGCCTCTCACAATCTTCGAAAGGCGTGCCGTACAGTGTGGTGAAACGGAAGCTCTGAAAATGATCAGAGGATAAAGCGGGTGCGACGCCTCCCTCCTCCCCGCTTCCGTTTCGTCGTTAGTTGCACAAATCTGTCAAGATTTTTGAAGCGTATATACCTTGCTGCTTACGAGGACTGTCGATTCTAAAAAAAATATATATATATATTTTATGAACGGAAATGGAAGGTGGCTTCCTCTCTCAAATGTTGTGATGTAGTTACTAGTTCCAGACTCTGAGTCTGTACAGTCAGTATATATCATCATCATTCAGAGATTGTGGAATAGATACTTAAAGGAGAATTCCATGCTAGAATGCTTTCTTATCTTTCTTACCTTTCTTTGTAGTTGTTACGTCCCCACCAAAGAGGTCCAGGTGTTTTTTTGTGCAAAAACTCCTTATTGGCTATTTTAATGGGAATTGAATGGGGCTATGGGGTGTTATGCTAGTTCGCTTATTTCCATCGAAAGAAGTAGTAAAGTGTGCCACTTGGGATATTATTTACATTATGAAGAGAGGATGTATACAAAGAAATTATAATTTTGAGCGATGGAAATAAGCACAACACCCCATAGCCCCATTCAATTCCCATTCAATTCAATGCAATTCATTTAGGGCTTATGGTAGGGGAAATAGCCAATAAGGAGCTTTTGCACAAAATAACACCTGGACCTCTTTGGTGGGGACGTAACAACTACAAAGAAAGGTAAGAAAGCCTTTTAGTATGGAATTCTCCTTTAAACCTGACCGGGTTCGATGGTGTCGCCCCTTCTACAAGCTCACACAATGCAGTGTGTGAGCACATTGTGAGGTCATTCCCCATGCATTTTCCCCATAGACATTTCAAAAAGTATTTACGGTTACGCCGCAGGACAAAGCCAACTCGAGTTGTGACAAATCATGACGACAAACACAATATTTTGGACCAAACAAATAATTTACAAAGAAGAAAAACAACAAAAAGAGTGTTTTAACCTGCTGTTTTTTCTTCTTCTTTCTAATCCTTTGTTCGGCCCGAAATGTTTTGTTTGTTGTCATGATTTGTCACAACTGGAGTTGGCTTTGTACGAGGCTTAAAAGGTCTTTAAATAAATACTTTTTGCGATTTCTGAGGAAAATAAAGGGAAGCTCCGCACACTCTCTGAGATCTGCGCACAATCAATGTATTTATTTAGCAAAAGCTTTCGGTCTACTGACCTTCTTCAGGCACGACGCCTGAAGGTACGACGCTATCATTGAAAGTAGGTCAGTGCTCATCCACCAGGGCCGTGGGTGACTTCCCCAGAACAAAGAGGTGTTCTTCATTTTGCAAACCCTGCTTGTTTCAAAGTGTAAACATACATTTTAGTTAAATGTTTTTCTCTTGCCAGGGCTGTCCGAGGTTACTTTATTTAGTCTCCCTTTTTGGAGAAATGTGTCTTGGAGACATATCTTTTTAGGTTTTCTAATCTCAATTGCACCCAAAAAACATGAACTTTTAACATTATTCTTATTCCTCTTCAGATCAAGGAGTGCGCGGTGGAGGAGCGTGGTAAGGGCTACCTGGTGTCGTGCCTGGTGGAGCACCGCTCCAACATCAGCGAGTACCAGTGCAACCAGTACATCACCAAGATGACCAGCATCGTGTTCAGCGACTACCGGCTCATCTGCGGCTTCATGGACAAGTGTCGGGAGGACATCAACCAGCTGCACTGTGGCAGCATCACCACCGGGGACAAGGTATAGGAGCTTTTTTCAATATTTTATATTTTAACCCATTCTGACCTGAGATCAGATTCATACGAGGTTTCCGCCGGACACACACACACTGGTCTGATGAACCCATTCTGACCTGAGATCAGATTCTAAAAAAATGTCAGTCGCTCTTCGATTATTCAAAAAATAGCAGACCTACAAGCTCGTATCGCGCCACTCGGTGGCGCGATATGAGCTTGTAGATCTGCTATTTTTCAATAGCTAAAGCACGACATGATGCTAACATCAAAACGGGTGCCCGTTCAGAATGGGTTAAAGGTATATTCAGTGATTTCACTCAAAAAACCTTAGGTTTCGTTTTTGGCTGTGGGACCCAGCCTTTTGTCCAATCAGGATAGAGAGTCAAAAACTAAACCTAAGGTTTTTTGACCCCCAGGGGTTAACTGGGGACAGGGAGGAACTCCATATATGGTCAGCACACTCTATAGTAGGGAGGATTATTATCACAACAAAACAAAAAAATAAGTGATATTTGAATTAAGTGAAATCACTGAATATACCTTCAACCCATTCTGACCTGAGATCAGATTCATACGAGGTTTCCGCCGGACACACACTGGTCTGATTAATTAACCCATTCTGACCTGAGATCAGATTAAAAAAAAATGTCAGTCGCTCTTCGATTTTTCAAAAAATAGCAGACCTACAAGCTCGTATATGAGCTTGTAGATCTGCTATTTTTTAAATAGCTAAAGCACAACATGATGCTGACACCAAAATGGGTGCCCGGTCAGAATGGGTTAACAGAAACGGTAATATGTCGATCGCGATGCGATGAAAGGTCACTCGTCGCATCGGAACCTCGGATGGATCATCCATGATGATGCAGAGAATAGACAACGCTCCGACTGATGTTCACAAAGGCTCTCTCTGTTTACCCCACCGTGAAAAAGGGCTCTCTCTGTTTACCCCACCGTGAAAAAGGGCTCTCTCTGTTTACCCCACCGTGAAAAAGGGCTCTCTCTGTTTACCCCACCGTGAAAAAGGGCTCTCTCTGTTTACCCCACTGTGAAAAAGGGCTCTCTCTGCTTACCCCACTGTGAAAAAGGGCTCTCTCTGTTTACCCCACTGTGAAAAAGGGCTCTCTGTTTACCCCACTGTGAAAAAGGGCTCTCTCTGTTTACCCCACTGTGAAAAAGGGCTCTCTCTGTTTACCCCACTGTGAAAAAGGGCTCTCTCTGTTTACCCCACTGTGAAAAAGGGCTCTCTCTGTTTACCCCACTGTGAAAAAGGGCTCTCTCTGTTTACCCCACTGTGAAAAAGGGCTCTCTCTGTTTACCCCACCGTGAAAAAGGGCTCTCTCTGTTTACCCCACCGTGAAAAAGGGCTCTCTCTGTTTACCCCACTGTGAAAAAGGGCTCTCTCTGTTTACCCCACCGTGAAAAAGGGCTCTCTCTGTTTACCCCACTGTGAAAAAGGGCTCTCTCTGTTTACCCCACCGTGAAAAAGGGCTCTCTCTGTTTACCCCACCGTGAAAAAGGGCTCTCTCTGTTTACCCCACCGTGAAAAAGGGCTCTCTCTGTTTACCCCACCGTGAAAAAGGGCTCTCTCTGTTTACCCCACCGTGAAAAAGGGCTCTCTGTTTACCCCACCGTGAAAAAGGGCTCTCTCTGTTTACCCCACCGTGAAAAAGGGCTCTCTCTGTTTACCCCACCGTGAAAAAGGGCTCTCTCCGTTTACCCCACTGTGAAAAAGGGCTCTCCGTTTACCCCACCGTGAAAAAGGGCTCTCTCTGTTTACCCCACCGTGAAAAAGGGCTCTCTCCGTTTACCCCACCGTGAAAAACTATGAATGAAACCACACAAACAAAACCACTTTTTTACACAATGATTTATATATGTCATTGTTGACAGTCATGCTGTATTTCCTTTTTCCACCATTCTGACCTGAGATCAGATTCATACGAGGTTTCCACTGGACACACACTGGTCTGATTAACCCATTCTGACCTGAGATCAGCAGACCTACAAGCTCGTAGCGCGCCACTCGGTGGCGCGCTATGAGCTTGTAGATCTGCTATTTTTCAATAGCTAAAGTATAACATGATGCTTACACCAAAATACCAAACATACACGATGCAATGCAATATAACTGTACAAACAAAATAACAGGTAACACAATTGCATGATGGTAACCATGGCAACGAATGGTGTCTGTTTCCTGTTTCTGCACAAGGAGGGCGAGAGTATTTCCAAACAGTTTTTTTATACCCGGCCAGCACCCTAATGAAGGGAACTTGATTCAGCTGGAGGGGCACTTCCCGACGAGGGAACCTCCGAGAGCACTTCAAGTCAAGGGACTGGTTTCAGAAAGGCTCCTCCTCCTGTCTACATGTCGAAGTGTCCTTGGGCAAAGACACTGAACCCCAAATTGCTCCCGATGTGCTGGTTGCAGGTGCCTTGCATGGCATCAGCCACAATCGGTGTATGAATGGGTGAATGTAATGCACAATCTACGTATGTAAAGCGCCTTGGATAAAGGCGCTACATATAAATGCACCATTTACCATATCTACTTGCAGCTATAGCACTCACACTGCGAGTCCTTTCGGACACAAACCCCAGCTCTAAATGTACTAATTGGCCATGTCTCTGATTGATTGATTGATTGAAATATGTATTAACAGTTTGCAGAATTACAGTACATTTCAAGCACAAACTCAATACAAAGACTGTTAACTGTGAGTGGACGACCCAATTAAGCATTACACTTGTTTACAACAGGGTCCACATTGTTCAATTCATCAAAACATTTAGAGACGTACATATAGACACTTCTATGTAGTTAAAGAACAGAACAGGAATTCATCATCCCTGGTCCCTGGAACAACATATTTTCAGATGGGGGTCCGGTGGCCAATATTTTGTGGGGGTCCTTGACATGAAAATGTTTGAGAACCACTGACATAGAAACATGGGGTTTTTTTCTGAAAACTGTGAGGATTTAGAAGACATTTAGTAGAACCTTTTCTCGGGTCTAAATGGGTTATTTGAGTTTATCCCAGCTTCCTGGTGGTGCTGGTTTGTGTGAATTGCTGCCCGTTTGTTAACCACTTTCAGACCTGAGAACTGATTTATACGAGGTTTCCGGCGGACACACACACTGGTCTGATGAACCCATTCTGACCTGAGATCAGATTCTAAAAATGTCAGTTGCTCTTTGATTTTTCAAAAATAGCAGACCTACAAGCTCGTATCGCGCCACTCGGTGGCGCGATATGAGCTTGTAGATCTGCTATTTTTAAATAGATAAAGCATAACATGATGCTGACACCAAAATGGGTACCCGGTCAGAATGGGTTAACCACTTTCAGACCTGAGAACTGATTTACAAATGTTTTGTTTTCTAATCACAGATTTCTGAAAAACCAACGTTTCTATGTCGGTTTTTCATGTCATGACATGACATATCAAGGACCCCCTAGAATCATCTGTATTTGGCCGTGGACCCCCCCCATCTGAAAATATGTAGTTTCAGGGACCTCCCCAGAAGCAAATATTTGAGTTAAAACCGTTGGCTGGGAAAGAATATATATTCAAAGATTTGCACTCAATTTTCACGATTTAAAAAAATATATTTTTCAACAGATAGTTTTAAATAATGGTTAAAGTGGTTAAAAGCTGTATAGGCGACACAGACGTGGCCTCCTCAGGTATAAATGGGTTAAGCCCAATTAAAAAAAACATAACTGTGATGGTTGATCTAATATTAACCCATTCTGAACGGGAACCCATTTTGGTGTTGGTATCATGTTATGCTTTAGTTATTGAAAAATAGCAGATCTACAAGCTCATAGCGCGCCACCGAGTGGCGCGCTACGAGCTTGTAGGTCTGCTATTTTTTTTAAATCGAAGAACGACTGACATTTTTTTTTAATCTGATCTCAGGTCAGAATGGCTTAATGGCTTTAAATATCTCTCTACACTTCTGTCCAAACATTTGAGATCCACTCCTTGACAAGTTGGATATAAACTCTAATAAACTCTAATAGAAACTCTGATAAAATGATTGCCAGCAATTTAAAACGGCCACTTAAAGGACAACTTTAGTTTTTTTCAACCAAGGTTCATGTTTTAGGTTATTAGAGAAACTAAAAGGTGAGTGTTCATTTTCTTTCATTTGCTGCTTTCTTTCGTTTTAGGGATTTTAGCAGTTTTTGACAGGGGGGCGGGGGCATTCGAGCATGTTGCTAAATATGTATTTTTTTACAAATTGTTATGGCGATTTATTATTTTATTATTTACTATAGTCCTACTAGACCCCAAGAAATTACATCTGACCACAAAAGATCACGGGATCTATTGAATGTGACAAACTAACATATTGAGCCTATACACACAGTATAAGCCTTCCCCCCAGTAGGCTACCTTCACATTCAGTGATCCTGTGATCTTCTGTGGCCAGATGTAATTTCCTGACGTTTATTAGGACTATAGTAAACCATAAAAAAAGAAATCACCATAAAATTGTGTAAAAAAATACATATCTAGCCCCATGCTCGAATGCCCCCGCCCCCCCTGTCAAAAACAGCTAAAATCCCTAAAACGAAAGAAAGCAGCAAATGAAAAAAGATTAACACTCATATTTTACATTCTCTAATAAGAAACTAAAACATGAACCTTGGTTGAAAAAAACTAAAGTTGTCCTTTAAAGACGGCGTGCTCATGATGACATTTGAGACTGTGTGTGTGTGTGTGTGTGTGCGCATGTGCATGTCGACTTCATTAGGACAAGTTGAAAGTCAAAAAACAAAATGAAAACCCCCCCCCCCCAAAAAAACACATTTTCATTTGTTTTGCCCATATTATTTTTGCTCTGTGTGTGTGTGTGTGTGTGTGTGTGTGTGTGTGTGTGTGTGTGTGTGTGTGTGTGTGTGTGTGTGTGTGTGTGTGTGTGTGTGTGTGTGTGTGTGTGTGTGTGTGTGTGTGTGTGTGTGTGTGTGTGTGTGTGTGTGTGTGTGTGTGTGTGTGTGTGTGTGTGTGTGTGTGTGTGTGTGTGTGTGTACACGATTCAAACCGTAAGATTGGTCATTGTCACGGACATAATTAATTATTTCCCTTTTGCATCGGTCGTTCAGTCACAGCGTTAATTAACAACCTGCAGCTGTGTTCTCCCTTTTGATGTGCGCTCTCAGAGCGTGTCCCACTCTAATTGACTGGCTGAACTGTATACTGTAAAGAAGTACAGTATCCCCCCCCCCCTCACCCCCGTGCTGACAGTGACCAGCTTTATATGCGCATAGACCATAGACTGTAAAAAATATGGACAAAGCGTTCCCCGGGTCTAACATGAACGTAAAATGAAGCCTGAAATCCCTTGCATTCTAATGCACTGTAAATCGCCATCTTTCTAGATCCGTTTTGGACCAGCTGGCCATTGGCTGGCTCCCTTTTGGACCAGCTGGCCATTGGCTGGCCCAGACAACGAGGCGGGACTTCCCCCCTTCTTCTCCGTTGGTTTTTATCCCGATCATAGACTGTAACGGTAGCCACGCCCCTCAGAACATGCGCGACTTTATGGTCATTTTTTTAATTAATGGGACCATCATTTTCCAAAAAGAATATTATGACATTAGAAATGAGACTTTAAACTAGTGACTGGAAGCAGAAAGTATTCATGACCATGTTTATTAAGGTAATACAGTCTAGGTGAAGTTGGGCCAAAATACATGGGCCTCTATGGAGCTATGGGGCTTTTTGGGTCCAGTCCAGCACCACAACAGGCCATTATATGAACTACCGATTTCAAATGAGGCTTCACGAAATATCTGGCTGACTGCCCCCCTGGCGTAGACGCATGAATCTCTCCGTCTCCGGTCAGTGCAGGGTTGTTGTTGTCTGCATGGCTCAGAAAAGACGAAGCTTGAGGAAGTTATGCACGGAGTTGTTGTCTGAGGAGGAGGAAATGTTCACGTCGTGAACGTGGAAGGTAACAGCAGATTGTATTCTGATCTCCTGATGATGGTGATGTGCCAAACTCCTGCTGGCTGCAATAATGTTATGGGGAACCCCTTTTGGTGTTGGCATTATGCCATGCTTTAGCTATTGAAAAAAAATAGCAGATCTACAAGCTCATAGCGCGCCACCGAGTGGCGCGCTACGAGCTTGTAGGTATGCTATTTTTTGAAAAATCGAAGAACGACGACTGACATAGAAACATAGCTTTTTTTCAGAAAACTGTCAGGATTTTCGAAGACATTTTTAGAATCTGATCTCAGGTCAGAATGGGTTAATTATACCCTATGACCTACTGCATGTCTTCTATTGTGTTCTGAAGGTACACATTATCCCATTCTGAACGGGAACCCATTTTGGTGTCAGCATCATGTTATGCTTTAGCTATTGAAAAATAGCAGACCTACAAGCTCATAGCGCGCCACCGAGTGGCGCGCTACGAGCTTGTAGGTCTGCTATTTTTTTTAAATCGAAGACACTTTTAGAATCTGATCTCAGGTCAGATTGGGTTAATAATGAAACTGTCAGGATGTAATAGACATTTTTAGAATCTGATCTCAGGTCAGAAATTGGGTTAAGGTGTTTTGTATTGTGTTCATAATGGCTGGAGGAGCCGTCGTTGTGCTGCGCAGCGCTCGCTGTGCGGTGCCAATTGTGCCTCGTGGCCCCTCGTCTGCCTGCTGCCTTCTCTTTTCCGGTCATACATGAGTATGTTTTGACGTGTAGCCATAGCTGTCTTTTCCGGTCATACGTGTAGCCATAGCTGTCTTTTCCGGTCATACGTGTAGCCATAGCTGTCTTTTCCGGTCATACGTGTAGCCATAGCTGTCTTTTCCGGTCATACGTGTAGCCATAGCTGTCTTTTCCGGTCATACGTGTAGCCATAGCTGTCTTTTCCGGTCATACGTGTAGCCATAGCTGTCTTTTCCGGTCATACGTGTGTATGTTTTGACGTGTAGCCATAGCTGTCTTTTCCGGTCATACATGTGTATGTTTTGACGTGTAGCCATAGCTGTCTTTTCCGGTCATACATGAGTATGTTTTGATGTGTAGCCATAGCTGTCTTTTCCGGTCATACGTGTGTATGTTTTGACGTGTAGCCATAGCTGTCTTTTCCGGTCATACATGTGTATGTTTTGACGTGTAGCCATAGCTCTCTTTTCCGGTCATACATGAGTATGTTTTGACGTGTAGCCATAGCTGTCTTTTCCGGTCATACATGAGTATGTTTTGATGTGTAGCCATAGCTGTCTTTTCCGGTCATACATGTGTATGTTTTGATGTGTAGCCATAGCTGTCTTTTCCGGTCATACATGTGTATGTTTTGACGTGTAGCCATAGCTGTCTTTTCCGGTCATACATGAGTATGTTTTGATGTGTAGCCATAGCTGTCTTTTCTGGTCATACATGAGTATGTTTTGACGTGTAGCCATAGCTGTCTTTTCTGGTCATACATGTGTATGTTTTGATGTGTAGCCATAGCTGTCTTTTCTGGTCATACATGAGTATGTTTTGACGTGTAGCCATAGCTGTCTTTTCTGGTCATACATGTGTATGTTTTGATGTGTAGCCATAGCTGTCTTTTCTGGTCATACATGAGTATGTTTTGACGTGTAGCCATAGCTGTCTTTTCTGGTCATACATGTGTATGTTTTGATGTGTAGCCATAGCTGTCTTTTCCGGTCATACATGAGTATGTTTTGACGTGTAGCCATAGCTGTCTTTTCTGGTCATACATGTGTATGTTTTGACGTGTAGCCATAGCTGTCTTTTCCGGTCATACATGTGTATGTTTTGATGTGTAGCCATAGCTGTCTTTTCCGGTCATACATGAGTATGTTTTGATGTGTAGCCATAGCTGTCTTTTCCGGTCATACATGTGTATGTTTTGACGTGTAGCCATAGCTGTCTTTTCCGGTCATACATGAGTATGTTTTGATGTGTAGCCATAGCTGTCTTTTCCGGTCATACATGTGTATGTTTTGACGTGTAGCCATAGCTGTCTTTTCCGGTCATACATGAGTATGTTTTGACGTGTAGCCATAGCTGTCTTTTCCGGTCATACATGTGTATGTTTTGACGTGTAGCCATAGCTGTCTTTTCCGGTCATACATGTGTATGTTTTGACGTGTAGCCATAGCTGTCTTTTCAGGTCATACATGAGTATGTTTTGACGTGTAGCCATAGCTGTCTTTTCCGGTCATACATGTGTATGTTTTGATGTGTAGCCATAGCTGTCTTTTCAGGTCATACATGAGTATGTTTTGACGTGTAGCCATAGCTGTCTTTTCCGGTCATACATGTGTATGTTTTGACGTGTAGCCATAGCTGTCTTTACATACATGTGTATGTTTTGACGTGTAGCCATAGCTGTCTTTACATACATGTGTATGTTTTGACGTGTAGCCATAGCTGTCTTTACATACATGTGTATGTTTTGATGTGTAGCCATAGCTGTCTTTACATACATGTGTATGTTTTGACGTGTAGCCATAGCTGTCTTTACATACATGTGTATGTTTTGACGTGTAGCCATAGCTGTCTTTACATACATGTGTATGTTTTGATGTGTAGCCATAGCTGTCTTTACATACATGTGTATGTTTTGACGTGTAGCCATAGCTGTCTTTACATACATGTGTATGTTTTGATGTGTAGCCATAGCTGTCTTTTCCGGTCATACATTGTTTTTTTTTTTTTTTTTAAGATATTTTTTTTTGCGGCTTACGCCTTTTATTGATTTTTTAAGGGATAGACAGTAGGCTGACAGGAAACGGGAGAGAGATGGGGGGATGACATGCGGTAAAGGCTGTGTCGGGTCCGGGAGTCGAACCCGCGGCACACCGCGACTGGATCACCAGTCCGGTGCCCAGACCGTTACACTACGGCCTGGGCCCATGTGTATGTTTTGACGTGTAGCCATAGCTGTCTTTTCCGGTCATACATGTGTATGTTTTGACGTGTAGCCATAGCTGTCTTTTCCGGTCATACATGTGTATGTTTTGACGTGTAGCCATAGCTGTCTTTTCCGGTCATACATGAGTATGTTTTGACGTGTAGCCATAGCTGTCTTTTCCGGTCATACATGAGTATGTTTTGACGTGTAGCCATAGCTGTCTTTTCCGGTCATACATGAGTATGTTTTGATGTGTAGCCATAGCTGTCTTTTCCGGTCATACATGAGTATGTTTTGACGTGTAGCCATAGCTGTCTTTTCCGGTCATACATGAGTATGTTTTGACGTGTAGCCATAGCTGTCTTTTCCGGTCATACATGTGTATGTTTTGACGTGTAGCCATAGCTGTCTTTTCCGGTCATACATGAGTATGTTTTGATGTGTAGCCATAGCTGTCTTTTCCGGTCATACATGTGTATGTTTTGATGTGTAGCCATAGCTGTCTTTTCCGGTCATACATGAGTATGTTTTGATGTGTAGCCATAGCTGTCTTTTCCGGTCATACATGTGTATGTTTTGACGTGTAGCCATAGCTGTCTTTTCCGGTCATACATGAGTATGTTTTGACGTGTAGCCATAGCTGTCTTTTCCGGTCATACATGTGTATGTTTTGATGTGTAGCCATAGCTGTCTTTTCCGGTCATACATGTGTATGTTTTGACGTGTAGCCATAGCTGTCTTTTCCGGTCATACATGAGTATGTTTTGACGTGTAGCCATAGCTGTCTTTTCCGGTCATACATGAGTATGTTTTGACGTGTAGCCATAGCTGTCTTTTACATGTGTATGTTTTGACGTGTAGCCATAGCTGTCTTTTCCGGTCATACATGTGTATGTTTTGACGTGTAGCCATAGCTGTCTTTTCCGGTCATACATGAGTATGTTTTGATGTGTAGCCATAGCTGTCTTTTCCGGTCATACATGTGTATGTTTTGACGTGTAGCCATAGCTGTCTTTTCCGGTCATACATGAGTATGTTTTGATGTGTAGCCATAGCTGTCTTTTCCGGTCATACATGAGTATGTTTTGATGTGTAGCCATAGCTGTCTTTTCCGGTCATACATGAGTATGTTTTGATGTGTAGCCATAGCTGTCTTTTCCGGTCATACATGTGTATGTTTTGATGTGTAGCCATAGCTGTCTTTTCCGGTCATACATGTGTATGTTTTGACGTGTAGCCATAGCTGTCTTTTCTGGTCATACATGTGTATGTTTTGACGTGTAGCCATAGCTGTCTTTTCCGGTCATACATGTGTATGTTTTGACGTGTAGCCATAGCTGTCTTTTCCGGTCATACATGAGTATGTTTTGATGTGTAGCCATAGCTGTCTTTTCCGGTCATACATGAGTATGTTTTGATGTGTAGCCATAGCTGTCTTTTCCGGTCATACATGAGTATGTTTTGACGTGTAGCCATAGCTGTCTTTTCCGGTCATACATGTGTATGTTTTGATGTGTAGCCATAGCTGTCTTTTCCGGTCATACATGAGTATGTTTTGACGTGTAGCCATAGCTGTCTTTTCCGGTCATACATGAGTATGTTTTGACGTGTAGCCATAGCTGTCTTTTCCGGTCATACATGAGTATGTTTTGACGTGTAGCCATAGCTGTCTTTTCCGGTCATACATGAGTATGTTTTGACGTGTAGCCATAGCTGTCTTTTCCGGTCATACATGTGTATGTTTTGACGTGTAGCCATAGCTGTCTTCTCTAATGGGTTTCTGTGCCATGTTGGAGAGGCCGCTGTGTGTTTAGTGCGAGTCTGTTTGACATGCTCCGTATTTGAGCGTGTACACCCCCCCCCCCCCTGTTAAAGTCCTCCCGGGGATCCAAGCAACGATATCTATATATATATATATCAAGTGTAATGCTTAATTGGGTCGTCCACTCACAGTTGACAGTCTTTGTATTGAGTTTGTGCTTAAAATGTACTGTAAATTCTACAAACTGTTAATAAATATTTCAATCAATCAATCAATCTATATATATAATATATATATACTTTTGCAAAGCTTCAGTGCTAATTGGCCAACTGTGTTGCTTGTTGATGTTGGTTTGAAACGCTGTCAGTTGGTTTGCTCCCCCGTGTCCAGACATGGACTCAGTCAGTCAGTCAGTCAGTCAGTCCCCTGTGTCCAAACATGGACTCAGTCAGTCAGTCAGTCAGTCAGTCCCCTGTGTCCAAACATGGACTCAGTCAGTCAGTCAGTCAGTCCCCTGTGTCCAAACATGGACTCAGTCAGTCCCCTGTGTCCAAACATGGACACAGTCAGTCAGTCCCCTGTGTCCAAACATGGACACAGTCAGTCAGTCAGTCAGTCCCCTGTGTCCAAACATGGACACAGTCAGTCAGTCAGTCAGTCAGTCAGTCAGTCAGTCAGTCCCCTGTGTCCAGACATGGACTCAGTCAGTCAGTCAGTCAGTCAGTCCCCTGTGTCCAGACATGGACTCAGTCAGTCAGTCAGTCAGTCAGTCAGTCCCCTGTGTCCAAACATAGACTCAGTCAGTCAGTCCCCTGTGTCCAGACATGGACTCAGTCAGTCAGTCAGTCCCCTGTGTCCAGACATGGACTCAGTCAGTCAGTCAGTCAGTCAGTCCCCTGTGTCCAAACATGGACTCAGTCAGTCAGTCAGTCCCCTGTGTCCAAACATAGACTCAGTCAGTCAGTCCCCTGTGTCCAAACATGGACTCAGTCAGTCAGTCAGTCAGTCCCCTGTGTCCAAACATGGACTCAGTCAGTCAGTCAGTCAGTCCCCTGTGTCC
The DNA here is from genome assembly GCF_964188405.1 of Protomyctophum parallelum. Taxonomy (NCBI): domain Eukaryota; kingdom Metazoa; phylum Chordata; class Actinopteri; order Myctophiformes; family Myctophidae; genus Protomyctophum; species Protomyctophum parallelum. The sequence continues at coordinate 53,004,482 of NC_139700.1, forward strand.
AAACATGGACTCAGTCAGTCAGTCAGTCAGTCAGTCAGTCCCCTGTGTCCAGACATGGACTCAGTCAGTCAGTCAGTCAGTCAGTCCCCTGTGTCCAGACATGGACTCAGTCAGTCAGTCAGTCAGTCAGTCAGTCCCCTGTGTCCAAACATGGACTCAGTCAGTCAGTCAGTCAGTCAGTCAGTCCCCTGTGTCCAAACATGGACTCAGTCAGTCAGTCAGTCAGTCAGTCAGTCCCCTGTGTCCAAACATGGACTCAGTCAGTCAGTCAGTCAGTCAGTCAGTCCCCTGTGTCCAAACATGGACTCAGTCAGTCAGTCAGTCAGTCAGTCAGTCAGTCCCCTGTGTCCAAACATGGACTCAGTCAGTCAGTCAGTCAGTCAGTCCCCTGTGTCCAAACATGGACACAGTCAGTCAGTCAGTCAGTCCCCTGTGTCCAAACATGGACACAGTCAGTCAGTCAGTCAGTCCCCTGTGTCCAAACATGGACACAGTCAGTCAGTCAGTCAGTCAGTCAGTCAGTCCCCTGTGTCCAAACATGGACACAGTCAGTCAGTCAGTCAGTCAGTCAGTCAGTCCCCTGTGTCCAAACATGGACACAGTCAGTCAGTCAGTCAGTCAGTCAGTCAGTCCCCTGTGTCCAGACATGGACTCAGTCAGTCAGTCCCACATGATGTTGGTGCTGTCGCTGGAAACCCATGTCCAAAAAAAACAACTTATTTTTCAGGAAAAGACAGAAGCTTTGTTTTTTTTAATCAGAACTTAATGTTTAATTTTAAATAGTTTATTAAATTATTGACACCTTTATATAAATTCAATATTTGATAGCACACACAGTATTGGAGAAAATAACTGCTGTCAAACGCTTCATATAGGTCTCAATGAGATGCCTACTCCTCTCTACTGGCATTTTGGCCCACAAACTGCTCCAGTTGACCCAGATTAGAAGGCTTTAGCTATTTAACATGCTTTAGCTATTTAAAAATAGCAGATCTACAAGCTCATATCCCGCCACCGAGTGGCGCGATATGAGCTTGTAGGTCTGCTATTTTTGAAAAACCGAAGAACGACTGACATAGAAACATAGCTTTTTCAGAAAACTGTCAGGATGTAGAAGACATTTATATAGAATCTGATCTCAGGTCAGAATGGGTTATAGAACAGTCCAGCGCTTCCTGTTGAGCCGTTCCTGGTTCTGTTGAGCCGTTCCTGGTTCTGTTGAGCCGTTCCTGGTTCTGTTGAGCCGTTCCTGGTTCTGTTGAGCCGTTCCTGGTTCTGTTGAGCCGTTCCTGGTTCTGTTGAGCCGTTCCTGGTTCTGTTGAGCCGTTCCTGGTTCTGTTGAGCCGTTCCTGGTTCTGTTGAGCCGTTCCTGGTTCTGTTGAGCCGTTCCTGGTTCTGTTGAGCCGTTCCTGGTTCTGTTGAGCCGTTCCTGGTTCTGTTGAACCGTTCCTTGGTGCTTCTTGATGTGTGTTTTGGGTCGTTGTCCTTCTGGAAGACGTTTGACGTGTTGAGTCTATTGAAAAATCACACCAGTGTGAACCGAGTGGTGCAACTCCAGTCTATTGGTTCTCTGTATCATTCCAATTTGTATCGTCCAATTTCTTCTCTGTATCGTTCCAATTTCTTCTCTGTACTCTGGTGCCCCCTACTGGTATAAATAAGTAACATACCCGTGCTCACTTATACAGGTACCTACCTACCTACCTAGGTACATGGACGTTGCTGGATGTAGGAGTGGTTGCACCACTCAAAAACATGCAAGGCTACTACTAATACTTCTGTCCACCACCGTACATACTGTACATGTCACAATCATTACTGTACAGGTAGACGGTAGACAACACAAATGTCATACCAACATACACATGGAATATTGTAATATCTCTGGCCTGGTATCATTGAGGATGCGCTAGGTCAGGACGTGAACACAGAGACACGTCCAATGCATCCCTCCATTGGAATCTCTAGGACTAGGACGTCTGGAATGGGTTAAGGTTTGTGTGTTGCAGTAGAGACAGACAGACAGACAGACAGACAGCAGGACGTTTGCCTGGCTGTGGTTGGTCTCCAGTGTCTGTAGACAGACAGACAGACAGACGGAGGTTTGCCTGGCTGTGGTTGGTCTGTAGAGAGACAGACAGACAGACAGCAGGAGGTTTGCCTGGCTGTGGTTGGTCTGTAGAGAGACAGACAGACAGACAGACAGCAGGAGGTTTGCCTAGCTGTGGTGGGTCTCCAGTGTCTGTAGACAGACAGACTTTTCCCTTTTTTTCCCCCCTATGAATAACGGGATGTATTTCTTAACGTGATTTAATGACCTTGTCAGCTGAAGTCAAATAAAGATGGGTGGGGGTGTTTTTTGTGTGTGTATAAATCTGATTGTATGTCCCTTAACCCATTCTGACCGGGCACCCATTTTGGTGTTAGCATCATGTTATGCTTTAGCTATTTAAAAATAGCAGATCTACAAGCTCATATCGCGCCACCGAGTGGCGCGCTACGAGCTTGTAGGTCTGCTATTTTTTGAAAAATCGAAGAACGACTGACATTTTTAGAATCTGATCTCAGGTCAGAATGGGTTCGTCAGACCAGTGGAAACCTCGTATGAATCTGATCTCAGGTCAGAATGGGTTAAAAACGGCCGCAACATTTGCGTTGGGTCCCGCCGGCCGCCGCAGGCTCTCGCCACCGATGCAGGGCTCGAATATATATATATATATATATATATATATATATATATATATATATATATATATATATATGTATATATATATATATATATATATGTATATATAACTATATGTATATGTGTGTATCCTCTCTGTGTCTCTCCATCCAGGACAGACACTCTCAGGGTGGGTTGATGGCGTGTCTCTGCAGAGATTAAAATAGAGTGCATTTTGCATCCCAAACTGCAGTTTATAGTTAAAGGAGAATTCCATACTAAAAGGCTTTCTTACCTTTCTTTGTAGTTGTTACGTCCCCACCAAAGAGGTCCAGGTGTCATTTTGTGCAAAAGCTCCTTATTGGCTATTTCCCCTACCATAAGCCCTAAATGAATTGCATTGAATTGAATGGGATGTATGGGGTGTTGTGCTAATTCGCTTATTTCCATCGAAATAAGTAGTAAAGTGTGCCGCTTGGGTTATTATTTACATTATGAAGAGAGGATATATACAAAAGATATATAATTTTGAGCGATGGAAATAAGCGAATTAGCACAACACCCCATACATCCGGTTCAATTCAATGCAATTCATTTAGGGATTATGGTAGGGTAAATAGCCAATAAGGAGCTTTTGCACAAAATAACACCTGGACCTCTTTGATTTTGACGTAACAACTACAAAGAAAAGTAAGAAAGCCTTCTAGTATGGAATTCTCCTTTAACCCATTCTAGAATCCCTTTTGGTGTTAGCATTCTGTTATGCTTTAGCTCATGGGTGGGCAACTTTGACGATAGAGAGGGCCACAATATTTCCACGCTCACTCCAGTGGGGGCCACATTGCATATTAATGTCGTAGCAATTTATTTTTTGCTATATTTGAATTGAAATCCTGAATATTTATTTTGCCATTTTTAAATTGGAATCCTGAAGTAAAAGTTTTATTGAATGGATGTAGTTATAGTTATGTTATAGCTTTATGAATTAAATACAGATACATTGGACATAAAAAAGAGAAGACATGAATATAACATTGTAATCATCATACTATAATTCTAACAATGTCTGTCTGTCAGAAACAAACGCTTATCTCCTCATTGCCTGCACCAATCACCAAGCATTGACCATATGAATATGGAGGTCTTAACGGAGCCCTTTTTTCGATTTGACACATTCATTATTAATAATGAATTTATTAGTGAATTGGGCGCAGTACCCCCCGCGGCCACCGGTGGGGGGGGGGGGGGGGGCAAATATCTCACAACGGGTAAGGGCTAGTACTGGTAATTAAAGGTATATTCAGTGATTTCACTCAAAAAACCATAGGTTTCGTTTTTGGCTGTGGGACCCAGCCTTTCGTCCAATCAGGATAGAGAGTCAAAAACGAAACCTAAGGTTTTTTTGACCCCCAGGGGTTAACTGGGGACAGGGAGGAACTCCTTATATGGCCAGCACACTCTATAGTATGATTATCACAACAAAACAAAAAATAAGTGAAATCACTGAATATACCTTTAACTGAAATCGATAATATATCAATGTTCGGATCTTAACCTGAGGGCCGCCTTACGTGATGGTGGGGGCGCCATGTGGCCCCTGAGCCGCCAGTTGCCCATGTATGGCATAGACACCAAGCCCCCAGTAAGGTTATCCAACGTTGAAGCTGCCACTACCTACTGGCCAAATGTGGAACTGCAGCACTTTCATGGAGGTGGACGGACGTACGTTCATGACGTCACGCGCGTCAGCCCCGGACCTCAAAATTGAGGTCCGGGGCTGACGCTACGCTAGGCTAAACTTCCGCTCGCTCGAGCCATTGAGTTATAATTAAACTTCCGGAAGTCTTTTCCGGGTGCTTCACAACGCCACTGAGCAACTTCTATTGAGATGAATAGCGAGGGGGGGGGGGGGGGGAGGGGCTAACGCTCCGGTTCGGTCTCTATCCTTTTATTACTCTATGATAGACAGACACAGAGTCACACAGAAAACTGGAGCCTTTTCCCTGAGTGACGGACACAGATAGACTACTGTATGTCTGGCTGACGCAACACACCGGCTTCACGGATTGGCCAGAGGCGTCACATGACGTTTGTACCACTGTAGAGATATAAGAGATAGTGTGTGGTTGACAGAACTGCATTCTGGGACAGAGACGGAGGGGCAGAACTGCATTGTGGGACAGAGAAGCAACAACAACCTGATGTTAGAATGATCCGCTGGACCCTCCATCTGAAAGGAGGACCAGAGAGATGTCGCCATGCAGCTGTGGTGCTGCAGGACAAGCTGTACTGCTTTGGAGGAAACAGTGATCACATCGATGTTCACGTCTTCAACACAGTGCCTTTATGCTGGAGGAAGCTGACCCCAGGAAGAGGAGGAGGACGCCACCTAGAGGTTCCATCCAGGCGCTACGGCCACACAGCTGTGTTGGTTGAAGATACAGTCTACATCTGGGGAGGGGTTCCTTACTGCAATGTGCTTTATGCATTTGATGTTGACGCCCACAGATGGTTCAAACCCAGGGTTTCTGGCACTGGTCCAGAGGAGAGGTGGGGCCACTCAGCCTGTGTGTTGGAGAAGGTCATGTTTATACATGGAGGATACACCATGCTGACTGGATACACTAATGACATGTACAAGTTGGACACCAGGACAATGGTCTGGTCTTTAATTAACACCAGAGGAACTCCACCTCCTGCTTCACACCTTCACTCTTCCACCATCATCGGGACAAAGATGTTTGTATTTGCGTGGTATGGGGGCCAGTACCCCCTCAGAGTGTTTGACACAGAGACCAACCTCTGGCTGAACACACCATCTCCACAGCCTCATCCAGAAGGATTCTATCATTCAGCATTTACCTACAATGGAGAGCTGTACATATTTGGTGGCTTGGACAATAATGATGTGTGGAGATTCAGTCCAGAGACCTTCTCCTGGAAGAAGGTTGAGCCCAAGGGAAAGGTCCGGGTCCGATGTATGAGATATGCTGCTGCATGCACGGTGGGAGATCGTATGTTCCTCTTTGGAGGACTAATCCCACCTGAAGACCTGTATGTCTTAGACTTCAATCCTAGCCTCAAGACATTATGTAAGCTAGCAGTTATTCAGTACGGTCTGGAGCAGTCTGAACTCACACACGACATCAGGTGGGAACTGGCAGCCATGACAACCAACAATAACAACCCGACGACGCTGACATGATAAAAGCATGCCTACGATAAAGAAGGAAATATAAATTATAAAAATCACACCTGTGTGAAGTGAGGGGCGCTAATATATTAAAGTCAAACTCAGTCAGGTGATGTGAAACAAACGGTGCCAGCACAAACATTAAACGCCGTTAACAACAAAGAGACAATATGACGTAAAGGACACATTATGGCGTAAATGTTGCCTTCATTGTCAATGCGTTTACTAAACAAACTTTGAACTAAAGACAAACATTAAACCTGTGTATAGGAAGGGCCCCTCAAAAATCTGACAAATTCATATAACGGCAAAAACAAATTACACTTGTGTGAAGTGAGCGGTGCCTTTGACTTGTTTGTCTGGGGCCACCCGTCACAACTGCCCCTACCTACCCTACCCTACCCTACCCTCCAAAAAAACCACCCACACCCTCAGATCTGAAAATATATTCCTACTGGAGGTTCCAAATACCAACCATATTGTACACCATGGGGGACCGACCCGGGCCTTCATTCTGCTGGGCAGCAGCGCGCCTGTGGAACAGCCCTCCTTATATGGACCCGACAGTACCGCAGACCATGGAGTCTTTTAAAACGGGCTTAAAAACTTATTTTTGTGTCGAACTGTTGTTTGACACACACAGGTGTGATTCTTTTTTTTTGTTTTTTTTGAGGGGCGCCGGCCCCCTCCTATGCCATGCAGCTTTGTGTGTCTGTGTGTATCACAGTGATGATTTGATTGGTTGAGCACGGAATGTCACATCCTATTCATTCCGCTCTTAAAGGGATTGTGACATTAAAAAAAAGGTTTTGGAATTGTTCTTATTTTTTTTTAGGTTTTCTAATCTCAATTGCACCCAAAAAACCTGAACTTTTAACATTCAGTAGACTTTCTGTGATCTGGGGTTTTCTGGCTCAAACAGGTGCTCTGATTTGCCGGCAGTAAGTGACATCACTCACAGCAAATCCCATATATGTCAATGGGATTTGCCAGCAGATGTCACTGTTTTCACTGTCTTGCCTGTTTTCATTGTAGCTCGAAAGGCTTCCAAACCCCAAAGAAAACTCCAGACCACAGAAAATCCACTGAATGTTCAAAGTTCAGGATTTTGGGGTGTAATTGAGGTCATAAAACCTAAAGGAAAAACGAAAAATAAAAATTAATTAAAATGAATGTCATAAAACCTTTAAAGTCACACATCACATACTGTATGGTGAGTGTGATCTTTATTTCTCGGTTATGGAAGGTAAAAAGGAATAAAGTGTCCTTTAGTTTCAGTCAGTGTGTATCAACATAATAGTCATCAGTCCAGTACCAGCCGGGGGCGGCGGTGGCTCAGGGGTTAGAGTGCCTGGATGGTAACCGTAAGGTTGCCAGTTCGAACCCTGTGGGCTCCCCCAGAGTTAGTGTCGAAGTGTCCTTGAGCAAGACACTGAACCCCTAATTGCTCCCGATGTGCTGGTTGGTGCCTTGCATGGTTTCCGCTGCCATCGGTGTATGAATGTGTGTGTGAATGGGTGAATGTAATGCACAATCTCTGTAAAGCGCCTTGGATAAAGGCGCTATATAAATGCACCATTTACCATTTATAAAAAGTGTCCATGTTTATCCAGAGTTTTTTTTGTTGCTATTTTTTAATTGGAATCCTGAAAGTTATTAAATTTGATATGCATTTAGTTATAGTTATGTTAACTTTATGAATGAAATACAAATACATTGGACATGAAAAAAAAACCTAGACAATAACATTTTAATACTAGTAATTAGCTGAAATCAATAATATATCAATGTTCGGATATTAACCTGAGGGCCGCATTACATGTGGCCCCCGGGCCGCCAGTTGCCCATGTTTAGCTATTGAAAAATAGCAGACCTACAAGCTCATAGCGCGCCACCGAGTGGCGCGCTACGAGCTTGTAGGTCTGCTATTTTTTTTTTTATCGAAGGACGACTGACATAGAAACATAGCTTTATCAGAAAACTGTCAGGATGTAGAAGACATTTTCATTCATTCATAGAATCTGATTTCAGGTCAAAAGGAGTGGGGGAGAAAGGGTGACGGCGGTCGATTGGGCCGATTATAGTCGGACTGAGTAAGAGATATATGCCTAAAATCATATTTTCAAAATGTTTCAAATGGAAAAAAAAACAGAGATGATTTCAACCGAATATTTAGACAAAGTCATGCAAGGGGAACTTTCTCTGGACTCCATGGGCTAAGAAAATAAACGTTGAAATTTCAAATTCGGTCAGAACGGCTGCTCAGACTTCCTAGTGTTAATGGATTACATTTGTCAAAAACATGTTGTTGAAGTGGGACTCATCAAACGTCCCTGGGACTCATCTCTAAAAGACCATCCCTGCATCCCGGGACTCGTTACATTGAAAACCTATTTACTGTACATCACTGCAACTATGACCAAATGAAATGTTGAGAACCGTACAGAGCACCGACGAAGGTCTGAGGACCCAAACGTTTGCTTTTTAACCCATTCTGAACGGGAAACCATTTTGGTGTCGGCATCATGTCGTGCTTTAGCTATTTAAAAATAGCAGATCTACAAGCTCATATCGCGCCACCGAGTGGCGCGATACGAGCTTGTAGGTCTGCTATTTTTGAAAAATCGAAGAACGACTGACATTTTTAGAATCTGATCTCAGGTCAGAATGGGTTAATCAGACCAGTGTGTGTCCAGTGGAAACCTCGTATGAATCTGATCTCAGGTCAGAATGGGTTAATTGCACCATGAGCACAGAGCACCATGAGAGCATGATAAAAAGAAAAGAAAAGTCTCAGTCTAAGGAGTTTTACTTCCTTTTTTCTATACGGTGAGCGAGTCTTTTCCTCTCAAAGTTTCCCTTATGTCTTTGAGACCACCGCTATACCGTAGTCTTGAAGTTTGGAAAAAAAAGGACGAAGAAAGGCGCGACAGTTTTCTCAGTGCTTCCATACTGTATATAACCATTAGGGCTGCGGATCTTTAGGTGTCCCACGATTCGATTAGATTCTTGGGGGTGACGATTCGATTCAAAAACGATCTTTTCGATTTTTCTGATTCTCGATTCAAAAAAGATTTTTTTTCGATTCTAAAGCAGTTTTTTTTATTTTTTATTAAAAACAATTAAATAGAATTTTAGCATGATCTACTCCAGTCTTCTGGCATGAAAGCAGAGTACATTTATTGAAAAGCTTGTATAATTGTAAAGTTTTTATCAACTGAATGATTTAAACACACAAAGGTTAAATCCATAAGAGTAAGAACATGTCTCATTTATTTAGCTTGCACAAATTTGAACCAGTAAAGAAGTTACAAAATCTCTTCTCACTCAATACCAGAACAATACATTCGTATTAAAACAGGTGTAAAATTAATACAATTGGCAGGCTTAGCTTAGCTGGTAGTAAATGCACTATGCAGAAACCCAGGCCATAATGCATTGCATGCACAGGTACATTTTTTGACAGGCCTAATAACCATGGTCTCTCTGTGTGTCTCTCTCTCTCCAGGACATCCACTCCCAGGGCGGCGTGATAGCGTGCCTGGAGAAGGGTCTGGTGCGGGAGGCCGAGGAGCAGACCGGGGCTCTGTCCATCAAGGAGGAGTGTAAGAAGTCCATCATGCGCGTGGCCGAGCTGTCCTCTGACGACTTCCACCTGGACCGATACCTCTACTTCTCCTGCCGGGACGACCGCGAGAGGTTCTGTGAGAACGTGAGTGGTTCTGTGAGACCGCAAGAGGTTCTGTGAGAACGTGAGTGGTTCTGTGAGACCGCGAGAGGTTCTGTGAGAACGTGAGTGGTTCTGTGAGACCGCAAGAGGTTCTGTGAGAACGTGAGTGGTTCTGTGAGACCGCGAGAGGTTCTGTGAGAACGTGAGTGGTTCTGTGAGACCGCGAGAGGTTCTGTGAGAACGTGAGTGGTTCTGTGAGACCGCGAGAGGTTCTGTGAGAACGTGAGTGGTTCTGTGAGACCGCGAGAGGTTCTGTGAGAACGTGAGTGGTTCTGTGAGACCGCGAGAGGTTCTGTGAGAACGTGAGTGGTTCTGTGAGACCGCGAGAGGTTCTGTGAGACCGCGAGAGGTTCTGTGAGAACGTGAGTGGCGTGTTTTCATACAGTGCTGGTGGTGGAAAAGTACTCGATTGTCTTAGGTAAAAGTACCAATACTGCCATTTAGAACTACTTCGTATCGGCATAAAAAATTACTTAAAGTACTAAAAGTATTCATATTGCAGAATGTCCCATTTCACAAGTTCAAAATGTGTAGAAAATCGATTGAAAATAACTGATCTACAAGCTCTCAATGTGCCGCGTTGCGACGCATTGTGAGCTTGTAGATCGGCTATTTTAAAATGGCCGAAATGTATAGGGTTGAAGTGGTTAATGTATGTTTTCTGATCAAAATTAAAATCGCCAAAGTAACTACAGTAACTACAGTAACTAAAGTTTTCAAATAATAATTGTAGTGAAGTAAAAAAAAAACACCTAATAGTGGTGGTTTTCAAATTTCAACCCCTTTTTCATATCAAGGCCCGTGATTATTTATTCAGCATTTTAGCCACGGACCACCATTCGATGTCACATCTTGCCACTCGGACCCTACACTAGCTTGTAGATCTGCTATTTTTTTGCTACAACAGTATATGCAATGTGGCCCTCTGGAGTGAATGTGGTAATATATGTTGTGGCCCTCTCCGTCGAGGCACACACACACACAAACCAGCCCCTAATACCACCACTTTTACAGAACAACATAAATGATACACACCAACAGACAACTACACAACCCTTTGTTGCTCTCACAAGAATGATGCTGGCAAAAGGATTCAAGATAGAAGAGGGTTTATTTGTCACTCACTGATATACAGGTACAGTGAAATTATCATGATGGCACTGGCCTTCTGGCCTGCCTGCCGCCTTCTGGCCTGCCTGCCTGTCAAAAAAACGAAACAAAAGATTTTCCAGCCCTGTATAAAGTGTAGTTTGGTAGCCTGGGCACCATTTTCATTTCGGTATATGATCCGGGCGGGAGCGGATGATATCGTTACGTCATGTTGTAGTATTGTTTTGTAGTCATCAGGATGATATCGTTACGTCATGTTGTAGTCATTGTTTTGTAGTCATCAGGATGATATCGTTAGGTCATGTTGTAGTATTGTTTTGTAGTCATCAGGATGATATCGTTACGTCATGTTGTAGTATTGTTTTGTAGTCATCAGGATGATATCGTTACGTCATGTTGTAGTATTGTTTTGTAGTCATGATGATATCGTTACGTCATGTTGTAGTATTGTTTTGTAGTCATCAGGATGATATCGTTAGGTCATGTTGTAGTATTGTTTTGTAGTCATCAGGATGATATCGTTACGTCATGTTGTAGTATTGTTTTGTAGTCATCAGGATGATATTGTTACGTCATGTTGTAGTCATTGTTTTGTAGTCATCAGGATGATATCGTTACATCATGTTGTAGTATTGTTTTTTGTCATCAGGATGATATCGTTACGTCATGTTGTAGTATTGTTTTGTAGTCATCAGGATGATATCGTTACGTCATGTTGTAGTATTGTTTTGTAGTCATCAGGATGATATCGTTACGTCATGTTGTAGTATTGTTTTGTAGTCATCAGGATGATATCGTTACGTCATGTTGTAGTATTGTTTTGTAGTCATCAGGATGATATCGTTACGTCATGTTGTAGTATTGTTTTGTAGTCATCAGGATGATATCGTTACGTCATGTTGTAGTATTGTTTTGTAGTCATCAGGATGATATCGTTACGTCATGTTGTAGTGTTGTTTTGTAGTCATCAGGATGATATCGTTACATCATGTTGTAGTATTGTTTTGTAGTCATCAGGATTATATCGTTACGTCATGTTGTAGTATTGTTTTGTAGTCATCAGGATTATATCGTTACGTCCTGTTGTAGTATTGTTTTGTAGTCATCAGGATTATATCGTTATGTCATGTTGTAGTATTGTTTTGTAGTCATCAGGATTATATCGTTACATCCTGTTGTAGTATTGTTTTGTAGTCATCAGGATTATATCGTTACGTCATGTTGTAGTATTGTTTTGTAGTCATCAGGATGATATCGTTACGTCATGTTGTAGTATTGTTTTGTAGTCATCAGGATTATATCGTTACGTCATGTTGTAGTATTGTTTTGTAGTCATCAGGATTATATCGTTACGTCATGTTGTAGTATTGTTTTGTAGTCATCAGGATGATATCGTTAGGTCATGTTGTAGTATTGTTTTGTAGTCATCAGGATGATATCGTTACGTCATGTTGTAGTATTGTTTTTTGTCATCAGGATGATATCGTTACGTCATGTTGTAGTATTGTTTTGTAGTCATCAGGATTATATCGTTATGTCATGTTGTAGTATTGTTTTATAGTCATCAGGATGATATCGTTAGGTCATGTTGTAGTATTGTTTTGTAGTCATCAGGATGATACAGTTACGTCATGTTGTAGTATTGTTTTGTAGTCATCAGGATGATATCGTTACGTCATGTTGTAGTATTGTTTTATAGTCATCAGGATGATACAGTTACGTCATGTTGTAGTATTGTTTTGTAGTCATCAGGATGATATCGTTACGTCATGTTGTAGTATTGTTTTATAGTCTTCAGGATGATATCGTTACGTCATGTTGTAGTATTGTTTTGTAGTCTTCAGGATGATATCGTTACATCATGTTGTAGTCATTGTTTTGTAGTCATCAGGATGATATCGTTAGGTCATGTTGTAGTATTGTTTTGTAGTCATCAGGATGATATCGTTACGTCATGTTGTAGTCATTGTTTTGTAGTCATCAGGATGATATCGTTAGGTCATGTTGTAGTATTGTTTTGTAGTCATCAGGATGATATCGTTACGTCATGTTGTAGTATTGTTTTGTAGTCATCAGGATGATATCGTTACGTCATGTTGTAGTCATTGTTTTGTAGTCATCAGGATGATATCGTTACGTCATGTTGTAGTATTGTTTTTTGTCATCAGGATGATATCGTTACGTCATGTTGTAGTCATTGTTTTGTAGTCATCATGATGATATCGTTACGTCCTGTTGTAGTATTGTTTTGTAGTCATCAGGATGATATCGTTACGTCATGTTGTAGTATTGTTTTGTAGTCATCAGGATGATATCGTTACGTCATGTTGTAGTCATTGTTTTGTAGTCATCAGGATGATATCGTTACGTCATGTTGTAGTATTGTTTTTTGTCATCAGGATGATATCGTTACGTCATGTTGTAGTCATTGTTTTGTAGTCATCAGGATGATATCGTTAGGTCATGTTGTAGTCATTGTTTTGTAGTCATCAGGATGATATCGTTAGGTCATGTTGTAGTCATTGTTTTGTAGTCATCAGGATGATATCGTTACGTCATGTTGTACAACATGATGTAACGATATCATCAGCGGATCATATACCAAAATGAAATAGAGACCAGGCTTTCCTCCGAGGTGGTGGAAAGGCAGGTGGGCGAGGTTAGTAGTTTGGTAACCGTTGGTCTTACAGCCTCCCTGAGACGACTGTAGTACTGTACACATGTATACAACTGGATGTGAAATGTCGGGGAAAAGAAATAATGAGAAATGTTTAAAAAAACAAACCCTGTTATCTGTGATTCCCAGACACCAGCTGGAGAGGGACGCGTCTACAAGTGTCTTTTCAACCACAAATTTGAAGAGGCCATGTCTGAGAGGGTGAGCAATCATCTGCAAATGACTTTCTCCACACACACAGTCAATATGAGGCGGGGCAATTTAACGCTGTTATTGTTGTATAACAATGGAAACGCTCTTTTATTCTCCCAAGTTATTTACCACCCCTCCCCCTCCCCCTCCAAAACGTGTTTACAGAAGAAGTAAAAGTAGAAATACCAAATACCACTTGCTGTTATCTCCCTATTCTAACCTTTTTTTTTTTTCTTTTTTTTTTAATTCCCTACTCGATCATACTACAATGTCGCACCATACACTAGCTCGGTTTTTTTTAGGGGGGGGGGCTCTGACATTTTTTGCTTTTTTTTTATTTGATTGTTTTCTCATTGTTTCGTTTGTTTTTTTATGCTTAATTTAAAAGTTAGTTAACAGTACAAGGTAGAAATGAATAAAGCACACTGGCTGGACGCGTTTTTCGGAAAACCCGATGGAGAAACGCCGCAAAAAATCTGAAAGAACGCGCTCTGTGTGCAGGGACCTTTACCCATTCTGACCTGAGATCAGATTCTAAAAATGTCTTCTACATCCTGACAGTTTTCTGAAAAAAGCTGATGTCAGTCGTCAGTCATTTTTTCTAAAATGGCAGACCTACATGCTCGTAGCGCGCCACTCGGCGCGCTATGAGCTTGTAGATCTGCTATTTTTCAATAGCTAAAGCTTAACAAAGGGGTTCCCGACCAAAATTGGTTAACAGTACAAGGTAAAAAAAAAAAAGAATAAAGCTAAAAGAAAAAGGAGTAAGACACCATTTCGACCAAAATAGGTACTTATCTTTGGCGAACGAAACCGTCGCTCCGCAGAAGTATAAATTATGGTATAGAACTGTGCATTCACTGTGTCACGGTACAGTACGGTACAGTACACACCATATCACTGATATCGTGTGATATCACGATATCGTTGGAGACCTTGTCGTCTCACCATATCGCCCCCACACCTCCCTCCCTCCCTCCCTTAGTGTCGAGAGGCGCTGACCACCAGGCAGAAGCTGATCGCTCAGGACTACAAGGTCAGCTACTCGCTGGCCAAGGCCTGCAAGTCTGACCTGAGGAAGTACCGCTGCAGCGCCGACACCAACATGCCGCGCGCCCGCGAGGCGCGCCTCTCCTACCTGCTGCTGTGTCTGGAGTCCGCCGTGCACCGAGGTACGCTCCATTCAATAGTTTAGGTAGGAGAGGTACGCTTGATTCAATAGTTTAGGTAGGAGAGGTACGCTCGATTCAATAGTTTAGGTAGGAGAGGTACGCTCGATTCAATAGTTTAGGTAGGAGAGGTACGCTTGATTCAATAGTTTAGGTAGGAGAGGTACGCTCCATTCAATAGTTTAGGTAGGAGAGGTACGCTCGATTCAATAGTTTAGGTAGGAGAGGTACGCTCCATTCAATAGTTTAGGTAGGAGAGGTACGCTTGATTCAATAGTTTAGGTAGGAGAGGTACGCTCGATTCAATAGTTTAGGTAGGAGAGGTACGCTCGATTCAATAGTTTAGGTAGGAGAGGTACGCTCGATTCAATAGTTTAGGTAGGAGAGGTACGCTCGATTCAATAGTTTAGGTAGGAGAGGTACGCTCGATTCAATAGTTTAGGTAGGAGAGGTACGCTCGATTCAATAGTTTAGGTAGGAGAGGTACGCTCGATTCAATAGTTTAGGTAGGAGAGGTACGCTCGATTCAATAGTTTAGGTAGGAGAGGTACGCTCGATTCAATAGTTTAGGTAGGAGAGGTACGCTCGATTCAATAGTTTAGGTAGGAGAGGTACGCTTGATTCAATAGTTTAGGTAGGAGAGGTACGCTTGATTCAATAGTTTAGGTAGGAGAGGTACGCTTGATTCAATAGTTTAGGTAGGAGAGGTACGCTCGATTCAATAGTTTAGGTAGGAGAGGTACGCTCGATTAAATAGTTTAGGTAGGAGAGGTACGCTCGATTCAATAGTTTAGGTAGGAGAGGTACGCTTGATTCAATAGTTTAGGTAGGAGAGGTACGCTTGATTCAATAGTTTAGGTAGGAGAGGTACGCTTGATTCAATAGTTTAGGTAGGAGAGGTACGCTTGATTCAATAGTTTAGGTAGGAGAGGTACGCTTGATTCAATAGTTTAGGTAGGAGAGGTACGCTCGATTCAATAGTTCACCTGTTTAAAGGAGAAGTGAACATTTCCTGTCCCTTGGGCCTGGGGGAGGGGGAGGGGGGCCTGCTGCTGAAAGGTGGATTTTCAGGCCTGCCTTAAAAGATGTAAGTGATCTGCATTTGTTGAGGGAGGGGGTCAGGGCATTCCACGCTTGGATGGCAATGCTGTGGAAGGAGAATTTACCCATATTTGTTTTGAAAGTGAGTATGTTGACAAAAATACCCAATCAACCATATAGGGCTGTCGGATATGGCAACATTTAATTTGACGATTAATTGTGATACAAATAATTGCGTTTACCAAATCAATTAACATTCAATTTCTTTGAACTCATGAATTTAATTTCCGTTTGCCTTTTAGGCTTCGTAATGGTTTGTTTAACAACAAAATTAAGCAGATAAGCGTCCTGAATCATAGCCTTGTTGACAACGTTTGTAATACGGTGAGCGGTCAGTGTCAGGGCGAGATGCTGGACTACAGTAACATGTTACCGTCCTTCCTCCCCAAAGGTCGCACGGTGAGCGGCGAGTGTCAGGGCGAGATGCTGGACTACAGTAACATGTTACCGTCCTTCCTCCCTAAGGTCGTACGGTGAGCGGTCAGTGTCAGGGCGAGATGCTGGACTACAGTAACATGTTACCGTCCTTCCTCCCTAAGGTCGTACGGTGAGCGGTCAGTGTCAGGGCGAGATGCTGGACTACAGTAACATGTTACCGTCCTTCCTCCCTAAGGTCGTACGGTGAGCGGCGAGTGTCAGGGCGAGATGCTGGACTACAGTAACATGTTACCGTCCTTCCTCCCTAAGGTCGTACGGTGAGCGGCGAGTGTCAGGGCGAGATGCTGGACTACAGTAACATGTTACCGTCCTTCCTCCCTAAGGTCGTACGGTGAGCGGCGAGTGTCAGGGCGAGATGCTGGACTACAGTAACATGTTACCGTCCTTCCTCCCTAAGGTCGTACGGTGAGCGGTCAGTGTCAGGGCGAGATGCTGGACTACAGTAACATGTTACCGTCCTTCCTCCCCAAGGTCGTACGGTGAGCGGCGAGTGTCAGGGCGAGATGCTGGACTACAGACGGATGCTGATGGAGGACTTCTCCCTGAGCCCGGAGATCGTGCTTCACTGCCGCGGCGAGATCGAGGCCCACTGCTCCGGGCTGCACCGCAAGGGGCGCACGCTGCACTGCCTGATGAGGGTGGGCCGCGGAGACATGGGCGCCATCGACAGCCTCTGTCAGAAGGCTGTGAGTCTCACGCTGTTGCTGTTATCATTTTTATCCCACAATTTTGTAACCCATTTTTCACCCCTGTGTCAATCATCTAATGTGATCCTGGGCTCTACACACCCTCCACCAACCTGGGGAGAGCAACGGACTTGAACTCATGCTTCCTTCATGCCTGAGTGTCCAAGTCGCTCCTTTACAACCTGACAGGGGGGAGTTTCCCTGGTTGGACGTAGCGCGTGGAAGGAACACGTTATTCCGACCAGTTCCTTTCCCCTCCATCAGGCGCCCCGGCTGGCCAGGGGGAGGCAGTTTAGTGACCAGGGTTACTGCATGTTTTTTGTGAGGGTACCTACCCTATGGGACACGGGGAGAACATGTGAGGGTACCTACCCTAGGGGACACAGGGAGAACATGCAAACTCCACACAGAAAAGTCTCAGTGTTGATTGTGACAGCACATTTAGATCAAGTTTTTTTTGTAATAGTTTTAATTCTAGTTTTGGTCTCATTTTAGTCACTTGAAATGTTTTAGTGTTAGTCTAGTTTTAGTCGACTAAATGTGAGATTTTCGTCGACTAAAATGTCTTTTTGCGGGCCTTGATGCTGTCTGATTTTTACGCTTGTGAAAATATCTCCAAAAACCGGTGGGTCAAACTGAACAACCAATATGTCAATTTGAAGCTATGATTCCCTGCTTTCAAATGACATGACAAAACAAAAAATCTAAAAAGAATCCGTCAAATTTAGTCACATATATTTGGGGGTCCTTGACATTCTGTCAGTCGTTCTCAAACATTTTCATGTCAAGGACCCCCAAATATATGTGACTAAATGTGACTAAATTTGACTGAGGGACTGCCATTGGATTCTTTTAGATTTTTTGACATGAGGTTTTTATGAAAACTGTGAGGATTTAGAAGACATTTTGTAGAATCGTCCTCAGGTCTCTAAACGGGTTAAAACAGCTAATGTACCGTCTGGCCATGCTCTGATGTTGGGTACAGAAACGGTATCATAGTTTGCACGAAGAGTATCTCCTTAATTAAAATCAGGTGCGAGTGGAGAAGACATTTAGGGACTTTTGACATAAGAATACACATACAAAATATATTATTCTTAATTTGTGTTTTGGCATCTTAACGATAGATTTGTCCTCGTTATGATGACTGTAGCCCTGCTCTAAAAGTGTCCCAAACATCTTAACGATAGATTTGTCCTCGTTATGATGACTGTAGCTCTGCTCTAAAAGTGTCCCAAACATCTTTATTTTCATTACATCTTCACCTCGTAGAGGAGTGAGCCTCCATCCTTCTGCTTCCCAGAGCGGCCTCTCTCTCTCTATTCAGCTACTGCCTTTTTCTATTTGAATATGATATTCATATCATATTAAATATCCCTGCAGTACAGCACAACCTGTACACTGCATACTGTACCGGCCTACACATTAATCTAGCGCCACTCTAATAATAATAATAATAATACTGAGAAGTGATATTAAATATCTGCTCTCTGGGCTGCACACAGAGAGAGAGAGAGAGAGAGAGAGAGAGACACTGACTCTGGGCTGTACAGAGAGAGAGAGAGAGAGAGAGAGAGACTGTTTACTGCAGAGATTGAGCAGGTCTCGTGTTTACTTTACAGCACAGATGAGGGCTCAGGTATTGACTGTGTGTGTGTGTGTGTGTGTGTGTGTGTGTGTGTGTGTGTGTGTGTGTCTCTGTCTCTGTCTCTGTCTCTGTCTGTGTCTCTCTGCCTGTGTCTCTCTGCCTGTGTCTGTGTCTGTCCGTGTCTGTCTGTGTCTCTCTGTCTGTGTCTCTATGTCTGTGTCTCCGTCCTCCAATCAGCTCCAGACCCTGATCACGGAGGCCGACCCGGGGGCAGACTACCGCATCGACCGGGCCCTGAACGAGGCCTGTGACAACGTCATACAGACGGCCTGCAAACACATCCGCAACGGAGACCCCATGTGAGTGGTCCCCTCTTTACCCAATCAGACACATCCGCAACGGAGACCCCATGTGAGTGGTCCCCTCTTTACCCAATCAGACACATCCGCAACGGAGACCCCATGTGAGTGGTCCCCTCTTTACCCAATCAGACACATCCGCAACGGAGACCCCATGTGAGTGGTCCCCTCTTTACCCAATCAGACACATCCGCAACGGAGACCCCATGTGAGTGGTCCCCTCTTTACCCAATCAGACACATCCCCAACGGAGACCCCATGTGAGTGGTCCCCTCTTTACCCAATCAAACACATCCGCATTGGAGACCCCATGTGAGTGGTCCCCTCTTTACCCAATGAGACACATCCGCAACGGAGACCCCATGTGAGTGGTCCCCTCTTTACCCAATCAAACACATCCGCAACGGAGACCCCATGTGAGTGGTCCCCTCTTTACCCAATCAAACACATCCGCATTGGAGACCCCATGTGAGTGGTCCCCTCTTTACCCAATCAAACACATCCGCAACGGAGACCCCATGTGAGTGGTCCCCTCTTTACCCAATCAAACACATCCGCATTGGAGACCCCATGTGAGTGGTCCCCTCTTTACCCAATCAAACACATCCGCAACGGAGACCCCATGTGAGTGGTCCCCTCTTTACCCAATCAAACACATCCGCAACGGAGACCCCATGTGAGTGGCCGCCTCTCTCCCCCAATAGGACCCTCTATCATGAGCCCTGACCAATCATGACCCTCGATCATCATGACCCCCTGACCGAGTTTTGAGATTTTGACAAATACTGTACACTAAATAGCAGATCTACAAGCTCATAGCGTGCCACCGAGTGGCGCGCTACGAGCTTGTAGGTCTGCTATTTTTTTGAAAAATCGAAGAACGACTGACATAGAAACATAGCTTTTTCAGAAAACTGTCTGGATTTAGAAGACATTTTTTTAGAATCTGATCTCGGGTCAGAATGGGTTAAATATCCCTGCTGTACGACCTGTACACTGCATGGGTAGGATTGTATATACATGTCCCGGTACCACTGTGTGTAACTGTTGGTGGTTTGTCCATAATCCAACATTTTCTGGCGAGAACTAGTATTTCTTTTGAAGAAAGCATAACATTAGCTGAGTTCAGGGACATATCCCGACTCTGGTTTCTTTGCAATTATACATTTAAAAATGTGTATTTATCTCCTTTAGAAATAGAGGACCAGAATTTAGAAATGTTCACTTATTCCTCCTTGTATAACAATAAAGGTCCCTACACACCGGGCGCGATTTTCGCGAAATTTTTTCTGTGGCGTTTCTCCATCGGTTTTCCCGAAAAACGCTTCCAGTGTGCAACCACCTGATAATCACGTTTTATGGTGGGGGGAAAAAAATCATGGCACTCCATCTATAAAGCTTAGCTGTATCTCTTTGCCCCATATCTGTATCTTTCCTGTGTTTTAACCCATTCTGAACGGGAACCCGTTTTGGTGTCGGCATCATGTTATGCTTTATAGCTATTGAAAAATAGCAGATCTACAAGCTCATAGCGCGCCACCGAGTGGCGCGCTACGAGCTTGTAGGTCTGCTATTTTTGAAAAAAAATCGAAGAACGACCGACTGACATTTTTAGAATCTGATCTCAGGTCAGAATGAATGGGTTAATCAGACCAGTGTGTGTCCAGTGGAAACCTCGTATGAATCTGATCTCGGGTCAGAATGGGTTAAAGCTGCGGTGGTGCCGCCCTGTGCGATCAATAATCAGGTGTTTATGTATCTTCCAGGATCCTGTCCTGTCTGATGGAGCACCTGTACACCGATAAGATGGTGGAGGACTGTGAACACCGCCTGCTAGAGCTGCAGTACTTCATCGCCAGGGACTGGAAGTAAGTCACAGACAACACCACAATACCATTAAGCATTCTGTTGTACTTTAGCTATTGAAAAATTGCAGATCTACAAGATTTGTAGATCTGCTATTTTTGAAAGATCTTGAAAATGTGGCACAAATCTTCGAATATATATATTATTATTTCAGAGTGAACGTTTTTTTTTACTCAAATCAATGCTTCTGGGGGGGGGGGGGGGGGGGGGTCCCTGGAACCAACATATTTTGTAATGTTTGTAATGATGCGTGGTAACAATATAATAATTAATTGCATTTTTATAGTGCTTTTCCAAGTGCTTAAAGCGCTTTACAACGGTTCATTCGTTCATACATTGGGAGGTGAAGGTTCATTCATTCATACATTGGGAGGTGAAGGTTCATTCATTCATACATTGGGAGGTGAAGGTTCATTCATTCATACATTGGGAGGTGAAGGTTCATTCATTCATACATTGGGAGGTGAAGGTTCATTCATTCATACATTGGGAGGTGAAGGTTCATTCATTCATACATTGGGAGGTGAAGGTCCATTCATTCATACATTGGGAGGTGAAGGTTCATTCATTCATACATTGGGAGGTGAAGGTTCATTCATTCATACATTGGGAGGTGAAGGTTCATTCGTTCATACATTGGGAGGTGAAGCGGCGAACAGTCGACGCCTGCAGCGTCCTCACTTCCCACATTCACACACCGACGGTGGCGAGCTCACACCGACCGACTCATTGGAGGCGATGTGGGGTTCAGTGTCTTATTGCCCATGGACACTTCAATGTAGGGTTCAGTGTCTTATTGCCCATGGACACTTCAATGTAGGGTTCAGTGTCTTATTGCCCATGGACACTTCAATGTAGGGTTCAGTGTCTTATTGCCCATGGACACTTCAATGTAGGGTTCAGTGTCTTGCCCCAAGGACACTTCAATGTAGGGTTCAGTGTCTTGCCCCAAGGACACTTCAATGTAGGGTTCAGTGTCTTATTGCCCATGGACACTTCAATGTAGGGTTCAGTGTCTTATTGCCCATGGACACTTCAATGTAGGGTTCAGTGTCTTGCCCCAAGGACACTTCAATGTAGGGTTCAGTGTCTTGCCCCAAGGACACTTCAATGTAGGGTACAGTGTCTTGCCCCAAGGACACTTCAATGTAGGGTTCAGTGTCTTTGCCCCAAGGACACTTCAATGTAGGGTTCAGTGTCTTGCCCCAAGGACACTTCAATGTAGGGTTCAGTGTCTTGCCCCAAGGACACTTCAATGTAGGGTACAGTGTCTTGCCCCAAGGACACTTCAATGTAGGGTACAGTGTCTTGCCCCAAGGACACTTCAATGTAGGGTTCAGTGTCTTTGCCCAAGGACACTTAGACATGTGGGACAGGAGGAGGAGGAGCCGGGATTCGAACCGCCGACCCATGGATCATTGGACGACCTGCTCTAACCTCCTGAGCCACAACCGCCCACAATATATATATCGATTGATATAGAGATGGATATGAATAGGGTTGCTGTACCAGACGTTCCAGGGTGTTCAGTGTTTTCCCCTCCTCCCCCCCCCCCCCCCTGCAGACTGGACCCCATCCTGTATGGGACTACATGTTGTCTCAGTAAGACAGCCCTCCCCATCCACAAGGAGGAGCAGTGCCCCAAAGCATTATGGGAATTGTAGTCCAGGAAGTAAGTGAGCCCAGTGTCCATGACATCAGAGACACTGGGCTCACTGCTACAATCTAAAATATCTAAAACCACATATTACACACATAAAGACCCCCAGGAAAGTGTTCTAAAGCTTCTAAACGTCATTAACATATATGTTTTGGCAAAAAGGGTGAAATGTCCCTTTAATGGAAGGAAGATAAATGCACAATAATGCATATATCTGGCACTGTAGTTTAGGCATTCTAAAATTCCCATCACGCCTTTGCAGACTGGACCCCATCCTGTACAAGAAGTGCCAGGGCGACGCGTCGCGCCTCTGCCACACCCACGGCTGGAACGAGACCAGCGAGATGATGCCGCCGGGCGCCATCTTCTCCTGCCTCTACCGCCACGCCTACCGCTCCGTGGAGCAGGGTCGACGGGTGAGACAAGACTTTATTACATTATTATTATTATTAGCAGCCCATTCTGACCTGAGATCAGATTCATACGAGGTTTCCACTGGACACACACACTGGTCTGGTTAACCCATTCTGACCTGAGGTGATCTTTAATGAGTTGTTTGGTACTCATTATAAGACAAAGGTTAAATTAAAAAAGGCTTTCTTGACTGACGAGTGCATTTTTATTATAGCTGAATGCGTCGGGGGGGGGGGGGGGGGGGGATGCAGCGCATTGTGAGCTTGTAGATCAGCTATATATTTTTGAATGAGATGTTTGAGGACTGGGTTCAAATGAAAAGGCTTCTTCATTCACTGACACCAGTGCATTCCTAATAGCTCGACGAAGCCACCGAAGCGAGCGGAGGTTACTTGGACGTGAGTACGCTCTACGTCAGAACTGTGGGATGAATCTTTTTTTAATAATTCACCGTTGTTGTTAAAGGCCGTCTCACACACGGCTGGAGAAGAACATCATTCTGGTCGTGACAAATGGTGACAAATAAGGTGGCGGTGGGAGAAATGATTACACGGTTCGTTAGCGGGGTGTCGCTGCACTGCATGCACAACTACTGTATTCATGTTTTCTTCTTGGTTGAAATTTCATAATTGCATAAAATGTGGGATTCCATAATAATCTGTACTCGCACACAAGTTTTACGAAGGGTGATGTTGTTATTATTGTGATTCCATATGCTGAATGTTCAACTGTACAAGGAGATACAGTAGGTCATTATATTATTGTTATTATATATTATTATTATTATTATAAATGAGATACAGTAGGTCATTATATTATACCAACTGTACAATGAGATACAGTAGGTTGTTATATTATACCAACTGTACAATGAGATACAGTAGGTCATATTATACCAACTGTACAAGGAGATACAGTAGGTCATTATATTATACCAACTAATTACGTGGAAGGACCTTTTTAGATAATCGGCAAACAAATGCTTTGTTGTTTATTTTCATTAATCCATTTTGACCTGGGAACGATTCTACAAATGTCTTCTAAATCCTGACAGTTTTCTGAAAAACCCCATGTTTCTATGGTCGGTGGTTCTCAAACTGTTTAATGTCAAGGACCCCTAGAATTATATTTGTTTGGGGTGAGTGTGATATGCACGGATGCATAACTCTGAGAGTGTACAAATGGACCATTTGGTTCCATTTGTACACGCTCAGTAACACACCCGTACGGGGCCATTTGGCCCCTTTTCCACCGGTTGGGAACCCGTTCAGGTCTTTTTGGTTCTTAGTCCATGAGCCAGACCTCCAACATTGGAACGTTTATCACCATGAAACTCGCCCAGTTGATTATTTACACAAAGACAATGATGTATTGTATTACAAATATTAAAATTGTAATGTGCAATTATATATAGGAAAATATGCACGCGAAAAAAAGAAAAGGCTACTACTGTGGAAGGGTTATCATATATTAATGTACTTATATTGATCCTATAAACAATATTATATAGGTGAGGTTTTGCCCACTCAATTCATAATTAACGTTCCCATTTTGGAGGTCTGGCTCATGGACTAAAAACTGGTTTTGAACTGAACCGTTTCCCAACCGGTGGAAAAGGGGTCTTTGAGAACCACTGGGGTAGCAGAGTGTTTCCAGTGAGCCAACATGAACAATAGCAAAATAATAGCAGCACCCGACTCTGTCTGGTGCAGAATGGAACAGAGCCTTCATTAGCATCATTAACACTGACTCTGTTTGACCAGAATGGAACAGAGCCTTCATTAGCATCATTAACACTGACTCTGTCTGACCAGAATGGAACAGAGCCTTCATTAGCATCATTAACACTGACTCTGTTTGACCAGAATGGAACAGAGCCTTCATTAGCATCATTAACACTGACTTTGTTTGACCAGAATGGAACAGAGCCTTCATTAGCATCATTAACCCTGACTCTGTTTGACCAGAATGGAACAGAGCCTTCATTAGCATCATTAACACTGACTGTTTGACCAGAATGGAACAGAGCCTTCATTAGCATCATTAACCCTGACTGTTTGACCAGAATGGAACAGAGCCTTCATTTAGTATCATTAACCCTGACTCTGTTTGACCAGAATGGAACAGAGCCTTCATTAGTATCATTAACACTGACTCTGTTTGACCAGAATGGAACAGAGCCTTCATTCAGCATCATTAACCCTGACTCTGTTTGACCAGAATGGAACAGAGCCTTCATTAGCATCATTAACCCTGACTCTGTTTGACCAGAATGGAACAGAGCCTTCATTAGTATCATTAACACTGACTCTGTTTGACCAGAATGGAACAGAGCCTTCATTAGTATCATTAACACTGACTGTTTTACCAGAATGGAACAGAGCCTTCATTAGTATCATTAACACTGACTGTTTTACCAGAATGGAACAGAGCCTTCATTTAGCATCATTAACCCTGACTCTGTTTGACCATAATGGAACAGAGCCTTCATTAGCATCATTAACACTGACTCTGTTTGACCAGAATGGAACAGAGCCTTCATTAGCATCATTAACACTGACTGTTTTACCAGAATGGAACAGAGCCTTCATTCAGCATCATTAACCCTGACTCTGTTTGACCAGAATGGAACAGAGCCTTCATTAGCATCATTAACACTGACTCTGTTTGACCAGAATGGAACAGAGCCTTCATTCAGCATCATTAACCCTGACTCTGTTTGACCAGAATGGAACAGAGCCTTCATTAGCATCATTAACCCTGACTCTGTTTTACCAGAATGGAACAGAGCCTTCATTAGTGTCATCGGTAACACCTGTGAGTGAAGTAAAGATGGCGGCTGTGCGTATACCGTAGCCCGTTGCCAGTCCGTGTGGTTTCGCCGTGTTTCGGTGATAGATCGGGGTCGCCGTCCTCCATCTCCTCTGTCCTGCTCCCGTCACACAAACCCACACGTTATTCAAATAAAACATCGTAAGCTCGACGGTTGTACAAACATGAACATGTTTGTTCTTCCTTTGTGACTTCAAATGTCAATTTTCCGCCCGCATGAATATTTTATGCGAGTGCAAATTGCAATGTGCGCACACCGCTGAATTTGACCAAACATCTACCGTCATATTGGATGTGATTTCCTTCTTTACATAACCCTTGTAGGAGTGAGGTCAGAGGAGCTATAGGGCAGACACGGAATAAGGAGGAAGGAACAGAGATGGACTTTGTCGAAAATGACCCCGACACAGCTCGCTGGTCATGTCACCGGAGGTTGATGTTAACGTCATAAATATATTAACGTAGATACCTCATTGGCTGCTGTGGTTTCATTATCAGAGCCATCGATGCGTCATCGCAGCCACCATATTTTGTGCATATTATTGTACAACAGTACAGTACTTAAGTAAATGTACTTTGTTACTTCACACCGCTGATGTCTATATGGGTAACGTCCCATCGTATAAACATGAAAGTCATAGCGCGGCGGTCTATGACATGAACTCTCTTCTCTTATAGAGCGTCGCAGTCCCGCCCCCTACCAGGGCCCAGCCCCGCCCCCTACCAGGGCCCAGCCCTGCCCCCTACCAGGGCCCAGCCCTGCCCCCTACCAGGGCCCAGTCCCGCCCCCTACCAGGGCCCAGCCCCGCCCCCTACCAGGGCCCAGTCCCGCCCCCTACCAGGGCCCAGTCCCCCCCCTACCAGGGCCCAGTCCCGCCCCCTACCAGGGCCCAGTCCCGCCCCCTACCAGGGCCCAGTCCCCCCCCTACCAGGGCCCAGTCCCGCCCCCTACCAGGGCCCAGTCCCACCCCCTACCAGGGCCCAGTCCCGCCCCCTACCAGGGCCCAGTCCCGACTCCTACCAGGGCCCAGTCCCCCCCCTACCAGGGCCCAGTCCCGCCCCCTACCAGGGCCCAGTCCCGCCCCCTACCAGGGCCCAGTCCCGCCCCCTACCAGGGCCCAGTCCCCCCCCTACCAGGGCCCAGTCCCGCCCCCTACCAGGGCCCAGGAAATGATTCCCCGTTCGTTTTCCTCATAGACTTTTCAAAACTTATTTATTTAAATACCTTTTTAAGCGTCGTACGAAGCCAACTCTTGCCGTGACAAATCATGACGACAAACAACAATTTTTCGGGCCGAACAAATAATTAGAAGGAAGAAGAAAACGGCAGGTTACAACACTTTTTTTTCTCTTGTTCTTCTTTGTAATTATTTAAAATATGGTGTTTGTTGTCATGACTCGAGTTGGGTTTGTTAAAAGCTCTTTAATAGGTTGCTTAAAAGGTCTTTAAATAAATACTTTTTGAAATGTCTATGAGGAAAAATGCATTGGGAATTATTTCCTGGGCCTGGCGTCGTGATGAAAGGGGGCGGGACTGCGACGCTCTATTCCAGATCTCTCTGAACTCTCTTCTCTTCTCCTATAATCCCAGTTCTCTGAACTCTCTTAATCTCTTCTCCTATGACTCCAGCTCTCTGAACTCTCTTCTCTTCTCCCATAATCCCAGTTCTCTGAACTCTCTTAATCTCTTCTCCTATGACTCCAGCTCTCTCGGGACTGCAAGGTGGAAGTTCAGAGGATCCTCCACCAGAGGGCGCTGGACGTGAAGCTGGACCCCGAGCTGCAGAGACGCTGCATGACGGACCTGGGCAAGTGGTGCAGCGAGAAGACCGAGGCCGGCCAGGTGGGGGCGCCATTGTCACACGCAGGACTCAAAGCTCTCCCACTATAGACTGCATTTAACCCATTCTGACCTGAGATCAGATTCATACAAGGTTTCCGCCGGGGACACACACTGGTCTGATGAACCCATTCTGACCTGAGATCAGATTCTAAAAAATGTCAGTCGCTCTTCGATTTTTCAAAAATAGCAGACCTACAAGCTCGTATCGCGCCACTCGGTGGCGCGATATGAGCTTGTAGATCTGCTATTTTTCAATAGCTAAAGCATAACATGATGCCGACACCAAAATGGGTGCCCGGTCAGAATGGGTTAATTTCAGTCATTTGGATTCCATAGAATCCAGCATTGCTATGGAAGG
Organism: Protomyctophum parallelum; assembly: GCF_964188405.1. Lineage (NCBI taxonomy): Eukaryota > Metazoa > Chordata > Actinopteri > Myctophiformes > Myctophidae > Protomyctophum > Protomyctophum parallelum. The sequence continues at coordinate 53,032,363 of NC_139700.1, forward strand.
ATGTTGCGCAGCGAAAACAGATCTATTTGCCGATCTACAAGCTCACGTGTGGCAGCGCGACCTGTTGTGAGCTTGTATAATAGCTTGTTGATTGTGTAGGAAAAAACAGTGCTAGTGTAGGTAGGCTCCTCTCACGCCGTTTCACAAATCGCACATCTTTTTTTTTTTTCAACCGTGAGATTTTACTTGGCTTTAATCCACGGGGGTTTGAGGGCTTCTTTCTCACACTCCATGTGATCTAATCACTGCCTGGGTGTGCTGCGTTGATAACATGATGCAATATTATGCAACTTGAAAGTTTTGAAGAAGTGTTCTGATTTATTTTATTTAAAGAACTGTAACTTCCCTATATTCTTTTATCATTTATTTTATCTATTATTTATACTATTATTATCTATTACCTATTATTCTTTTATCATTTACTGTTTTCATTTATTCTTAATAATTATTTTGGAAAATAACCTCCTCCAGGAGGAGGCCGGAGGAGGAGACCAAAATGTCAAAAATAATTAATTAATAATAATTCATCTTTAATCTGACCTGGTGATTAATAAACTAGGGTAATGTTTACATGGGCAGATGACGGCCCGGAGTGACGCCAGGAAACGGAAGCTTATCACTTCCCGTACACCGAGCGAGTCCACGGCTCTCTAAAGAGCCTCATTTCCACTCATGATGGCGGCACCGGCTCCTGAGTGGAGCCCCCTGGTGGCTCCTGAGTGGAGCCCCCTGGTGGCTCCTGAGTGGAGCCCCCTGGTGGCTCCTGAGTGGAGCCCCCTGGTGGCGGCACGGGGTCGGTTTTAAAGGGGGTATGTCACGGCCCGAGATTAACGTTGCTGATAAGGAACATCACGTGGTCTGAATGAAAACGATTTTAAACGACACGTGACTATATCTCAGGCTCTGACGTGACCTAGCATATAGTCAAGCTGAGTGGCTAGCGCACTAAAGGCTACCTGTTTTGAGGTAACTTTCTGCGTCATACTAGGTGAAATTATCATAAAAAATAAAATAAAATCGGTCGGAAATCTTCGTTACAATGACATTGAGTTGACGTGTAAGTTTTACGGTAAACTGTTGCGTTTTCTTTTTTTCGCGTGACGAGTTCCATGCTCTCCCCGTCTCCCCCCGTCTCCCCCCGCTGACATGGCCTCAAACACGGCTAAGTGCTGAACAGGGCTCCGTGCTGGAGCCCTGGAGCTTCACATGAGGTTACCACTGCCTGTCTAGCGCTACAGCGCCGGGCTAACCTGAGCCCTCTCTCCCTCTCTCGACTCTCTCTCTCTCTCTCTCTCTCTCTCTCTCACACACACACACACACACACACACACACACACACACACACTCTCTGTCTCTCTAATGATTAGGCCAGTTGCTGTATAGTGTTGTATAGCCTATCTGATCAGCGATCACCAGGGAGCAGCGACAACACACACACACACACACACACACTCACGTCTCACACACTGCGTCTTGCATCAGCCTTCAGCGCGCATATGGACTGCCTTACGCACCGCCAGTCTCTCCCTCCGTATCTCTCTCTCTCTCTCTCTAATACTAATAATAAAACGCATCACAGCGCGACAACATATATCGGTATATCACAGTATCAGTATATATCACTGTTAACAACTTATCATATGTTGCATCAACTGCAGCGAGCAAAGGCTCTGCTCTGCTGCATCCAATAATAAATATATCAACTAGTCCAGTGCGGACTGGTCATTTCATTTGTATTGGTGCCGAGTGCAAAGCACAAGTTGCACAACCGATTGTTTTAATTCAAAGTGGTATATATATTCTGTGAAATGTGTATCGTCATTCCGTGTATACAAGCTCCAAGTGTTGTGTCCACAACTCACATGCAGCGCGTTGAGCTTGCAGATCGTCGGTGCCCCACTCGCCATGAATCCAAGCAGAGGTCTTCACAAGTATAGGTAAAACACTGCCAGTCTGCAGCACAATGGCCCGTTGTGCAAAGTGTTGAGATTTTACTTGTGCGATATTCAGATAGTCTACAACCGATTGTTATAATTCAAAGTGTTATATATTCCGTGAAGTTTATATTTTCATTTGGTGTACAAGTCATGTTTTTAATATGCCTTTATCAAATGATAGAGAGATAAGCCATGCAGCCCATTGACTGCATGTCACTCTGCCTACATGCTGACAATGTGCGCACGTTGTATTAGCCTACATTATAACGTGACATTTATTATACAGCTCGAAAATATAGCCTCTCTGCAAGCTCACAACTGGTTGTGGACACTTCTATAGGTCTGACTCTGCTATTAATTTCTGTACCAAGTCGCCAGAGCAATGGTAAAGTGTCTATCATTTTTTAATTATATGGAGAGAAAAGTCGAGAGTCGGGATCTGGAGATTTGCACATAGTGTGACATGCTGACAGACAATGAAAGAAACATATACTTCCACTCACAATTTAGGTGGCTTTTAAAATGCGGTACTTATTCCTTCATTAAAAAATATGATTGGCACCTCATAAGTGTAAATATAAAATCCAATATAATATAGCCTACAATTGAAACCTGCTACTGCAGTGATTTTATCCTGTGTTCAATGCGTTGCTGCGTTTGTGTGTGGACATATATCTCTGTCGTATGGCCAGGGATTTTTTCTAAAACGGAGGACGAAAATATCCGTTTTGCAAAAGATCCATGCACGTATAGCCTGCGCCTCAGAAGGCATGTGATGTCTTCGTCTAATGAAACGATCATCTCATTAATCATTGACATAGCGTTGTTTAGGCTATAATGATCAACTTGTATGGGTGATCATTTTATGTATATCAAATATTATATTAACTCAAGGTAATTAATGCTACAGCTCTGAATATAAATGTCGGAACTGGTGTAAAATGGAGAATAAGTCTGTTGCAGTGTTGCGCACTGAAAACCAGAACAGGTACGCCCCTTTTCCAACTCACCCCCACGAAAAGTGAAGAGCGGTCACCCTGGGATTTCGAAAAGTGAAGGCTTGCCCCAAAGCCATGAATAGCTCGCTCCCAAAGTGTGGTTATCTCGCCCCACAGCGTGGATATCTCGCCCCAAAGCACGAATATCTCGCCCCATGTTTATTTCATGTTTATTTTACCTTATTTCTCATATTAGAACCTTTAGAATCAATGTTGTTTGTCAAAGGAGAACATTTAGAACCAGTTTGTTGTTGGTGGTCAAATGAAAATGATGCATGGTACCCAGGGGGCAAACCACCCTTTTTTTAGGAAACCTGCATTTGCCATGACCTCAAAGGTTGTCCACCAGAAATAATATCTAAATTGTCAAAATTAATAATATCGAAATTGTGCTTTACCATGATTTCTACCATGAGTGTTGACTGTTTTGGCAAACACAAGCAATATTAATCCATTGGCTAATGTATGGCCCAGAAGGGACATATATCCTTGAGCTTGCATATTGTCAATATGGCTGCAAAAGAAAAGAGACAATGTCTCTTTTCTTTTTCACGTTTCACGTTTCGGGTAGGCACCATCTTGTAAATATGCACAATAAGGGTCCAGACACACCCAATAATAAAAAATAGGTATTCCATTGAGTCTCTCATGGTCAGAAACCATGAAATAGACACCAAGTTTGCATTTCTAGCTCATCTGGTTCAGAAGTTAGTGCCAAACCTATATTTTCTGATTTCCAGCAAAAGAAATTGACCGGGTTGTCCATATAGGTTGTGATCCTATGAGATATTATTTCTGGTGGACAACCTTTGAGGTCATGGCAAATGCAGGTTTCCTAAAAAAAGGGTGGTTTGCCCCCTGGGTACCATGCATCATTTTCATTTGACCACCAACAACAAACTGGTTCTAAATATTCTCCTTTGACAAACAACATTGATTCTAAAGGTTCTAATATGAGAAATAAGGTAAAATAAACATGAAATAAACATGGGGCGAGATATTCGTGCTTTGGGGCGAGATATCCACGCTGTGGGGCGAGATAACCACACTTTGGGAGCGAGCTGCTCATGGCTTTGGGGCAAGCCTTCACTTTTCGAAATCCCAGGGCGACCGCTCTTCACTTTTCGTGGGGGTGAGTTGGAAAAGGGGCGAGCGTACCTGTTCTGGTATTCAGTGCGCAACACTGCAACAGACTTATTCTCCATTTTATACCAGTTCCGACATTTATATTCAGAGCTGTAGCATTAATTACCTTGAGTTAATATAATATTTGATATACATAAAATGATCACCCATACAAGTTGATCATTATAGCCTAAATAACGCTATGTCAATGATTAATGAGATGATCGTTTCATTAGACGAAGACATCACATGCCTTCTGTGGCTATTGGAGAGCTCCTAGTTGCGCACGGATACTTGTTATTTTTTCCAGTGGTTCCTAAATGCTATAGTTTCTTCGAATATATCTAATCTTCACATGTTTTCGCGCTGTGATGCGTTTTATTATTAGTCCTATTCGAGAGAGAGAGAGAGAGAGAGAGAGAGAGAGAGAGGGATACGGAGGGAGAGACTGGCGGTGCGTAAGGCAGTCCATATGCGCGCTGAAGGCTGATGCAAGACGCAGTGTGTGAGACGTGAGTGTGTGTGTGTGTGTGTGTGTGTGTGTGTGTGTGTGTGTGTGTGTGTGTGTGTGTGTGTGTGTGTGTGTTGTCGCTGCTCCCTGGTGATCGCTGATCAGATAGGCTATACAACACTATACAGCAACTGGCCTAATCATTAGAGAGACAGAGTGTGTGTGTGTGTGTGTGTGTGTGTGTGTGTGTGTGTTGTCGCTGCTCCCTGGTGATCGCTGATCAGATAGGCTATACAACACTATACAGCAACTGGCCTAATCATTAGAGAGACAGAGTGTGTGTGTGTGTGTGTGTGTGTGTGTGTGTGTGTGTGTGTGTGTGTGTGTGTGTGTGTGTGTGTGTGTGTGTGTGTGTGAGAGAGAGAGAGAGAGAGAGTCGAGAGAGGGAGAGAGGGCTCAGGTTAGCCCGGCGCTGTAGCGCTAGACAGGCAGTGGTAACCTCATGTGAAGCTCCAGGGCTCCAGCACGGAGCCCTGTTCAGCACTTAGCCGTGTTTGAGGCCATGTCAGCGGGGGGAGACGGGGGGAGACGGGGAGAGCATGGAACTCGTCACGCGAAAAAAAAAAAAACGCAACAGTTTACCGTAAAACTTACACGTCAACTCAATGTCATTGTAACGAAGATTTTCCAGTGAAAAAAAATTTTTTTTGGTTGACACTTTCAACAATTATGAAGCTAAGTCTGACACCAAAACCACTAGCATGAGTTGATAGCCACCAGGACTGCTAACTCGCAGAGCCCAGAGGCGCTCTGCCCTTAGTCCAGATACAAGATCAATTTCATTGGTCAAATTGTGCGATCCCGACCTGATGTCATAATCCAAAATGCTAATTTTAATAGCATTATTAGCTCCCGAGGGCCGTGACATCCCCCCTTTAAGGTTTGCTGACAGTTGTGTTTGTTCTGTTGTGCAGGAGCTGGAGTGTCTACAGGACCACCTGGAAGACCTGGTGGCGGACTGCAGGGACGTGGTGGGGAACCTGACGGAGCTGGAGTCTGAGGTAAGACGTGGTGGTGGGAGGCAGCCTGACGGAGCTGGAGTCTGAGGTAAGACGTGGTGGTGGGCACTGGGCAGCCTGACGGAGCTGGAGTCTGAGGTAAGACGTGGTGGTGGGCACTGGGCAGCCTGACGGAGCTGGAGTCTGAGGTAAGACGTGGTGGTGGGCACTGGGCAGCCTGACGGAGCTGGAGTCTGAGGTAAGACGTGGTGGTGGGCACTGGGCAGCCTGACGGAGCTGGAGTCTGAGGTAAGACGTGGTGGTGGGCACTGGGCAGCCTGACGGAGCTGGAGTCTGAGGTAAGACGTGGTGGTGGGAGGCAGCCTGACGGAGCTGGAGTCTGAGGTAAAAAGTTAAAAACACATCATTGTTTGGTCAGTCAAAAGGGAGACATCGAAGAGGAAGGATATTTGGTGAATGATCAACATAATGGAATGTCAGAACGGGTATCTCAGGTATATAATATGGAGATCTAAAAAAAAAAAAACATCTTTTCAAACCACCAGATCTTTCTTGTATGAAACGATGAATTAAAAATATGCCAATTTGTTACCCAAACAAAAAAATTGGGATTGGCAGTCCAAGGGTTAAGTCCATGTTCTTGTCTGTCCTGGCAGGACATTCAGATCGAGACTCTGCTGATCCGTGCCTGTGAGCCAGTCATCCAGACACACTGTCACGTAAGTCTCACAGTAACCAAACCTGCTTTTATATATCCTTATGCTGGGCTGTGTAGAAATGGGTTTCCTTTCTTTTTAAACAATGGAATGTTTTTTTTCCTCCATTCTGGTAAAATGTCAAACGTCAAATGTTTCCCCAACCAGCAGGCCTTGTTAATTTACCACACCAGTACACTGAACTTTACCACTACTGACTGTCTCTGTTTCTCTCTCTCACACTCTCTCACACACACGCACACACACACACACACACACACGTGCACACACACACACACATGTGCACGCGTCCACAGGAGGTAGCAGACAACCAGATCGACACGGGGGACCTGATGGAGTGTCTGGTGCAGAACAAACACCAGAAGGAGATGAACGACAAGTGCGCCGTGGGCGTCACCCACTTCCAACTGGTGAGCCCATTCTGACCTGAGATCAGATTCATACGAGGTTTCCGCCGGACACACACTGGTCTGATGAACCCATTCTGACCTGAGATCAGATTCTAAAAATGTCAGTCGCTCTTCGATTTTTCAAAAATAGCAGACCTACAAGCTCGATATGAGCTTGTAGATCTGCTATTTTTAAATAGCTAAAGCATAACATGATGCTGACACCAAAATGGGTGCCTGGTCAGAATGGGTTAAGGGTAACTGGGTAATTGGGTACCGGTAATATTCCAAAAGGATTGGAATTTCTTTTGCATATTTTGGGGGCAACAACTGCATTTCTGTAAATGTAAATAACAGTAAATGTGTTTTCTTTGGTAACTACAGATCCAAATCAAAGACTTCCGTTTCTCCTACAAGTTCAAGATGGCCTGTAAAGAGGACGTACTGAAGCTGTGTCCCAGCATTAAGAAGAAGTAAGTCACCTGACATTTATACTTTCAATAATTCATTAGTTTGATTAAAATGTAGGGGATTTAATGGCTGTCAAGCGCTACCTATCAGCTTGTCGAACTGCTGTTTTTGTAAAATCGTGAAAATGTGTCACAGATCTTTGAATATATTCTTTCACAGCGAACGTTTTTAATGGCTGTCAAGCGCTATGAGCTTGTCGATCTGCACATTTTCTTTAATCGTGAAAATGTGGCACGGATCTTTGAATATATTCTTTCACAGCAAACGTTTTTAATAGAGCTGGGACTCGATAATTTTTTTTTTAATCGCATATCAATATTCAACACGAGAACAGCGAGAAACCTTTTTTTTTAAATGTTTTTTGGTATCCCAGTGAATCAACGAATAGTGACTACAGGATACCACTCATTTTCAACATTTTACTGTCATTAATATACCTGTTGTGGAAATAATAATAAAAAGTCACCCCATTCTGTGTTGCCTAGAACTGGAGTACATCTCAGTGACATCACAAAGCTGTACTTACTTCATATTGTTTCTGTTTTTTGTCAGACCTCCAGTTCTAGGCAACACAAAATGGGGTGACTTTTTATTATTTCCAGTTTTCAGTACTATAGAAAAGCGCCCAGTGAGAAACGTTCCGCGGTGAAAAAAAAGGTGCGATTAATTTATCTGTAGTTAATCGCGATAAATTTTTCTGTAGTTAATCTAAATTAATCGCAATTAGTCCCGGCCCTAGTTTTTAACTCAAATGGTTGCTTCTGGGAGGTCCCTGGAACTACATATTTAGCAGCCAAATACATATAGTTCGGGGGCTCCTTGACATGAACCACTGACACACAAACATGGGTTTGTCAGAAAACTGGTCAGGATTTACAAGACGTTTTGTAGAATCTTTGCCTCAGCCCTAAATGGGTTAAGTGGCTAACTGACTGGTCATTGGGTGTTGTCAGGGTGGACGTGGTCTCTTAAGTGGCCTTGTGGTTAGAGTGTCCGCCCTGAAGCTGGGAGGCTGGGGTTCGATCCCCGGCCGGGTCATACCAAAGACTGTAAAAATGGGACCCGATGCCTCCCTGCTTGACACTCAGCATCAAAGGGTTGGATTGGGGGGTCAAATCTACTAATCAAATGATTCCCGAGCGCGGCACGGCTGCAGCTCACCGCTCCTTGGCTGCAGCTCACCGCTCCTTGGCTGCAGCTCACCGCTCCTTGGCTGCAGCTCACCTCTCCTTGGCTGCAGCTCACCTCTCCTTGGCTGCGGCTCACCTCTCCTTGGCTGCAGCTCACCGCTCCTTGGCTGCGGCTCACCGCTCCTTGGCTGCGGCTCACCACTCCTTGGCTGCAGCTCACCTCTCCTTGGCTGCGGCTCACCGCTCCTTGGCTGCGGCTCACCGCTCCTTGGCTGCGGCTCACCGCTCCTTGGCTGCAGCTCACCGCTCCTTGGCTGCAGCTCACCTCTCCTTGGCTGCGGCTCACCGCTCCTTGGCTGCAGCTCACCGCTCCTTGGCTGCGGCTCACCTCTCCTTGGCTGCGGCTCACCGCTCCTTGGCTGCAGCTCACCTCTCCTTGGCTGCGGCTCACCCTTCCTTGGCTGCGGCTCACCGCTCCTTGGCTGCAGCTCACCGCTCCTTGGCTGCGGCTCACCGCTCCTTGGCTGCGGCTCACCGCTCCTTGGCTGCGGCTCACCTCTCCTTGGCTGCGGCTCACCGCTCCTTGGCTGCAGCTCACCGCTCCTTGGCTGCAGCTCACCTCTCCTTGGCTGCAGCTCACCTCTCCTTGGCTGCAGCTCACCTCTCCTTGGCTGCAGCTCACCGCTCCTTGGCTGCAGCTCACCTCTCCTTGGCTGCAGCTCACCTCTCCTTGGCTGCAGCTCACCGCTCCTTGGCTGCAGCTCACCGCTCCTTGGCTGCAGCTCACCGCTCCAAGAGATGGGTCAAATGCGGAGAACAAATTTCACTGCGCTAAAGTGTGTGACAAATCACACACTTAACTTTAACTGACCTCTCTCTGTGTGTTTGGGTGGGGTCAGGGTGGAGGGGTGAACTGACCTCTCTCTGTGTGTTTGGGTGGGGTCAGGGTGGAGGGGTGAACTGACCTCTCTCTGTGTGTTTGGGTGGGGTCAGGGTGGAGGGGTGAACTGACCTCTCTCTGTGTGTTTGGGTGGGGTCAGGGTGGAGGGGTGAACTGACCTCTCTCTGTGTGTTTGGGTGGGGTCAGGGTGGAGGGGTGAACTGACCTCTCTGTGTGTTTGGGTGGGGTCAGGGTGGAGGGGTGAACTGACCTCTCTCTGTGTGTTTGGGTGGGGTCAGGGTGGAGGGGTGAACTGACCTCTCTCTGTGTGTTTGGGTGGGGTCAGGGTGGAGGGGTGAACTGACCTCTCTCTGTGTGTTTGGGTGGGGTCAGGGTGGAGGGGTGAACTGACCTCTCTCTGTGTGTTTGGGTGGGGTCAGGGTGGAGGGGTGAACTGACCTCTCTCTGTGTGTTTGGGTGGGGTCAGGGTGGAGGGGTGAACTGACCTCTCTCTGTGTGTTTGGGTGGGGTCAGGGTGGAGGGGTGAACTGACCTCTCTCTGTGTGTTTGGGTGGGGTCAGGGTGGAGGGGTGAACTGACCTCTCTCTGTGTGTTTGGGTGGGGTCAGGGTGGAGGGGTGAACTGACCTCTCTCTGTGTGTTTGGGTGGGGTCAGGGTGGAGGGGTGAACTGACCTCTCTCTGTGTGTTTGGGTGGGGTCAGGGTGGAGGGGTGAACTGACCTCTCTCTGTGTGTTTGGGTGGGGTCAGGGTGGAGGGGTGAACTGACCTCTCTCTGTGTGTTTGGGTGGGGTCAGGGTGGAGGGGTGAACTGACCTCTCTCTGTGTGTTTGGGTGGGGTCAGGGTGGAGGGGTGAACTGACCTCTCTCTGTGTGTTTGGGTGGGGTCAGGGTGGAGGGGTGAACTGACCTCTCTCTGTGTGTTTGGGTGGGGTCAGGGTGGAGGGGTGAACTGACCTCTCTCTGTGTGTTTGGGTGGGGTCAGGGTGGAGGGGTGAACTGACCTCTCTCTGTGTGTTTGGGTGGGGTCAGGGTGGAGGGGTGAACTGACCTCTCTCTGTGTGTTTGGGTGGGGTCAGGGTGGAGGGGTGAACTGACCTCTCTCTGTGTGTTTGGGTGGGGTCAGGGTGGAGGGGTGAACTGACCTCTCTCTGTGTGTTTGGGTGGGGTCAGGGTGGAGGGGTGAACTGACCTCTCTCTGTGTGTTTGGGTGGGGTCACTGGGGTCAGGGTGGACGTGGTCTAACTGACGTGTCATTGTGTTTGGGTGGTGTTTTGCGGTCAGGGTGGGCGTGGCTAACTGACGTGTCATTGTGTTTGGGTGGTGTTTTGCGGTCAGGGTGGGCGTGGCTAACTGACATGTCATTGTGTGATTGGTCAGGGTGGACGTGGTCATCTGTCTGAGCACCACGGTGAGGAACGACACCCTGCAGGACGCCAAGGAGCAGCGCGTCTCCGTCAAGTGTCGCAAGCAGCTGCGGGTGGAGGAGCTGGAGATGGTGGGTTCGTTGTCTGTCTGTGGGCTTGTAGATCAGCTATTTTGTGTCCTGCACTGTAGTGCAGGACTTGGGTGCCTTGATACAAGTCCAGTGGGCACCTCAGAATACTTTGATAATATCGGTGTTGGACTTGATATCCATTAGCTCCTTGGCTATTTTTAAAACTAAATTAAAGGTATATTCAGTGATTTCACTCAAAAAAACCTTAGGTTTCGTTTTTGGCTGTGGGACCCAGCCTTTCGTCCAATCAGGATAGAGAGTAAAAAACTAAACCTAAGGTTTTTTGACCCCCAGGGGTTAACTGGGGACAGGGAGGAACTCCTTATATGGCCAGCACACTCTATAGTAGGGAGGATTATCACAACAAAACAAAAAAATAAGTGATATTTGAATTAAGTGAAATCACTGAATATACCTTTAAAGACCCACTTTGATAGGAAAGCCTTTTTAAACCCATGACCAATGTATGCTTTTAATTTCCTTGATAATGTAATGTAATTATGCCTGCTGTTTATTGTTATGTAACACTGTTGTTTTTATATTGTTAAGCACTTTGTGACACTGTCAAAAAAGGTGCTATATAAATAAAGTTGATTATTATTATTATAATATCGGTATCTGCCGATCATGAGAAAAACAATCTGTATCTGCCCCAAAAACCCTGATCAGAGCATCCCTAATCACTTTAACTGTTGAACCTCTATTCACATTCATATTAAACCCTGATCAGAGCATCCCTAATCACTTTAACTGTTGAACCTCTATTCACATTCATATTAAACCCTGATCAGAGCATCCCTAATCACTTTAACTGTTGAACCTCTATTCACATTCATATTAAACCCTGATCAGAGCATCCCTAATCACTTTAACTGTTGAACCTCTATTCACATTCATATTAAACCCTGATCAGAGCATCCCTAATCACTTTAACTGTTGAACCTCTATTCACATTCATATTAAACCCTGATCAGAGCATCCCTAATCACTTTAACTGTTGAACCTCTATTCACATTCATATTAAACCCTGATCAGAGCATCCCTAATCACTTTAACTGTTGAACCTCTATTCACATTCATATTAAACCCTGATCAGAGCATCCCTAATCACTTTAACTGTTGAACCTCTATTCACATTCATATTAAATGAGTGAATGTGTTGTAATAACCGTGTGTTCTCCTCCTGGTCAGTCCGAGGACATCCGTCTGGAGCCAGAGCTGTACGACTCGTGCAAACAGGACATCAACAGACTGTGTCAGAATGTGGCCTTTGGAAACGCACAGGTCAGCCACAGCACTGCGCTGGCACAGCACTGCCACCGGGGGGCAGTCTTGTTACATTATTTAAAACTTAAAATCACCCTCTATGTACGATTTTTGAACTACAACAACTTTAGGGCATTAAGTTGTCTATGGATATACGATTCAAGATTAAAATAGTGTGCTTGTGTGTGTTTATTTTATTTGTTTATTTGGATCCCCATTAGCTACTACCTTTAGCAGCAGCTACTCTTCCTGGGGTCCACACATAAAAATACATTACATCATAATTATGAAATACATTTTACAAGACTGTAAGAAAAACAGTAAAAAAAATAAAAAATACTACTAAATATAAAACAAGTGATTAATTAAATATTACATCGCAACCATGAATACAATTTCAGTTTGAGTAGCCTATATATACCGTTACAGTATGAAAGATTTTAAACCGTGTTCAATAGAGCACCGAAGTCCTGACGTAACTCGCTCATCCCTTCGATTCCCCTGGTTCGCGGAAGTAATGTCTCTATGGAGAATAACATGGGGTGATCTTAATATCGTCTACTATAAGCGTTGTGGTCCAAAAATAAACAAGCTGTCTCGGCGTTATTGTCGGGAAGGTGTCTCTGTATCGTTTGCAACAGTCAGTCACTCATATATGATACAGTCTGCTTCTAGCGAAAATCTAAATAATTCAGCAGCAGTAACATTAGCGTTTTCTCTGTCAGTTGGTTCTTCATATCCATATGAGTGAAGCGGCCGGGGTGACATGTTCATTTTTCAAACACAGTTGTTATATGAAGCGATCTAAAAATCCTCCTATGGCGATTTCAATGCAACTAAACAAATACATGAACCTGGGGACAGACGCCCTCTACTGAAAGTGACGTCAGACTTCGGTGCTCTATGACTATCATCAAAAAGCAAGTGACATGAGATATTTCTTTAACTTATTTTGTGTGTGTGTGTGTGTGTGTGTGTGTGTGTGTGTGTGTGTGTGTGTGTGTGTGTGTGTGTGTGTGTGTGTGTGTGTTTGTGTGTGTGTGTGTGTGTGTGTGTGTGTGTGTGTGTGTGTGTGTGTGTGTGTGTGTGCGCGTGTGCGTGTGCATGTGTGCGTGCGCTCTCTCTCATGCTGCAGGTGATAGAGTGTCTGAAGGAGAACAAGCGTCACCTCTCCCAGCGCTGTCACCACCGCGTCTTCAAGCTGCAGGAGACGGAGATGATGGACCCCGAGCTGGACTACCAGCTCATGAGGGTCTGCAAGCAGATGATCAGGGTACGCACCAACCCCCCATTCTGACCTGAGATCAGATTCAGATGATCAGGGTACGCACAGGGAAGGGAACCCACCCCCCATTCTGACCTGAGATCAGATTCAGATGATCAGGGTACGCACAGGGAAGGGAACCCACCCCCCATTCTGACCTGAGATCAGATTCAGATGATCAGGGTACGCACAGGGAAGGGAACCCACCCCCCATTCTGACCTGAGATCAGATTCAGATGATCAGGGTACGCACAGGGAAGGGAAGGGAACCAACCCCCCATTCTGACCTGAGATCAGATTCAGATGATCAGGGTACGCACAGGGAAGGGAACCGACCCCCCATTCTGACCTGAGATCAGATTCAGATGATCAGGGTACGCACAGGGAAGGGAGCCGACCCCCCATTCTGACCTGAGATCAGATTCAGATGATCAGGGTACGCACAGGGAAGGGAACCCACCCCCCATTCTGACCTGAGATCAGATTCTCTAAAAATGTTCTTCTACAATCTACATCCTGACAGTTCTCTGAAAAAGCCTATGTTTCTGTCAGTCGTTCTTCGATCTTTCAAAAATAGCAGACCTATACAAGCTCATATAGCGCGCCACTCGGTGGCGCGCTATATGAGCTTGTAGATCTGCTATTTTTCAATAGCTAAAGCATGACATGATGCCATAACACCAAAAGGGGTTACCGCCACAAAACGGGTTAAGCATTATGTTGTACTTTAGCTATTGAAAAATAGCAGATCCGCGCTACGAGCTTGTAGGTCTGCTATTTTTTTTTTATCTAAAAAATGTGACACAAATCTTTGAATATAAATTCTTTCAGAGTGAAAGCTTTTAACTCATATCTTTGCTTCTGTGGTGGTCCCTGGAACAAGATATTTTAACTCATATCTTTGCTTCTGTGGTGGTCCCTGGAACAAGATATTTTAACTCATATCTTTGCTTCTGTGGTGGTCCCTGGAACAACATATTCTGTGGTGGTCCCTGGAACAACATATTTTAACTCATATCTTTGCTTCTGTGGTGGTCCCTGGAACAACATATTCTGTGGTGGTCCCTGGAACAACATATTTTAACTCATATCTTTGCTTCTGTGGTGGTCCCTGGAACAACATATTCTGTGGTGGTCCCTGGAACAACATATTTTAACTCATATCTTTGCTTCTGTGGTGGTCCCTGGAACAACATATTCTGTGGTGGTCCCTGGAACAACATATTTTAACTCATATCTTTGCTTCTGTGGTGGTCCCTGGAACAACATATTCTGTGGTGGTCCCTGGAACAACATATTTTAACTCATATCTTTGCTTCTGTGGTGGTCCCTGGAACAACATATTTTCAGATGGGGGTCCGCGGCCAAATACAGATAATTCTACCACAGGTCGTTTCGAGGAAGCAATCATCTGATTGGTTGAAACAGCCTTCTAGCCGTGGGTTAAACCAGCACCGTTCAACACCTATAATCAAAACAAAGAATTCAGCCGCTCTGTTCTCCCAGAGCGCTATAGCAAACTCGGTGGCTAGGCTATAGCTAGTTTCTTGGGACATTTGTGGTCGTCTAGTGACTACATCTGTCATTAAAAAGAATATATTCTTTCAGCGATTTTCTTAGTTTTAAGGGTAACTGTTGTAGAATTGCAATATTACAATCAAGGGTGTGATTTAACGTGATTATTGCTACTTCAGTGATGCTTGCGGAACTCGACTTCGTCTCGTTCCTGACCGCATCACTGTCGAGGCAATAATCACGTTAACCCCTTAACACCCTCTCGTGTAATATTGCTTAATTCTGGGCGTCCTCGACATGAAATATTGAAAACCACTGATATAGAAACATGAGGTTTTTCAGAAAAATGTCATGATTTAGAAGATTTTCTTTGTTTATCTTGACGTCAGTCCTAAATGGGTTACGCATTATGTTATACTTTAGCTTGTAGGTCAGCTATTTTTGAACATTCAAAGAACGACTGACATAGAAACATAGCTTTTTCAGAAAACTGTTAGAAGACATATTTAGAATCTGATCTCAGGTCAGAATGGGTTTAAAGTATGTCAGAATAATAATAATAATAATAATAATAATAATTTATTTGTATAGCACCTTTCATTACATGAAATGCAGCTCAAAGTGCTTTACAGAACAATGGAGAATAAAAGAAAAGCAAGGCAACGACAAAATGCAATACAGTGAGGACATGAATAACAAAAAAATAAAAGATCAATTAAAAGCAATGTTGTAGAGGTGGGTCTTGAGCTGAGCTTTAAAAATGTCTACAGAGGCTGCCTGACGAAGGTACAGTGGGAGCTTGTTCCATGCCGTCGGCCTCTAGAAGCAAAAAGCTGCTTCCCCGTATTTTTTAGTTGCCATTTTTTTAGGCAAAGCGAGCAGGCCGGCGGTGGAAGACCTTAGGGGCCGGTTTGGGACATATTTAGAAGACGTCCCCTGGCTCCTCGCCGTCGTCAGGAGAAAGACGTGAAACGCAACACGAGACGCAAACAACAAAACATGTTGATACAGGATTCACACTCGGTTGCATCATCACAATCCCACTGTCTTAAGAGTGGTCAAGCCTCCCCTCTCATTGGCCGAGCCTCCCCTCTCATTTACACATTATTATTTAACCACTTAACCTAAACCCCGGCTGACCGGTGTCCCCCAGGGCGTCTCGTTTTTATTCCCTCTCGTATCTCTTCACCGAAAATAGCGTAAAGCGTCTTGTTGTGACACTGTGGCAGCCATTGTCTCTCCGGGTTGATTTACATACGAACAATATTATTGTTTCTACATTCCTGTTACTGTTTGTTAACCCATTTTGACCTCGGAACGATTCTGCAAATGCCTTCTAAATGCCTTCTAAATGCCTTCTAAATGTCTTCTAAATGTCTTCTAAATGTCTTCTAAATGTCTTCTAAATGCCTTCTAAATGTCTTCTAAATGTCTTCTAAATGTCTTCTAAATGTCTTCTAAATGCCTTCTAAATGTCTTCTAAATGCCTTCTAAATGTCTTCTAAATGTCTTCTAATTCCTGAAAGCTATGTTTTTCTATGTCAGTCGTTCTCAAACACTTTCATGTCACTTTTCACGATTCTTCAAAAATAGAAGATTCCTTCAAAAAGTAACCCCTTTTGGTGTCGGCATTATGTCATGCTTTAGCTATTGAAAAATAGCAGGTCTACAAGCTCATAGCGCGCCACCGAGTGGCGCGCTACGAAGCCTGATTTATGGAACATCTACCCCTAACCCTCTAAGCCTGATTTATGAACATCTACCCCTAACCCTCTAAGCCTGATTTATGAACATCTACCCCTAACCCTCTAAGCCTGAGTTATGGAACATCTACCCCTAACCCTCTAAGCCTGAGTTATGGAACATCTACCCCTAACCCTCTAAGCCTGAGTTATGGAACATCTACCCCTAACCCTCTAAGCCTGAGTTATGGAACATCTACCCCTAACCCTCTAAGCCTGATTTATGAACATCTACCCCTAACCCTCTAAGCCTGATTTATGGAACATCTACCCCTAACCCTCTAAGCCTGATTTATGGAACATCTACCCCTAACCCTCTAAGCCTGAGTTATGGAACATCTACCCCTAACCCTCTAAGCCTGAGTTATGAACATCTACCCCTAACCCTCTAAGCCTGATTTATGGAAAATCTACCCCTAACCCTCTAAGCCTGAGTTATGAACATCTACCCCTAACCCTCTAAGCCTGAGTTATGGAACATCTACCCCTAACCCTCTAAGCCTGAGTTATGAACATCTACCCCTAACCCTCTAAGCCTGATTTATGGAACATCTACCCCTAACCCTCTAAGCCTGATTTATGGAACATCTACCCCTAACCCTCTAAGCCTGAGTTATGAACATCTACCCCTAACCCTCTAAGCCTGAGTTATGAACATCTACCCCTAACCCTCTAAGCCTGAGTTATGAACATCTACCCCTAACCCTCTAAGCCTGAGTTATGGAACATCTACCCCTAACCCTCCAACATCTACCCCTAACCCTCTAAGCCTGATTTATGAACATCTACCCCTAACCCTCTAAGCCTGAGTTATGGAACATCTACCCCTAACCCTCTAAGCCTGAGTTATGGAACATCTACCCCTAACCCTCTAAGCCTGAGTTATGGAACATCTACCCCTAACCCTCTAAGCCTGAGTTATGGAACATCTACCCCTAACCCTCTAAGCCTGATTTATGAACATCTACCCCTAACCCTCTAAGCCTGATTTATGGAACATCTACCCCTAACCCTCTAAGCCTGATTTATGGAACATCTACCCCTAACCCTCTAAGCCTGAGTTATGGAACATCTACCCCTAACCCTCTAAGCCTGAGTTATGAACATCTACCCCTAACCCTCTAAGCCTGATTTATGGAAAATCTACCCCTAACCCTCTAAGCCTGAGTTATGAACATCTACCCCTAACCCTCTAAGCCTGAGTTATGGAACATCTACCCCTAACCCTCTAAGCCTGAGTTATGAACATCTACCCCTAACCCTCTAAGCCTGATTTATGGAACATCTACCCCTAACCCTCTAAGCCTGATTTATGGAACATCTACCCCTAACCCTCTAAGCCTGAGTGTAGGAGCCAAAACTAACCTAAAGCCATTTTGAGTGATTTACAATGTTATTGCTTTTTTGTTTATTATTATCAGTAGTTGCTTTTTGGTACTTTGGTTTGTTTACTAACATTAGGTGTTTGTTGCAATACTTTATGATACGTTTCTAAATATACTGTGTTATTTTGAGCGATATAACAGCTACTGCGCATGTGCCATTAGGCAGTGACGTCAGATAATAGAAAAAGTGAATAGAGAATTTAGTTGATGCAACAGTGGAACGAAACAAGTTTTTGACCGTAAATTCGTAACGTAAGGAATCGTGCTTTTGTTTATTTTTTGATATTGTTTAAACCAGTCAATTGTTTTCAATTGGATACTTTTTGAGAGAAGCTCAGGAGGATTCTGTTTGGATGGAAATAAGAGACTGAACCTTGCAATAAATTAGGAGGATTCTTTTTGTCTGTGGATGAAAATAAGAACCTGAAACTGAACCTTGCAATAAATTCCTATAAAGTACACAACGACGGTCTCCGCCTTTCATTGGATGTTGTGAGGTGATCATAACAATAAGAAGTGGAGAACTGTTCTATGATACGAGTCAATACTAAAAGTTCTGCTGAATACTACTGTGACTAGTGAAATCGCCATTATATCAAGTCAAAAACTTCGTTCTCTGTGGAACATGTTGTATGGAATGTGCGATGGACTAGAAAAATCCAGGAATTAGCCTACCCCCACTGTATGGAAGGTGCAACGGAATTGTAAGATCCAGGAAATAGCCTGTCCCCCAAAACGGAAAGACAGAGTTGATGCTTCAACTGTTCATTGGAACTGATGTTTGCTGTGGTGGAAGTGACCCCATAGTGGAAATATAAGCTGAAGTATTCCTGAAAACTTGAAAGTGCAACTGTGAAGCAGAATCAACGTTGACATATTTCTAGCGTAATCATACCCGACATCAAAGAAAATGACGCAGCAAGAAAAAGACGCCAGTGGTGCAGTTCCCGAGTTGAGCCACAGGATGGAGCAGTTGCCCACAGAAAACCGTGAGGAGAGATTGCAGCAGTGTATAAATGCACGAAGAGGCAAATTAAGACAATTGACTACAAAATCGAACTACATGGAGTCTCACATGGTCTCTGATGCCTATGTGCAGGAGATTGAACAAGGTGAGATGGAACAGTACAAAAAGCTTCTTGAAGAGTTCAAGGAGGCCAACTATAATGTGCTGTCTTATCTAAATGAAGAGGAAAAGCAGGCAGACCAAGTGAGCTGGTTTGAGCCTAAATTACAGTGTTGCCAAGATTTCATGCAAACTACACATCAGTGGGTGCAGGATACAAAACTGCATTTGGAACTCAGGCAAACAAGTGTCAAAGATGTGGCACCCAATGACAGTATTTCAAACGTGTCACAGCCAAAGAGGAGGGGTAGCGAGGCTGGTTCTGGACGGTCTGGAAGGTCTGGAAGGTCTGTTGCTTCATCGGCAGCTTCAGCACGCCTGAAAGAGGAGGCGAATAGAGCAGCTCTTATTGCAAAAGCAGCTTCACTGAAGGAAATGCAAGCGTTGGAGCAGAAGGAAGCGCAGATACGTGCTGATAAACAGCGACTGGAGCTCGAAACAGCATTGGCTGTATCTGCTGCTAAAATAAAAGTGTTCAAAGAAAATGAAGCACCTGAACAACGTGACGGCATGAATGAGTATGCACAAAGCCATGTTAAGAGTGAGTATGTTTCCTCAGGATCTAAGCTTAGGCCCGATAGCATGCTATTCACGCCTGCAGTAAAGGTGCCTAACACACAACAGAACATTACGTTTTCACCTACTGTGCAGCCGACAACACAGCATAACGACACAAGTGAGTTGTACAGAGTGATGCAACGACAGACTGATATCACAGAGCTCCTTGTGAAGAACCAACAATTATCCCGCTTGCCACAGAGAGAAATTCCTCTATTTCATGGAGATCCACTTGAGTTCTTAACATTTATAAGAGCTTTTGAACATGCTATTGACTCCAGAGCTGAGAGCAATGAAGACAAATTGTACTTTCTGGAGCAGTACACTAGAGGAGAACCAAGGGACCTGGTAAAGAGTTGCCAGCACATGACAGCAAGTCGTGGATACAGTGAGGCACTGCGACTGCTTCATGATCGTTATGGAAATGAGCTTAAAATAGCTTCATCACTAATTGAAAAGGCATTCAAGTGGCCTCAAATCAGGTCAGAAGACGGAAAAGCGCTAAGCACCTTCGCACTATTTCTTATGAGCTGTCGCAACACGATGGAGGACATCAAGTTTATGGACGAGCTTGACAATCCAACAAACATGAGAGTCATAATCTCAAAATTGCCGTACAAAGTCAGAGAGAAGTGGAGGGGCTTTGCATTTGACATCCAAGAAAGTAGGGGTCGCAGAGCCAGGTTTGCTGACCTAGTCATGTTTGTAGAACGGCAAGCTAAACTCATCATGGACCCACTCTTTGGAGATCTATTGGATGCTGCCACAAGTGAAAAGAAAGAAAAAGGAAAACAAGGATCCGGATATGGAATAAAGAAAGAAGTAAAGAAAGGACGTAGCTTTGCTACCAGCATTGCTCCAGTTGAGAAAGAGCATAGTAATGCACCAAAGTCAAGGACTGAAGCTAAAGCACCTGTCAGTGCCTTCACTAAACCATGTTTGTGTTGTGAGAAGAATCACACTCTGGAAGAGTGTTTTAAGATGAGAGACAAAACACACAAAGACAAAATAGAGTTTCTCATGAAAGCAGGACTATGTTTTGGTTGTCTTGGTAAAGGTCACCGAAGTTCTATCTGCAAAAAACGAATGACATGCCAAGTCTGTTCACTGAAACACCCCAGCATGCTACACTTTGCAAGACAAGAGAGGCCTGACAAGGAAAACATGGATGAAGAAAATGAGGAAGATGGCACCACAGAGCACACCACACTAACCAGTGCAATGGTGGCAATTAACAGTGAAACTAGTGCCTGTACTGGGGCCGGAGATGACCTCATTCTTGCCATAGTACCAGTCCAGGTCAAGTTAAAGAAAGGCAGCAAGATAGTTGAGACCTACGCGTTCATGGATCCTGGCAGCTCTGCGACCTTTTGTACCAACAAACTAGCAAGCCAGTTGAACATACAAGGAAGACGCACAGAACTTGATTTGACCACCATGAGTTCTAAAGTACGGGTGGAAAGTTATATACTTACTGACTTGGAAGTTAGTGGGCTCCAAAGCAACAACTTCATAGACTTACCCAAGGTCTTCACTCAAAAAAGCATTCCTGTGACACGGAGGAATATTCCATCACAGAAAGACATTGAAAAATGGCCATATCTCAGTGAAGTCACTTTACCTACCATCAATGCCGACGTGGGACTTCTCATTGGAACCAACATCCACAAAGCATTAGAACCATGGCAAGTGATTAACAGCAGGGACAATGGGCCGTATGCTGTTAAAACAGTACTAGGATGGATAGTCAACGGACCACTCAAGGAACATACAGACACTGACATAGAAAGTGATGCATGTACACAGGTTACGGTGAACCGTGTGTCCATTGAAGATGTGGAGCAGCTGCTAGTACAGCAGTTCAATCAGGATTTTCCTGAGCGTATGTGTGATGAGAAGCAAGAAATGTCACAAGAAGATAAACAGTTCATGGACTCTGTGACAACCTCTTCGTACCACGCTCAAGGTCACCACTACGTCGGACTTCCGAAGCAGAATGCAGCTGCCATTATGCCAAATAATCGGAGCGCTGCTGTGCAAAGAGCACTAACCCTTAAACGAAAACTCTGTAAAAATCCTGGATTCCAACAGGAGTACAATGCTTTCATGAGTGACATGATTAGCAAAGGCTATGCAGTCAGAGTACCGGAGGACAAGCTAAGCAAGCAGGATGGAAAAGTGTGGTATGTCCCACATCACGGAGTCTACCACCCTCAAAAGAAGAAACTACGCGTGGTGTTTGACTGCGCTGCTCGTTTCCAAGGGACCTCATTGAATGACAAGCTTCTTCAGGGTCCAGACTTGGCAAATTCCCTCTTAGGAGTTTTGCTGCGGTTCAGACAAGAGAATATCGCTGTTATGGCAGATATTGAAGCCATGTATCATCAGGTGAGGGTTCCTGACGACGATGCCAACCTATTTCGCTTCCTCTGGTGGCCCGACGGAGACACTGGACAAGAAATGGTTGATTACCAGATGACTGTGCATGTGTTTGGCGCAACGTCGTCACCGAGTTGTGCTAACTTCGCACTAAAAAGGACTGCAGAGGAAAATAGAAGCAAGTCTTCACAGGAGGCTGTGGATACAGTGCTCAATAATTTCTACATAGATGACTGTTTGACATCAGTCAGCAGTGACAGTCAAGCCATTGCTCTGTATAAGGACCTCAAAGCGCTATGTGCCTCAGGAGGATTCAACTTGACTAAGTGGACAAGCAACAGCCGTGATTTTCTTGCAACTATACCAGAAAATGACAGAGCTAAGGATGTGAGAAACGTGGACCTAAGTCAAGATGTGCTGCCAATTGAAAGAGCACTCGGAGTGCTGTGGTGCATAGAGTCAGACACGTTCATGTTCAGGATTAATGTAAAGGACAAACCAGTCACAAGAAGAGGAATCCTGTCAACTGTGAGTTCCATATATGACCCACTAGGTTTCCTCTCTCCATTCATTCTTCCTGCAAAGTGTCTCATGCAGCAGCTGAGCAAAGAGAAGCTTGCATGGGACGAGCCCATCCCAGAGAAGCTGTCCCAGATATGGTTTGAATGGCTGAAAGACCTACATCAACTGGCTGCTTTCTCTGTGAGCAGGTGCGTTAAGCCTGTTGATTTTGGTGCCATTATGACAGCTCAAATCCACCATTTCTCAGACGCAAGCGAGAATGGATACGGAACAGTGTCACACCTCAGGTTGACAAATGCTCAAGGTGATGTTCACTGTGCATTTCTACTCGGAAAGTCGAGGGTAGCACCCTTGAAGCAAATGACAATCCCTCGGATGGAGTTGGCAGCAGCAGTTGTGGCTGTGAACATCGACAAGATGATAAGGAAGGAGCTGCAACTCAAACTGCGAGAGTCAACATTTTGGACAGACAGCACTACTGTGTTGAAGTACATAGCAAGTGACACACTGAGATTCAAGACTTTTGTTGCTAATCGGATTTCCACCATTCGAGACACAACCAAGCTGTCTCAGTGGAGGTATATCAACACCAAGGACAACCCAGCGGACTGTGCTTCTAGGGGGCTCACGGCAAAAAGGTTGATGAGTCACCAGAGCTGGATTCAGGCACCATCATTCTTGTGGGAACCTGAAATTCAGTGGCCAGCCAGATTTCATATCTCTGGGGTTGAAGAGGATGATGTGGAGGTGAGGAAAACAGTCACTGCAAACCTCACACACATAACTGAGAAAACAAACGCTGTGAATAAGTTGTTCAGCTACTACTCCAAGTGGTACAAACTAAAAAAGGCAGTAGCGTGGATGCTTAATTTCAAGGAGTTACTCAGGGACCTGAGTAAGAAAAGGAAAGAGTTACAAGCAGCAAGCAAAGACTCCCAAACTGATCCAGACACACAGAAAACTACAGTGACACAACATATGCAGGCCTACAAGGCAAAAGTTGACAAAGGAGACTTAACTGTTGAAGATCTACAAAAGGCAGAGGCAGAAATCATTCGTTTCAGTCAAAACCAAAGGTATCATGAAGAGATTTCAACATTGGAAAAGGGAACACACAACCTGAAGAGGAATAGCACTATACATAAGCTAGATCCCATGCTTCTAGACGGGATACTACGAGTTGGAGGTCGCCTCAGCAAGTCTGCTATGCCAGCAGAGTCTAAGCACCCAGCTATCATCCCAAAGGATCTGCACATCACCTCTCTGATTTTGCAGGATATTCATGAGAAGATAGGCCACTGTGGGAGGAACTACATGCTGTCACGGCTACGCCAGAAGTTCTGGATTCCTGCTGCAAATTCCACAGTAAGGAAATTCCTGTCTAGCTGTGTCATCTGTAGGAAAATTAACGCCAAGAGAGGAGAACAAAAGATGGCTGACCTGCCAAAAGATAGGCTACAACCAGACAAACCACCATTTACGAATGTTGGTGTGGACTATTTTGGGCCTTTTTTAGTCAAAAGAGGACGAGCCAACGTAAAAAGGTATGGTGTTTTGTTCACTTGCCTAACAACGAGAGCAGTGCACATAGAGGTGGCGCACACATTGGACACCGACTCTTGCTTGAATGCAATCCGGCGGTTTGTGTGCAGGAGAGGCCATCCAGCCGTGATGCGCTCTGATAACGGCACCAATCTTGTTGCTGCTGAACGGGAGCTTCGTGAAGCAATACAAAGCTGGAACCAAACGAAGATTCAAGATTCACTCCGTCAAAAAGGAATACAGTGGATTTTTAACCCGCCGGCTGGCTCACACTTTGGAGGGATCTGGGAAAGGCAGATCCGGTCAGTGAGAAAAATACTGAAATCTGTGCTAAAGGAGCAGGTTGTTGATGATGAAGCTCTCCAAACACTATTCTGTGAAGTGGAGGCCATAATTAATGACAGGCCAATCACAAAGTCATCCGACGACTCAAATGACCTTGAGGCCTTAACCCCTAATCACCTGCTACTATTAAAAAGAGAACCACTACTTCCACCAGGACTGTTTGAAAAAGATGACCTGTATTCACGTCGCAGATGGAAACAGGTGCAATACTTAGCGGAACTGTTTTGGAAGCGGTGGCTACGCGAATACTTACCTCTCCAACAGGAGCGGCAAAAATGGACACAAGTCAGGCAAAATCTCAAAGCTGGAGATGTTGTCATGATCGTTGATGACTCAGCCCCACGGAACTCTTGGCTCTTAGGAAGGGTCACTCAGACCATTCCGGACTCAAAGGGACTTGTTAGAAGAGTGCTGGTCAAAACAAAGACAAACATTTTAGAAAGACCAGTTGATAAGCTATGCTTTGTGTGTGAAACGGACTCTTAAAGAGACAAAAAAAGGAGAAAAGAGGTTCTTTAATAATGTGACATGGACACTCAGTTGAAAAGGTTTTATTTTGTGTTTGAAGTGAACAGAACAACGGTGTATTTTGGCTCTCTTTGTGTTAATGTTTAAATAATTGTCAGCCTTTTTGTCTTCCAATTAGGGGCCGGAAATGTAGGAGCCAAAACTAACCTAAAGCCATTTTGAGTGATTTACAATGTTATTGCTTTTTTGTTTATTATTATCAGTAGTTGCTTTTTGGTACTTTGGTTTGTTTACTAACATTAGGTGTTTGTTGCAATACTTTATGATACGTTTCTAAATATACTGTGTTATTTTGAGCGATATAACAGCTACTGCGCATGTGCCATTAGGCAGTGACGTCAGATAATAGAAAAAGTGAATAGAGAATTTAGTTGATGCAACAGTGGAACGAAACAAGTTTTTGACCGTAAATTCGTAACGTAAGGAATCGTGCTTTTGTTTATTTTTTGATATTGTTTAAACCAGTCAATTGTTTTCAATTGGATACTTTTTGAGAGAAGCTCAGGAGGATTCTGTTTGGATGGAAATAAGAGACTGAACCTTGCAATAAATTAGGAGGATTCTTTTTGTCTGTGGATGAAAATAAGAACCTGAAACTGAACCTTGCAATAAATTCCTATAAAGTACACAACGACGGTCTCCGCCTTTCATTGGATGTTGTGAGGTGATCATAACAATAAGAAGTGGAGAACTGTTCTATGATACGAGTCAATACTAAAAGTTCTGCTGAATACTACTGTGACTAGTGAAATCGCCATTATACTGAGTTATGAACATCTACCCCTAACCCTCTAAGCCTGAGTTATGAACATCTACCCCTAACCCTCTAAGCCTGAGTTATGAACATCTACCCCTAACCCTCTAAGCCTGAGTTATGGAACATCTACCCCTAACCCTCCAACATCTACCCCTAACCCTCTAAGCCTGAGTTATGAACATCTACCCCTAACCCTCTAAGCCTGAGTTATGAACATCTACCCCTAACCC
This sequence comes from Protomyctophum parallelum, assembly GCF_964188405.1. Lineage (NCBI taxonomy): Eukaryota > Metazoa > Chordata > Actinopteri > Myctophiformes > Myctophidae > Protomyctophum > Protomyctophum parallelum. Next base: position 53,058,155 of record NC_139700.1, read on the forward strand.
TCTAAGCCTGAGTTATGAACATCTACCCCTAACCCTCTAAGCCTGATTTATGAACATCTACCCCTAACCCTCTAAGCCTGAGTTATGAACATCTACCCCTAACCCTCTAAGCCTGATTTATGGAACATCTACCCCTAACCCTCTAAGCCTGATTTATGGAACATCTACCCCTAACCCTCTAAGCCTGAGTTATGAACATCTACCCCTAACCCTCTAAGCCTGAGTTATGAACATCTACCCCTAACCCTCTAAGCCTGAGTTATGAACATCTACCCCTAACCCTCTAAGCCTGAGTTATGGAACATCTACCCCTAACCCTCTAAGCCTGAGTTATGAACATCTACCCCTAACCCTCTAAGCCTGAGTTATGGAACATCTACCCCTAACCCTCTAAGCCTGAGTTATGGAACATCTACCCCTAACCCTCTAAGCCTGATTTATGAACATCTACCCCTAACCCTCTAAGCCTGAGTTATGGAACATCTACCCCTAACCCTCTAAGCCTGATTTATGGAACATCTACCCCTAACCCTCTAAGCCTGAGTTATGAACATCTACCCCTAACCCTCTAAGCCTGAGTTATGAACATCTACCCCTAACCCTCTAAGCCTGAGTTATGGAACATCTACCCCTAACCCTCTAAGCCTGAGTTATGAACATCTACCCCTAACCCTCTAAGCCTGATTTATGAACATCTACCCCTAACCCTCTAAGCCTGAGTTATGAACATCTACCCCTAACCCTCTAAGCCTGAGTTATGGAACATCTACCCCTAACCCTCTAAGCCTGATTTATGAACATCTACCCCTAACCCTCTAAGCCTGATTTATGGAACATCTACCCCTAACCCTCTAAGCCTGATTTATGGAACATCTACCCCTAACCCTCTAAGCCTGATTTATGGAACATCTACCCCTAACCCTCTAAGCCTGAGTTATGAACATCTACCCCTAACCCTCTAAGCCTGAGTTATGGAACATCTACCCCTAACCCTCTAAGCCTGATTTATGGAACATCTACCCCTAACCCTCTAAGCCTGAGTTATGGAACATCTACCCCTAACCCTCTAAGCCTGATTTATGGAACATCTACCCCTAACCCTCTAAGCCTGATTTATGGAACATCTACCCCTAACCCTCTAAGCCTGATTTATGGAACATCTACCCCTAACCCTCTAAGCCTGATTTATGGAACATCTACCCCTAACCCTCTAAGCCTGACTTATGGAACATCTACCCCTAACCCTCTAAGCCTGATTTATGGAACATCTACCCCTAACCCTCTAAGCCTGAGTTATGAACATCTACCCCTAACCCTCTAAGCCTGATTTATGAACATCTACCCCTAACCCTCTAAGCCTGAGTTATGAACATCTACCCCTAACCCTCTAAGCCTGAGTTATGAACATCTACCCCTAACCCTCTAAGCCTGAGTTATGAACATCTACCCCTAACCCTCTAAGCCTGAGTTATGAACATCTACCCCTAACCCTCTAAGCCTGAGTTATGGAACATCTACCCCTAACCCTCTAAGCCTGAGTTATGGAACATCTACCCCTAACCCTCTAAGCCTGAGTTATGGAACATCTACCCCTAACCCTCTAAGCCTGATTTATGGAACATCTACCCCTAACCCTCTAAGCCTGAGTTATGAACATCTACCCCTAACCCTCTAAGCCTGAGTTATGAACATCTACCCCTAACCCTCTAAGCCTGAGTTATGGAACATCTACCCCTAACCCTCTAAGCCTGAGTTATGAACATCTACCCCTAACCCTCTAAGCCTGAGTTATGAACATCTACCCCTAACCCTCTAAGCCTGAGTTATGAACATCTACCCCTAACCCTCTAAGCCTGAGTTATGGAACATCTACCCCTAACCCTCTAAGCCTGATTTATGGAACATCTACCCCTAACCCTCTAAGCCTGAGTTATGAACATCTACCCCTAACCCTCTAAGCCTGAGTTATGGAACATCTACCCCTAACCCTCTAAGCCTGAGTTATGGAACATCTACCCCTAACCCTCTAAGCCTGATTTATGGAACATCTACCCCTAACCCTCTAAGCCTGAGTTATGAACATCTACCCCTAACCCTCTAAGCCTGAGTTATGGAACATCTACCCCTAACCCTCTAAGCCTGAGTTATGGAACATCTACCCCTAACCCTCTAAGCCTGATTTATGGAACATCTACCCCTAACCCTCTAAGCCTGAGTTATGGAACATCTACCCCTAACCCTCTAAGCCTGAGTTATGAACATCTACCCCTAACCCTCTAAGCCTGATTTATGGAACATCTACCCCTAACCCTCTAAGCCTGAGTTATGGAACATCTACCCCTAACCCTCTAAGCCTGAGTTATGGAACATCTACCCCTAACCCTCTAAGCCTGATTTATGAACATCTACCCCTAACCCTCTAAGCCTGATTTATGAACATCTACCCCTAACCCTCTAAGCCTGATTTATGAACATCTACCCCTAACCCTCTAAGCCTGAGTTATGGAACATCTACCCCTAACCCTCTAAGCCTGAGTTATGGAACATCTACCCCTAACCCTCTAAGCCTGAGTTATGGAACATCTACCCCTAACCCTCTAAGCCTGATTTATGGAACATCTACCCCTAACCCTCTAAGCCTGAGTTATGAACATCTACCCCTAACCCTCTAAGCCTGAGTTATGAACATCTACCCCTAACCCTCTAAGCCTGAGTTATGGAACATCTACCCCTAACCCTCTAAGCCTGAGTTATGAACATCTACCCCTAACCCTCTAAGCCTGAGTTATGAACATCTACCCCTAACCCTCTAAGCCTGAGTTATGAACATCTACCCCTAACCCTCTAAGCCTGAGTTATGGAACATCTACCCCTAACCCTCTAAGCCTGATTTATGGAACATCTACCCCTAACCCTCTAAGCCTGAGTTATGAACATCTACCCCTAACCCTCTAAGCCTGAGTTATGGAACATCTACCCCTAACCCTCTAAGCCTGAGTTATGGAACATCTACCCCTAACCCTCTAAGCCTGATTTATGGAACATCTACCCCTAACCCTCTAAGCCTGAGTTATGAACATCTACCCCTAACCCTCTAAGCCTGAGTTATGGAACATCTACCCCTAACCCTCTAAGCCTGAGTTATGGAACATCTACCCCTAACCCTCTAAGCCTGATTTATGGAACATCTACCCCTAACCCTCTAAGCCTGAGTTATGGAACATCTACCCCTAACCCTCTAAGCCTGAGTTATGAACATCTACCCCTAACCCTCTAAGCCTGATTTATGGAACATCTACCCCTAACCCTCTAAGCCTGAGTTATGGAACATCTACCCCTAACCCTCTAAGCCTGAGTTATGGAACATCTACCCCTAACCCTCTAAGCCTGATTTATGAACATCTACCCCTAACCCTCTAAGCCTGATTTATGAACATCTACCCCTAACCCTCTAAGCCTGATTTATGAACATCTACCCCTAACCCTCTAAGCCTGAGTTATGGAACATCTACCCCTAACCCTCTAAGCCTGAGTTATGGAACATCTACCCCTAACCCTCTAAGCCTGAGTTATGGAACATCTACCCCTAACCCTCTAAGCCTGATTTATGGAACATCTACCCCTAACCCTCTAACATCTACCCCTAACCCTCTAAGCCTGATTTATGAACATCTACCCCTAACCCTCTAAGCCTGAGTTATGGAACATCTACCCCTAACCCTCTAAGCCTGAGTTATGGAACATCTACCCCTAACCCTCTAAGCCTGAGTTATGGAACATCTACCCCTAACCCTCTAAGCCTGAGTTATGAACATCTACCCCTAACCCTCTAAGCCTGAGTTATGGAACATCTACCCCTAACCCTCTAAGCCTGAGTTATGGAACATCTACCCCTAACCCTCTAAGCCTGAGTTATGGAACATCTACCCCTAACCCTCTAAGCCTGAGTTATGGAACATCTACCCCTAACCCTCTAAGCCTGAGTTATGGAACATCTACCCCTAACCCTCTAAGCCTGAGTTATGGAACATCTACCCCTAACCCTCTAAGCCAGATTTATGGAACATCTACCCCTAACCCTCTAAGCCTGAGTTATGAACATCTACCCCTAACCCTCTAAGCCCGAGTTATGAACATCTACCCCTAACCCTCTAAGCCTGAGTTATGAACATCTACCCCTAACCCTCTAAGCCTGAGTTATGGAACATCTACCCCTAACCCTCTAAGCCTGATTTATGGAACATCTACCCCTAACCCTCTAAGCCTGAGTTATGGAACATCTACCCCTAACCCTCTAAGCCTGAGTTATGGAACATCTACCCCTAACCCTCTAAGCCAGATTTATGGAACATCTACCCCTAACCCTCTAAGCCTGATTTATGGAACATCTACCCCTAACCCTCTAAGCCTGAGTTATGAACATCTACCCCTAACCCTCTAAGCCTGAGTTATGAACATCTACCCCTAACCCTCTAAGCCTGAGTTATGAACATCTACCCCTAACCCTCTAAGCCAGATTTATGGAACATCTACCCCTAACCCTCTAAGCCTGATTTATGGAACATCTACCCCTAACCCTCTAAGCCAGATTTATGGAACATCTACCCCTAACCCTCTAAGCCTGAGTTATGGAACATCTACCCCTAACCCTCTAAGCCTGAGTTATGGAACATCTACCCCTAACCCTCTAAGCCTGAGTTATGGAACATCTACCCCTAACCCTCTAAGCCTGAGTTATGAAACATCTACCCCTAACCCTCTAAGCCTGAGTTATGAACATCTACCCCTAACCCTCTAAGCCTGAGTTATGGAACATCTACCCCTAACCCTCTAACATCTACCCCTAACCCTCTAACATCTACCCCTAACCCTCTAACATCTACCCCTAACCCTCTAAGCCTGATTTATGGAACATCTACCCCTAACCCTCTAACATCTACCCCTAACCCTCTAACATCTACCCCTAACCCTCTAAGCCTGAGTTATGGAACATCTACCCCTAACCCTCTAACATCTACCCCTAACCCTCTAAGCCTGAGTTATGGAACATCTACCCCTAACCCTCTAACATCTACCCCTAACCCTCTAACATCTACCCCTAACCCTCTAACATCTACCCCTAACCCTCTAACATCTACCCCTAACCCTCTAAGCCTGAGTTATGGAACATCTAACCCTCTAAGCCTGAGTTATGGAACATCTAACCCTCTAAGCCTGAGTTATGGGTTGTCGTAGGAGGGTGTCACATGCCCAACATATCCCAGAGTACCAGCGCAGATATTTTCGGCACTTGACATGGTCGTACGACTCATGAAGGTGTGTGTGTGTGTGTAACGTGTGTGTGTGTGTGTGTGTGTGTGTGTGTGTGTGTAACGTGTGTGTGTGTGTGTGTGTGTGTGTGTGTGTGTGTGTGTGTGTGTGTGTGTGTTTCAGCGGTTCTGCACCGAGGCAGACAGTAAGAATGTGCTTCAGTGTCTGAAGCAGAACAAGAACAGTGAACTGATGGACCCCAAGTGCAAACAGATGATCACCAAGAGACAGATCACACAGAACACTGGTGTGTACGCACACACACACACACACACACACACACACACACACACACACACACAGAACACTGGTACACACACACACACACACACACACACACAGACAGAACACTGGTACGCACACACACACACACACACACAGAACACTGGTGTGTATGCACGCACGCACGCACGCGCGCGCACACACACACACACACACACACACAGAACACTGGTACGCACACACACACACAGAACACTGGTGTGTATGCACGCACGCACACACACACACACACACACACAGAACACTGGTACGCACACACACACACACAGAACACTGGTGTGTATGCACGCACGCGCACACACACACACAGAACACTGGTACGCACACACACACAGAACACTGGTACGCACACACACACACACAGAACACTGGTACGCACACACACACACACAGAACACTGGTGTGTATGCACGCACGCGCACACACACACACACACACACACACAGAACACTGGTACGCACACACACACAGAACACTGGTGTGTATGCACACACACACACAGAACACTGGTACGCACACACACACAGAACACTGGTGTGTATGCACACACACACACAGAACACTGGTACGCACACACACACACAGAACACTGGTGTGTATGCACGCACGCACGCACACACACACACACACACACACAGGGCTGGACTGGGACAAAAATTCGTCCCGGTCATTTTCGCGTGAATTTGGCCCAGACCGGCCCACCCACCACAACCAGCGCGCAGACACCGTAGCAGAATCTCTACCGCCCGCTCCGTCGAGGCACACACAAATAAACAAGCCCCTAATAATACCACCACTTTTACAGAATAACATAAATGATACACACCAACAGACAACCCTTTGTAGAGGGTTTATGTGTCGCTCACTGATATACAGGTACGGTGACATTATCACGATGGCAGAATGGCAGCACGCCCGGACCTTTCCTGGTGGCCTGCCGCCTGCCTGTCAAATCTTTTCGTCGACTAAAACTAAGACGAAAAATGTTCGACTACCTTTTTTTCACTGAATAAAACTAAATAAAAACGAAACTATGATGACTAAAACTAAGACTAAATATACTGACAATTTCCTCAACAAATAAAAACTAGACTAAAATGTTAGGAAGGGACTATAGTGGACAAGAGATCCAGTTTTATGCTGGGTTGCATGCTGAAAATAGCAGATCTAGTGCGACGCGTTGTGAGATTGTAGATCTGCTATTTTCAGCATGCAACCAAAGTGTAAAATATGTCACTACAACGACATCAAGGCCTGTCAAAACACATTTTAGTCGACTAAATCAACTGTAGATTTAGTCGACTAAAATCGTATGACATTTAGTCGACTAAAACTAGACTAAGCGACTAGAACATTCCAGGTGACTAAAATGTGACTAAAACTAAGTGAAAACTATTCAAGAGACTATGATGACTAAAACTAAAATAGAAATTTGCTGTCAAAAACAACACTGCATGACGGTCATGATCATAATCATGGCGGCCCCATATACGGTCGCGGCCCGCCGGGAATGTGCCCGGTATGACCTGTGGCCAGTCCAGCCCTGCTCACACACACACACACACACACACACACACACACACACACACACACACACACACACACACACACACACACACACACACAGAGAACACACACACACACAAAACACTGGTACGCAGGCGTGCACGCGCGCGCGCACACACACTTATCACACAACACAGGTACACATTAACTCACACTGGTACGCGCGCGCACACACACATTATTATTATTGCAATTGCTAAATAAGTGCCATAAATAATGCGATTAATCATTTCCATAATCGACCGATTAATCGATTATGAATGTGTGTGTGTGTGTGTGTGTGTGTGTGTGTGTGTGTGTGTGTGTGTGTGTGTGTGTGTGTGTGTGTGTGTGTGTGTGTGTGTGTGTTACAGACTACAGGTTAAACCCCATACTCAGGAAGTCGTGTAAAGCCGATATTCCTAAGTTCTGTCAGGGCATCCTCAACAAGGCAGCAGGAGACAACGAACTGGAGGGGCAGGTCATCGCCTGCCTGAAGCTCAAATACGCTGACCAGGTACACACACACAGGAGGGGCAGGTCATCGCCTGCCTGAAGCTCAAATACGCTGACCAGGTACACACACACACACTGGAGGGGCAGGTCATCTCCTGCCTGAAGCTCAAATACGCTGACCAGGCAGGTACACACACACACACACACACACACACACACACACTGGAGGGGCAGGTCATCTCCTGCCTGAAGCTCAAATACGCTGACCAGGTACACACACACACACACACACACTAAGATATGAAGTGGACGGCCAGGTGAATGGGATAGCAGGTGCAGGAGCTTCGTTTTCAGAGGAAAAGAAGAAATGATTCTCTGTCTCCGTCTCTCTCTCTCAGCGTCTCTCCCCAGACTGTGAGGACCAGATCAGGGTGATCCTGATCCTGATTCTCTGTCTCCGTCTCTCTCTCTCAGCGTCTCTCCCCAGACTGTGAGGACCAGATCAGGGTGATCCTGCAGGAGTCTGCCCTGGACTACCGGTTAGACCCCCAGCTCCAGATCCACTGCACCGAGGAGGTGAGGAGGTCTTCTTCTGGTCGACCACCCCCAAAACATCATTCTGCATCATTCTACGAGCTCGTAGCGCGCCACCGAGTGGCGCGCTACGAGCTTGTAGGTCTGCTATTTTTGAAAAATCAAAGAACGACTAACATAGAAACATAGCTTTTTCAGAAACCTGGCAGGATGTAGTAGAAGACATTCTTAGAATCTGATCTCAGGTCAGAATGGGATAAATCGATGCCTCATTCTTTAACGTGTGTGTGTTCCATTCACTAAATGAACTCCATAACATTCTATCAAATGTCTTCCAAATCATGACAGTTTTCTAAAAACAAAACTACGTTTCTGTGTCAGTGGTTCTCCAACCTTTTCATGCTAAGGACCCCCAGAATGATTTATTTTGGCCGCCGACCCCCATCTCAAAATGTTTGGTTCTAATGATGCACTTAGATCTTTAGGCGTGTCAGCATTCAACCCATACACTTTTTTAACCCATTCTGACCTGAGATCAGATTCATACGAGGTTTCCACTGGACACACACTGGTCTGATTAAACCCATTCTGACCTGAGATCAGATTCTAAAAATGTCAGTCGTTCTTCGATTTTTCAAAAAATAGCAGACCTACAAGCTCGTAGCGCGCCACTCGGTGGCGCGCTATGAGCTTGTAGATCTGCTATTTTTAAATAGCTAAAGCATAACATGATGCTGACACCAAAATGGGTGCCCGTTCAGAATGGGTTAAAAAAGCATCGATTCTTTAGCTCTACAATATCGTCCAAATGTCCAAAACTGTTACTTTTCGGGATTCCAATTCAAAAGTAGCAGATCTACAAGCTGAAAAGGTGACACAATCTGATACTTTTAATGCTTTCATGTGACACTGTATGTGTATGTACAGTAGTGTGATCAAGTTGGGCGTTGACCCATTCATGACGCGAACCCTTTTTGGTGTTTTAAGGATTATGTTTTTTGTTTTTTTTGTTTTTTTTTAGATATTTTTTTTGCGGCTTACGCCTTTTATTGATTTTTGAAGGGACAGACAGTAGGCTGACAGGAAACGGGAGAGAGATGGGGGGATGACATGCAGTAAAGGCCGTGTCGGGTCCGGGAGTCGAACCCGCGGCACACTGCGACTGGATTACCAGTCCGGTGCCCAGACCGTTACGCTACGGCCTGGGCCTTTAAGGATTATGTTATACTTTAGCTATTGAAAAATAGCCGATCTACAAGCTCAGATTTTTCAAAAATAGATCTACAAGCTTGTAGATCTGCTATTTGTGAAAATGTGACGCAAATCTTTGAATATTCTTTCAGAGTGAACGTTTTTAACTCGACATATTTTCAGTTGGGGGTCGGCGGCCAATTACATATATTTCTGGGGGTCCTTGACATGAAAATGTTTGAGAACTGGAAGACTGGCATAGAAACAGACTGACATAGAAACAGACTGACATAGAAACAGACTGACATAGAAACAGACTGACATAGAAACAGACTGACATAGAAACAGACTGACATAGAAACAGACTGGCATAGAAACAGACTGACATAGAAACAGACTGACATAGAAACAGACTGACATAGAAACAGACTGGCATAGAAACAGACTGACATAGAAACAGACTGGCATAGAAACAGACTGACATAGAGTCTTCTGTAGAGAGGCTGGTTCTGCAGCATCCAATGAGAGGCCTCTTCCTCCAGTCTGGTGTGATGAAACTCTGTGTAACAGCACTGGACACTGACTGACCCAATAAAATAATGCTTTTAGAGTCTCAGCAGTTTCCACCGGGTCACTTGAAAGATTTCCCAATTCATTTCAGGTTCCATTTTTCCTTTCCTAACGTTGTGCTGTTGTCCTGTCCCGTCTTCTTAACCCATGCATTCTGACCTGAGATCAGATTCATACGAGGTTTCCACTGGACACACGCTGGTCTGACGAACCCATTCTGACCTGAGATCAGATTCTAAAAATGTCAGTCGTTCTTCGATTTTTCAAAAATAGCAGACCTACAAGCTCGTATCGCGCCACTCGGTGGCGCGATACGAGCTTGTAGATCTGCTATTTTTCAATAGCTAAAGCATAACATGATGCCGACACCAAAATGGGTGCCCGGTCAGAATGGGTTAATTTGATTACATATTAATAGAACATTATCTTTTGTTTCGCCAATTATTAAAAAAAAAAAGAAAAAAAAAACTAAGCATGACCGATACATTAGGTTCACGTTTATTTTTTCAGGTTTATTTGTCATGTGTATAGATACAAGAGTATAAATTAGGCCCGGGACTAATTGCGATTAATTTAGATTAATTAACTACAGAAAAATTAATCGCGATTAACTACAGATAAATTAATCGCACCTTTTTTTTCATCGCAGAACGTTTCTCACTGGGCGCTTTTCTATAGTACTGAAAATAAGTTGCCTAGAACTGGAGGTCTGACAAAAAACAGTAACAATATGAAGTAAGTACAGCTTTGTGATGTCACTGAGATGTACTTGTTACTGTTACAATTTTTTTTTCAGACCTCCAGTTCTAGGCAACACAGAATGGGGTGACTTTTTATTATTATTTCCACAACAGGTATATTAATGACAGTAAAATGTTGAAAATGAGTGGTATCCTGTAGTCACTATTCGTTGATTCACTGGGATACCAAAAAACATTAAAAAAAAAAGGTTTCTCGCTGTTCTCGGGTTGAATATTGATATGCGATTAAAATGCGATTAATCTAGATTAATTAATCGCAAAGCCTCTGATTAATTAGATTAATTTTTTTAATTGAGTCCCAGCTCTAGTATAAATACAATGAAAATTATTTAGCTCCGAGCACTCTCAGTCTTACAGACACAGGACAAAAACAAACATCTATAGTGCAAAGAGAGAACACACATTTCAAAGTGAAGTGACTGACTGCCTGGGGGGTAGAAACTGTTACTGAGACGGTGGTGCGAGATGTGATGCTCTGGTAGCGTTTTTTTGGAAGGGAGTGGTTGGAACAGGGTATTTGCGGGATGTGCTGGTGTCTTTAATGATGATGTGCTGCAATTAGGAGGTCCATAGACAACATTTGGCACACCATTTTTTCAATTAAATTCAAAGGGCTTTATTGGCATGAGCAAACATAAGTTTACATTGCCAAAGCAGAAAGAACAATACAACAATACAGCAATACAATCAAAACAAAAATTATGTACTTTGTCAGAATCTTCAATAGATCAACTTCTATGTACCAAGATCACTCAATGCAGGTATAGTGCAGGAATATACACAATGATTAGTCTTTAGGGTGGTTGTGTTCCATTTGATATCCTTCTCCTATCACAGCAACTCACAAATCTTGCTGCTGTGTTTGCACATTGTTGTACTTCGCCCAGCAGATATGGGAGTTTTTTGTCATTGGTCATGTTTTCAAAATCTCCGTGTGTGGGTGTAATCTGTGGGAAGTATGTGTCTCTGATGTCTTGGTACAATGGACAGATGGTTAGGAAGTGTAGCTCGGTTTCCACTTCATTTAGTGTGCAGTGGGTGCATAGTCTGTCTTCTCTCGGGATACAGCGCCAGAAATGAAATGACAATCTGGAACATGAAACAACTCTGAAAGTGTGCCTTATGTTTAAGAATAATTTGCCTTTGTGTAAGAATAACTAAATGTGTGTGTCCGTGTGTGTGTGTGCGTGTCTCCGTCTGTGTGTGTGTGTCCGTGTGTGTGTGTGCGTGTGTCCGTCTGTGTGTGTGTGTGTGTGTGTGTGTGTGCGTGCGCTCAGATCTCCCGCCTGTGCCCGGAGGAGGCGGCGGCCCAGGAGCAGACCGGTCAGGTGGAGGAGTGTCTGAAGGTCAACCTGCTGAAGATCAAGCTGGACGGCTGCAAGAAGGTCCACATCTCTCTGAACGCACCACACATGAACACCTGAACGCACCACACATGAACACCCTCTGAACGCACCACACATGAACACCTGAACGCACCACACATGAACACCCTCTGAACGCACCACACATGAACACCTGAACGCACCACACATGAACACCCTCTGAACGCACCACACATGAACACACCTCTGAACGCACCACACATGAACACCCTCTGAACGCACCACACATGAACACCTGAATGCACCACACATGAACACCTGAACGCACCACACATGAACACCTGAACGCACCACACATGAACACCCTCTCTGAACGCACCACACATGAACACCCTCTCTGAACGCACCACACATGAACACCCTCTGAACGCACCACACATGAACACCCTCTCTGAACGCACCACACATGAACACCCTCTGAACGCACCACACATGAACACCCTCTGAACGCACCACACATGAACACCCTCTCTGAACGCACCACACATTAACACCCTCTGAACGCACCACACATGAACACCTGAACGCACCACACATGAACACCCTCTGAACGCACCACACATGAACACCCTCTGAACGCACCACACATGAACACCCTCTGAACGCACCACACATGAACACCCTCTCTGAACGCACCACACATGAACACCCTCTGAACGCACCACACATGAACACCCTCTGAACGCACCACACATGAACACCCTCTGAACGCACCACACATGAACACCCTCTGAACGCACCACACATGAACACCCTCTGAACGCACCACACATGAACACCCTCTGAACGCACCACACATGAACACCTGAACGCACCACACATGAACACCCTCTGAACGCACCACACATGAACACACCTCTGAACGCACCACACATGAACACCCTCTGAACGCACCACACATGAACACCCTCTGAACGCACCACACATGAACACCTGAACGCACCACACATGAACACCTGAACGCACCACACATGAACACCCTCTGAACGCACCACACATGAACACCCTCTGAACGCACCACACATGAACACCCTCTGAACGCACCACACATGAACACCTGAACGCACCACACATGAACACCCTCTGAACGCACCACACATGAACACCCTCTGAACGCACCACACATGAACACCCTCTGAACGCACCACACATGAACACCTGAACGCACCACACATGAACACCCTCTGAACGCACCACACATGAATACCTGAACGCACCACACATGAACACCCTCTGAACGCACCACACATGAACACCCTCTGAACGCACCACACATGAACACCTGAACGCACCACACATGAACACCCTCTGAACGCACCACACATGAACACCTGAATGCACCACACATGAACACCTGAACGCACCACACATGAACACCCTCTGAACGCACCACACATGAACACCTGAATGCACCACACATGAACACCTGAACGCACCACACATGAACACCCTCTGAACGCACCACACATGAACACCCTCTGAACGCACCACACATGAACACCCTCTGAACGCACCACACATGAACACCTGAACGCACCACACATGAACACCCTCTGAACGCACCACACATGAACACCCTCTGAACGCACCACACATGAACACCTGAACGCACCACACATGAACACCCTCTGAACGCACCACACATGAACACCTGAACGCACCACACATGAACACCTGAACGCACCACACATGAACACCCTCTGAACGCACCACACATGAACACCTGAACGCACCACACATGAACACCCTCTGAACGCACCACACATGAACACACCTCTGAACGCACCACACATGAACACCCTCTGAACGCACCACACATGAACACCTGAATGCACCACACATGAACACCTGAACGCACCACACATGAACACCTGAACGCACCACACATGAACACCCTCTCTGAACGCACCACACATGAACACCCTCTCTGAACGCACCACACATGAACACCCTCTGAACGCACCACACATGAACACCCTCTCTGAACGCACCACACATGAACACCCTCTGAACGCACCACACATGAACACCCTCTGAACGCACCACACATGAACACCCTCTCTGAACGCACCACACATTAACACCCTCTGAACGCACCACACATGAACACCTGAACGCACCACACATGAACACCCTCTGAACGCACCACACATGAACACCCTCTGAACGCACCACACATGAACACCCTCTGAACGCACCACACATGAACACCCTCTCTGAACGCACCACACATGAACACCCTCTGAACGCACCACACATGAACACCCTCTGAACGCACCACACATGAACACCCTCTGAACGCACCACACATGAACACCCTCTGAACGCACCACACATGAACACCCTCTGAACGCACCACACATGAACACCCTCTGAACGCACCACACATGAACACCTGAACGCACCACACATGAACACCCTCTGAACGCACCACACATGAACACACCTCTGAACGCACCACACATGAACACCCTCTGAACGCACCACACATGAACACCCTCTGAACGCACCACACATGAACACCTGAACGCACCACACATGAACACCTGAACGCACCACACATGAACACCCTCTGAACGCACCACACATGAACACCCTCTGAACGCACCACACATGAACACCCTCTGAACGCACCACACATGAACACCTGAACGCACCACACATGAACACCCTCTGAACGCACCACACATGAACACCCTCTGAACGCACCACACATGAACACCCTCTGAACGCACCACACATGAACACCTGAACGCACCACACATGAACACCCTCTGAACGCACCACACATGAATACCTGAACGCACCACACATGAACACCCTCTGAACGCACCACACATGAACACCCTCTGAACGCACCACACATGAACACCTGAACGCACCACACATGAACACCCTCTGAACGCACCACACATGAACACCTGAATGCACCACACATGAACACCTGAACGCACCACACATGAACACCCTCTGAACGCACCACACATGAACACCTGAATGCACCACACATGAACACCTGAACGCACCACACATGAACACCCTCTGAACGCACCACACATGAACACCCTCTGAACGCACCACACATGAACACCCTCTGAACGCACCACACATGAACACCTGAACGCACCACACATGAACACCCTCTGAACGCACCACACATGAACACCCTCTGAACGCACCACACATGAACACCTGAACGCACCACACATGAACACCCTCTGAACGCACCACACATGAACACCTGAACGCACCACTCATGAACACCCTCGGGCTAGAACTCTTATTCAGTCGCGCAATTTGTTTTTGTCTTAGTTCAAGGTTTTTATTTAATTATTTGTCTCCCCCGAGGAAGACATTTGTCTCAGACAAAGGGCCCACATAAGCGTAGCCCTTCTTATGCCCATGTCGCAGCGCCAATACGTCTTTCTTGCATCCCCAAGAGAAGACCATCATCTGTCACATCATCTGTTGTAGTAGATGATATGACAGGTTAGCCCGTCTGTTGTAGATGCAGTGGCGTGCACAGATAGACACTAGGGGGTGCTAGAGGGTGCTGCCCTTTTGGCAATTTTGCTCTTAAAAAAAAAAAAAGGTTTCTTATTTTTTCTTAATTTGTAGTGTGTGGACCATGCGGTGACATTGATCAAATCTTGATAAAAAAACACTTCTACTATATTATTTAGGCCCTCCCACAATCTAAAGCTATGTTACTATGTCAGTGGTTCTTCGATAAAAAAATAAATAGCAGACCTACAAGCTCGTAGCGCGCCACTCGGTGGCGCGCTATGAGCTTGTAGATCTGCTATTTTTCAATAGCTATAAAGCACCAAAATGGGTTCCCACCCCAAAATGCGCTGCAAAAAAGGTGCCCTTTTTTCACTTTGAGCACCTGCCCCTCTAAATGTCTGGGCACGCCACTGTGTAGATGATATGACAGGTTAGTCGGTCTGTTGTTGTAGATGATATGACAGGTTAGTCCATGCAGGGTTGTTGCTGCACTCTTCCTGTTCTACGCGGGGTGACGCTAGACCCCTCCTACACCTTTCTTAAAGGCCCAGCGCCCTATATGTTCATGTTGTCTCCTTGCAGGAGGTGCTGAACATGCTGAAGGAGAGCAAGGCGGACATCTTCGTGGACCCGGTCCTCCACACGGCCTGCGCCCTGGACATCAAACACCACTGTGCCGCCATCCCGCCGGGGAGAGGGCGCCGTACGTTAAGACACACACACACGCACGCGCACATGCGCACACACACACTCACACACACGCACACACGCGCACACACACACACACTCACACTCACACACTTCACTTCACTTCCATCCCGCCGGGGGCGAGGGCGCCGTACGTTAGCGCACATGCACGCACACTCGCACACGTACACGCACACACTATGTTCATGTTGAAAACATGAACATAGTGCTACATGGTTTAAAAGCAAAACCCCACAAAAACAAGGGCAAAAACAACACAAAAAGGCCTTCCGCACCACGAAGACCCCGATGTGTGTATATCCATATACATCGGGGTCAATTTATAACAGTCAGTTTAGGAGCATAAACAAGTCTAATCAAGACGTGACTATAGCGAGAAGTCCTGAGGCGCCAGAAGGATGCAATGAATCTAAGATGGATTATTCCAGTCAGGTTGAGCTCTGTGGCAGAATGACCTTCATCCAAACCTCTTTAAAGGACAACTTTAGTTTTTTTCAACCAAGGTTCATGTTTTAGGTTGTTATTAGAGAAAGTAAAAGATGAGTGTTATTTTTTTTCCATTTGCTGCTTTCTTTCGTTTTAGGGATTTTAGCCCTTTTTGACAGGGGGGCGGGGGCATTCGAGCATGGGGCTAAATATGTATTTTATTTTACAAAATACAATAATATTATTATGGTGATTTATTTATTTATTTACTATAGTCCTAATAAACCCCAAGAAATTACATATGGTCACGGAAGATCACAGGATCTACTGAATGTGAAGGTAGCCTACTGGGGGGAAGCCACACTGTGTCATAGGCTCAATATGTCAGTTTGACACATTCAGTAGATCTTGTGGTCAAATATAATTTCTTGGCGTTTATTAGGACTAGAGTAAATAATAAATAAAACAAATCGCTATAAAATTTGGTAAATAAATACATATTTAGCAACATGCTCGAATGCCCCCGCCCCCCTGTCAAAAACAGCTAAAATCCCTAAAACGAAAGAAAGTAGGAAATGAAAAGAAAATTAACACTCACCTTTTACTTTCTCTAATAACAACCTAAAACATGAACCTTGGTTGAAAAAAACTAAAGTTGTCCTTTAAAGACTCTTAGGACAACAAAGTCAGGACGTTTACGTAGATATAATGATGTAGATGTAGATAAAGAAGAAGGGCAAACTAAAGTAATTGCCAATTTTCCAAATAAATTGAAAACAATGTAATTGCCTTCTTGGTTTCCTCACTCCTTTGTTGACCACTCTGCTTAACCCCTTTTGGGCGGGAACCCCTTTTTGGTGTTAGCATTATGCTATGCTTTAGCTATTGAAAAATAGCAGATCTACAAGCTCATATCGCGCCACCGAGTGGCGCGATACGAGCTTGTAGATCTGCTATTTTTGAAAAATCGAAGAACGACTGACATAGAAACATAGCTTTTTCGGAAAACTGTTAGGATCTAGAAGACATTTTTTTAAATCTGATCTCAGGTCAGAATGGGATAACTGTCAGGATGTAGAAGACATTTCTTAGAATCTGATCTCAGATCAGAATGGGATAACTGTCAGGATGTAGAAGACATTTCTTAGAATCTGATCTCAGGTCAGAATGGAAAACTGTCAGGATGTAGGGGACATTTCTTAGAATCTGATCTCAGGTCAGAATGGGAAACTGTCAGGATGTAGAAGACATTTTTTAGAATCTGATCTCAGGTCAGAATGGGAAACTGTCAGGATGTAGAAGACATTTTTTAGAATCTGATCTCAGGTCAGAATGGGAAACTGTCAGGATGTAGAAGACATTTTTTAGAATCTGATCTCAGGTCAGAATGGGAAACTGTCAGGATGTAGAAGACATTTTTTAGAATCTGATCTCAGGTCAGAATGGGAAACTGTCAGGATGTAGAAGACATTGTTTAGAATCTGATCTCAGGTCAGAATGGAAAACTGTCAGGATGTAGAAGACATTTTTTTTTAATCTGATCTCAGGTCAGAATGGAAAACTGTCAGGATGTAGAAGACATTTTTTAGAATCTGATCTCAGGTCAGAATGGGAAACTGTCAGGATGTAGAAGACATTTTTTAGAATCTGATCTCAGGTCAGAATGGGAAACTGTCAGGATGTAGAAGACATTGTTTAGAATCTGATCTCAGGTCAGAATGGGAAACTGTCAGGATGTAGAAGACATTTTTTAGAATCTGATCTCGGGTCAGAATGGAAAACTGTCAGGATGTAGAAGACATTTTTTTTTAATCTGATCTCGGGTCAGAATGGGAAACTGTCAGGATGTAGAAGACATTGTTTAGAATCTGATCTCAGGTCAGAATGGGATAAATCGATGCCTCATTCTTTAACCCATTCTGACCGGGCACCCATTTTGGTGTCAGCATCATGTTATGCTTTAGCTATTGAAAAATAGCAGATCTACAAGCTCATATCGCGCCACCGAGTGGCGCGATACGAGCTTGTAGGTCTGCTATTTTTTGAAAAATCGAAGAACGACTGACATTTTTAGAATCTGATCTCAGGTCAGAATGGGTTCATCAGACCAGTGTGTGTCCGGCGGAAACCTCGTATGAATCTGATCTCAGGTCAGAATGGGTTAACGTATGTTTGGGTCTCCTCAGAGATGTCGTGTCTGATGGAGGCTCTGCAGGACAAGAGGGTCCGTCTGCAGCCGGAATGTAAGAAGAGGCTTCAGGACCGCATCGACATGTGGAGCTACGCCGCCAAGGTACACACACACACACACACACACACACACACACACACACACACACACACACACACACACACACACACACACACACACACACACACACACACACACACACACACACACACACACACACACACACAGGACCGCATCGACATGTGGAGCTACGCCGCCAAGGTACACACACACACACACACACACACACACACACACACACACACACACACACACACACACACACAGGACCGCATCGACATGTGGAGCTACGCCGCCAAGGTACACACACACACACACACACACACACACACACACACACACACACAGGACCGCATCGACATGTGGAGCTACGCCGCCAAGGTACACACACACACACACACACACACACACACACACACACACACACACACACACACACACACACACAGGACCGCATCGACATGTGGAGCTACGCCGCTAAGGTACACACACACACACACACACACACACACACACACACACACACACACAGGACCGCATCGACATGTGGAGCTACGCCGCTAAGGTACACACACACACACACACACACACACACACACACACACACAGGACCGCATCGACATGTGGAGCTACGCCGCTAAGGTACACACACACACACACACACAGGACCGCATCGACATGTGGAGCTACGCCGCCAAGGCACACACACACACACACACACACACACACACACACACACACACACACACACACACACACACACAGGACCGCATCGACATGTGGAGCTACGCCGCCAAGGTACACACACACACACACACACACACACACACACACACACACACACACACACACACACACACACACACACACACAGGACCGCATCGACATGTGGAGCTACGCCGCCAAGGTACACACACACACACACACACACACACACACACACACACACACACACACCGTTTAACAATTTATTTATGTCCACACACATAATAAAAGACAATTTACAATTTAGGCATTTAGCAGACGCTCTTAATCCAGAGCGATTTACATTAAGCCAGAACAAAAGCATGGGAAATACATCACAAAAGCATTTATCATAAAACATGCGTAAGCTAAGAAAGTAACAGTGGAATATCTATATTATGAGACTATACATATAAACTATATATATACTACTATGCTATACATATGTACTATGGCGTGCTATGACTACATACAATGCAATTATAGTGCCGTCTACATAACATGCTATAAGTCTGTATCAGATGCTATCTAAGTCTACAGAAATGCTATCTAAGTCTACAGAAATGCTATCTAAGTCTACAGAAATGCTATCTAAGTCTACAGAAATGCTATCTAAGTCTACAGAAATGCTATCTAAGTCTACAGAAATGCTATCTAAGTCTACAGAAATGCTATCTAAGTCTACAGAAATGCTATCTAAGTCTACAGAAATGCTATCTAAGTCTACAGAAATGCTATCTAAGTCTACAGAAATGCTATCCAAGGGGGTATAGGGTAAGTGCTATGGGCCATGATGGAGTCTGAAAAGGTGGCCTCTGTGGGCACTGGGCAGAAGTGTATTATCAAGGGAGGACAATGCTCTAAATGAATGATAAGAGAGCAAATTATTTGTCATCACTTGGCGTTCTAAAATCTGCGTCCCCCATAGACGGCAAGACCAGCGGAATTTAAATCTGCGTCCCCATAGACGGCAAGACCAGCAGAATTTAAATCTGCGTCCCCATAGACGGCAAGACCAGCAGAATTTAAATCTGCGTCCCCATAGACGGCAAGACCAGCAGAATTTAAATCTGCATCCCCCATAGACACCAAGACCAGCAGAATTTAAATCTGCGTCCCCCATAGACGGCAAGACCAGCAGAATTTAAATCTGCATCCCCCATAGACACCAAGACCAGCAGAATTTAAATCTGCATCCCCCATAGACACCAAGACCAGCAGAATTTAAATCTGCATCCCCCATAGACACCAAGACCAGCAGAATTTAAATCTGCATCCCCCATAGACGGCAAGACCAGCAGAATTTAAATCTGCATCCCCCATAGACACCAAGACCAGCAGAATTTAAATCTGCATCCCCCATAGACACCAAGACCAGCAGAATTTAAATCTGCATCCCCCATAGACACCAAGACCAGCAGAATTTAAATCTGCATCCCCCATAGACGGCAAGACCAGCAGAATTTCCATTTCCGTTTTTTTTTCCCCTGTTTTTCAACTGACCTCTACTGGAGTGTTAGGAGCGCATATACAGGAGATTGTCCTTGACATTAAAATAGTAGTTCCAAAGGCGATTTCGTCGCCCCGGGGGGGCCTTTGGAAAAAAGGGGCGTCAAAAGGCAATTTCGGCGATAAATGACTTAATGAATTGCAATTTTTATAGCGCTTTTCTAAGGTCACATTTCCCACCTAATACTTTGGTAGACTCGATGCAGAGATGGGCGGAGAAATTGGGATTCTTGCATATTTCATTTGCTGCGGTTTGCCTTCACACTGTCATCCGCAGCAATTGGAAACGCAGCAGGGGGGACCTTGGTGATAAAATTATACTCATAACGTGCATGTGCCGTCTGGGACTGGACCCCCCACCCCCCTCTCTACGCACGCAGGCACGCACTGTTCTTTTGGGCATGGAGGCACAGCACTGAGCGCACTCAGACGGCAGCGCAAACACCCGTTTTTGGGCGGAGTAGAATGCGGTTCTTTGCTGCGCATTAGGATTCGAATGAGCCTTCACACCTGCAAAACGAAGTGCACTTTCTGAAAATGCGCAGCAGGATTCGTTTTAATCGCAGTAAAGCTCTCTGGTGTGAATGTCACCTGAGTCGTGCTCAAATCGCTTCACGATGGTCCATTCGTCCATACATCGGGGAGGTGAAGCGGCGAACAGCGTCCTCACTTCCCACATTCACACAAACCAACGGTGGCGAGCTCACGCCGACCGACTCATTGGAGGCGAGGGGGCGTGGCACTATAGCACTCTAATGCAAACTTTGAACAGGCACAGCTCATGAACCGTTTGACCGTCGAACAGGCACAGCTCATGAACCGTTTGACCGTCGGCAATAAAACCTAGATATGCACGTGCGTCTCCTCATGCTGAACAACTTTCGTGTTCTGACTTTTGACCTGTGGCCTTTAGATCACCCACCATTTTGAATTGTTTGAAAAACACAACCCATTCAGGACGGGAATGGGTTGTTTTAAGAATTATGTTAACAAGCGTGTTGTTTCCCCTCCCGTCCTGTAGGTGGCGCCGGCGGAGGGCTTCTCGGACCTGGCCATGCAGGTGATGACGTCGCCGTCCAAGAACTACATCCTGGCCATGATCGGCCTGGGGGTGGCGCTGTTGTTCCTCATGGGGCTGCTGTGCGGTCGCATCACCAAGAAGGTCACGCAGGAGCTGAAGGACCGGTAGAGAGACACCCACCGTCAGAGAGAGAGAGAGAGAGGTAGAGAGACCACCACCGCCAACCACACCGCCAGAGAGGGAGAGAGAGGGAGGTAGAGAGACCACCACCGCCAACCACACCGCCGCCAGAGAGAGAGAGACCACCGCTGCCAACCACACCGCCAGAGAGGGAGAGAGAGAGGGGGGGAGGGGGAGCTGAAGGACCGGTAGAGAGACACCCACCGTCAACCACACCGCCAGAGAGAGAGAGAGAGAGGGAGGTAGAGAGACCACCACCGTCAACCACACCACCAGACAGAGAGAGAGAGGGAGGTAGAGAGACCACCACCGTCAACCACACCGCCGGAGAGAGAGAGAGAGAGAGAGAGGGGGAACCAAAACGACACCGAAAAAACCTCACAAAAAAGCTTCCCGGAACAGAGAGAGAGACCCCGATGACGTAACATCTTTGCAGAAGAAGAACTCTCTACTGCCTGCCCCCACCCCCCTCCCTCCCTCCCTCCCTCCCGTGTACAAAGCCCCTCCCTCCTTCGCCCGCTTGCCTCCCGGCCCCTCCCCTCCCTCCCTTCCTCCTCCTCCTCCTTATCTCTTTTGTTTTGTAGTTTGATTTCCTTCTTGAACTGACTGTTGTTGCTCCTACAACCAGGAGGGGGAGGAGGAGGAGGGGGGAGGAGGTGGGGGGGGGAGAGGGGGAAGGAGGAGGGGGGCGAGTGCTTCCCTGTCAGTCGGTACGTGTTTTTTTTTCTCATTTTTACGGGAGGCGCTGTGGCGTCCCTGTTGGAAGAACCTCTTTCATCCACAAAACCCCTCCCCCCCCCTCGGGTATTCTCCCAGGTTGGTTGGTGTGCGAGTGGACACGCCCCCCCCCCCCCCTCTCCAGGAGGTCATGACCTGACCTCCCTCTCCCTGAAGGTCGTCCGTGGGTCGGTCCAGGAGGTCGTTCGTGGTGTGAAGGTCGCTCAGCTCACTGCTGCTTCCGCTGGTCGTCACTGTTGGGCTTTATTCTCTGTGCTTCTTCACCCCCTCCCCCCCTCCAAAAAACAACAACAAACAGGGAGGGGGAAAAACTTTGGGGGGGGGGGGGGGGGGGGGGGGGGAGAGACAAAAACCCCGCCCACCGAACCCCCACATAACCCCCATATGTGCACACGAACACACGCACGCGTTACGCACACACACACGTTGTATTACTGGATTTTAGGACGTGGTCTATACGCTCACAACACGTGGCACTGTGAGACGTATATTCTGCCGTACTACCGTATATACTACCGTATATATACTACCGTATATATACTACCGTATACTCCGGCTGTTTTTACAACCCAAAGAATGTCGGGATTATATTAGACATCTAGAGGTTGGGTTTACTTTAGGCCTCCTAACCTCTAGATGTCCTGATCCTAAAACGGTCCCTCCAATGTCTTGTTTCTGAAATCCTGCTATTCATTAACGTCCTCACAAATACAGTAATACAAGCGCACACACACACACACACACACACACTCGTGCATTACAGAGCTGGCGGTGCCACACACACGCACACGCACACGCACACACGCAAAGCATTATTTATTGGTTTAGATTAGCGCTTTGGTTTCTGATGTAGGGTGTCCCTTCTTCCACACTCTGTGTGTGTGTGTGTGTGTGTGTGTGTGTGTGTGTGTGTGTGTGTGTGTGTGTGTGTGTGTGTGTGTGTGTGTGTGTGTGTGCGCGCGCCTAACCACACTCCACTGCAGCGTCACACAAGCATTCAAAGCAGCGGTTCCATTTTGCGGCCGCCGTGTTCCCTGCTTGGACATACGAGGTTTCCTCACCAGACGGAGACTATGTTCTGAAAACAGAAAAAGACCAACCAAGAGTTGTCGACGTGTCGAGAGGGTTTTGGGGTTGTGTTTGTTTTGTTCCAGCTGCCCGATATGCGTATTACTGTTTATTACTTTGTTTGTTTGTTTGTTTGTTTTTGGGTTTCTTTTTTTCTTTAATAGTTGCGTTATATAGTTTTCTTTGCCATGGGACTGCCAGCCAGACGGGCTGTTTTATACTGCCCTCCATCGAAGCCACATTCACAATCAGCAATGTATCTGTCCCACGCGCACACACACACACACACACACACACACTGCCATACGGTAATGTCTAGGCAATGTGCCCGAAATTGAACTCGCTACGGTCTGTGATGGGATGCTTAACCACACAACAAACGCTAACCCTGTTCTTATGTGTGGCGAGATGTGGCTGAATCTATAGGAGCTCGCTAAGCGGACCCAGGGGGGGGGGTCGATAAGCGGACCCAGGGGGGTCCGATAAGCGGACCCAGGGGGGTCGATAAGCGGACCCAGGGGGGTCGCGGTACGTCAGGACGCTCTCGTTGAAATCACGTGGTAGTTCTAATGAGATCCCATCCTCCGCTCGCTGACATGGCCCACGCTGTAGAGGAGGTGTGGCAGCCGCTCATATGCTGTTCTTCTCTCCCAGAGAGCTTCTAATCTAAACACATGTGCGTAAAATATCATAATATGGTCCTTTTGCTGCCATTATTCTTGGGTGGGGGGGGGGGGGGGGGTGGAGGACCGTAGCCAAACGTATGGTGAAGAGATTTGGTGTACGGCCGAAAGAAAAATCTGGCGCCAGTCAGAAGTCGAACTAAGATTCTGGTTTTACGAAAAAGTCTTTGAGGATTTAATTAAGAGCCTAATTTGTGTTGGCTAATAAAAGGCAGGGCTTCCCACGGCCTGGGAAAGGGCTTTGGAACCAATTAAATGTTTTCAAATAATGTTTGGCTATAATGTTGTTTTTGTCGAACATTAAGTTACATTACATGAAATACCAGTATGTGACGTCATTGTAAAAAATATGATTGATATATTATGCCTGGAAATGAAACACTTTTGGAAAGGTTGTGGGAAAGTTTCAGGGAAACGGTATACAGTACATAATACTGCCTCTCCTGTACAGTAGACAGTACATATACTGCCTATCCTGTACAGCGTTACGGTTACAATGTGTCAAACGCTCACAGAGCAGTTATGGTCGGGGAGCGATGGCAGTGGGGTGACAACATGGTACAAGATAAATGATGCTCTTAAAGGGACACTTCACCCTTTTTGCAAAAAAAATATATGTTAATGACGTTTAGAAGCTTTAGAACACTTTCATGGGGGTCTTTATGTGTGTAATAATATGTGGTTTTAGATCTTTTAGATTGTAGCAGTGAGCACAGTGTCTCTGATGTCATGGACACTGGGCTCACTTCCTTCCTGGACTACATGTTGTCTCAGTAAGACAGCTCTCCCCCCTATCCACAAGGAGGAGCAGTGCACCAAAGAATTATGGGAATTGTAGTCCAGGAAGGTAGTGAGACCAGTTTCCATGACATCAGAGACACTGTGCTCGTTGCTACAATCTAAAATAGCTAAAACCACATATTTACACACATAAAGACCCACCAGGAAAGTATTCTAAAGCTTCTAAATGTCATTAACATATTATTTTTTTCTTTAATGTCGACGCTAGCGGTCCAGAATCATCCACAGACTCTGTTCAGGCGTCTAAACTCTTCCGTGTCAAGTTAACGGTCCGAAACAAACGGTCAACTCCCATTGGTCCTACAACGGGGACACTGGTGACGCTGTCTCAGTTCTCCACTCCCATTGGTCCTACAACGGGGACACTGGTGACGCTGTCTCAGTTCTCCACTCCCATTGGTCCTACAACGGGGGACACTGGTGACACTGTCTCAGTTCTCCACTCCCATTGGTCCTACAACGGGGGACACTGGTGACACTGTCTCAGTTCTCCACTCCCATTGGTCCTACAACGGGGACACTGGTGACGCTGTCTCAGTTCTCCACTCCCATTGGTCCTACAACGGGGACATTGGTGACACTGTCTCAGTTCTCCACTCCCATTGGTCCTACAACGGGGACACTGGTGACGCTGTCTCAGTTCTCCACTCCCATTGGTCCTACAACGGGGACACTGGTGACACTGTCTCAGTTCTCCACTCCCATTGGTCCTACAACGGGGACATTGGTGACACTGTCTCAGTTCTCCACTCCCATTGGTCCTACAACGAGGACACTGCTGACACTGTCTCAGTTCTTAATGCTTTTTTTTAAAACACTGGCTTCCTTTTTAACATTTCCAAAAGCAGTTTTCATGATGTCGTCGTTGTCAGCCAGAAACCTTTGCATATTTCAACATGTGTTCAGAAGTGAACCTACTTCGTTGTACGAGAGCGACGCAAGACATTTGCCCGATCTACTCGTAGTTTTCACTTAAAGGTATATTCAGTGATTTCACTTAATTCAAATATCACTTGTTTTTTTTTTGTTTTGTTCTGATAATCCTCCGTGTGCTGACCATATAAGGAGGTCCTCCCCGTCCCCAGTTAACCCCCTGGGGTTAAAAAAAAACGTAGGTTTCGTTTTTGGCTTTAGGTGGCCCAGCCTTCATCCAATCAGGATAGAGAGCCCCCCCCCCCCCCCCCCCCCCCCCACAGAAGCAAAGATTTGAGTTAAAAACGTTCACTCTGAAAGATATATTCAAAGATTTGCGCCATATTTTCAAAAATAATAATAATAGCAGAGCTACATTTTTTCCGGTCCAGAATGTGTTAACCCATATGGTGGTTCTGGATGTGTTAACCCATGGTGGTTCTGGATGTTGTTTGACAGAATCTGAAGAGCAGTTAAAACCCATTTAGGCCTGACCTCGAAATTAAAAATAAAATCTTCTAAATCCTCCAGTTTTCTGAAATTCATATTTTCACGATTTTTCAAAAATAGCAGACCTACAATAGCTGCTATTTTTCAATAGCTAAATTATAACAATGTTTAAAACACAAAAATGGGTTACGGTACATAAGGGTTGAGATCAATGCAAAAAAGAAAAGCGAAAACATAAAAAAATATATATACTAGACTAACAGATGTGAACATTTTGTTTATAGACGATACTGGAATCATTGCACATGGTTTTTTTTGTTTTCTTTTCATATATCTATAAATATATATATATATTGTTTTGTCATAGCCTTATTTATTTGCTTACTAATGTCCAAAGTTTGAGTTTTTTTATTTTTATTTGAATGTCCTCCTCGCGTTGCCTTCTCTTTCCCTCCCGTCCCTCCTCCAAATATTATATTATTATAATATTCTCTTCCTCCCAAATATTTGAACGCAGCAGTTCTTTTCAACCCGTCTCATTTCAAAGGTCCATTATTTATTCTGCGTTTGAGCCACGGAACCACCATTTGATGACATTTTATAGCCTCTTATCAGACCCAAAACTAAAGAATATTGTGTTTGTTTGTCGTCGGATAAGATTTTTTCCACTGCAATTCCATGCTGTCGTGCCAACGGCTTGGGAAAAAATTACAATTCTTCTACATTCTCTAATTGTGTAGACGACTATAAAGCAGATGTTTAACAATGATTTAACTCTGTAAAGAGCGTGAAATGAAACCAAATGGACGCGTACATGCGGGTCAATTTGGTTTTATTTTATGCAGGTGGGGTGGGGGGGGGGGCGGGGGGACCGGGGACCACCTGGAACCTCCTCCTCGAGGACCCCTGGTTGAAGACCTCTGTTCCACCACACCGTGTCTCAACATCTGGGCCCGGGGGTCCCCCCAAAATGGACCCTATAAACGGGACAAATGGATGTACTAATGGAAGCCCAATCTACCCTGTACCGTACCGGGTGCGAGGGAGGTGACGGGTGATGCTCGGTTTGGACGGTTTGGGTAAATTAATGGAGACGGCACCGGGTTTCTCCTCCCATCCACTTGCATTAAGTTGCTCGAAAAAGCGCATGAGGCGATTTCACTCCTTCCTTCCTTCCTTCCGGGTAGCAACAGAGTGCATTCTGGGATATGGATTGGACCCAAATCGTGAACGCGCTGCTGTGCCATTGACTATCATTTGCACGCGTTCACGTATGAAACGGCGTTCACGTGTCATCACATGAACGTTGCGCAATGATAGTCAGCGGACCAGCGCGTTCACAACTTGGGTCCAAAAACTGCAATACCAAATGTGGCCACTATGTCCATTTGGCCTCAGGGTTTCCTCCGGGTGCCGTCTATTAACCCATTTTGGGTGGGAACCCGTTTTGGTGTCAGCATTACGTTGTGCTTTAGCTATTGAAAAATAGCAGATCTACAAGCTCATAGTGGCGCGCTACTACGAGCTTGTAGGTCTGCTATTTTTGAAAAATCGAAGAGCGACTGACATAGAAGACATTTTTAGAATCTGATCTCGGGTCAGAATTTGAAACTGTCAGGATGTAGAAGACATTTTTTAGAATCTGATCTCAGGTCAGAATGGGTTAATATATACTCGAAGTTTGGGAGGCGTTTGGGGTTTGGAGTGAAATGTCCACTCGTCACGGAGCTGTTTTGTTGCCATTTTGTAAATGAATGCCCATACTTGATCTATAGATCTACAAAACAAACGTACGCCAGATCCACACGCTCGCTTTGAGCTGCTAGATCTGATATACTTTGGATTTCTTTCTTTCTTTCTTTCTTTTTTATTTGAATTTTGAAAGGTAACACTTTTTGTACATACGAGGTTTCCTCCCAACAGAGAAGATTTTTTTTTTTTTTTTGTATGATTAATACATTTTAAGGTTAATTTAATTAAAATACATTTCACAGCTCCTGTGCTGGCCCGGCCCCCAAATGGCATAATCAAGTATCTTTGAAATAATATAAGTTATAAGTTTAATAATAATCTGTTCTCAGTATCTTAAAAATTGTGGATGTATATCGAGTACATGGGATCAGTGCGGATTTATAATTTTGTGCTTTTTTTTCCCGTTTGTTTCAAGAGGAGAAAAACAACATTTTACAACAAAAAAATTAATCGCTTCGCTTAATTTTTTGTGAGCACCGCCCTCCATGCTTGTAACGTAAACGTTATGAAAATCGGCTTGTTGAATTGCCTTTTGTTGTATCATAAATATGTAGATTTTTTTTTCTCTCAATGTGTGCCTACTCTGACTGACCCTGTGAGGGAGTCCAATGTACCATACACATCACAAAAACATCATGTACAGTCCAGTTCTGTTGGCCTGTTCCTCGCTGGCACCTATAGGTACCTTTCAGGCGAAAGGTACCTCTGGAAGCCACACCTCACCGATTTCCCCCATGGCTCCGTGTGTGTGTGTGTGTGTGTGTGTGTGTGTGTGTGTGTGTGTGTGTGACTGACCCCCCCCACCCTGTCTTTGGACATTGAAAAACCGTTACCGATCAACAGGCAGTTTTGTTTTTTAGAGATCGGCACGTCGAGTGGTTCTATCACGTGCTCATAGTGGCGCAAAATAGCTGATCTACAAGCTCACTCACAAACGGACCGGGATGTGGCCGGCGGCGTTGTGAGCCTGTAAGATCTGCTATTTTTTTTTCTTTTGAAAACTGAACATTTACACATTTAGTCTAATCTTCGGTGAGCAACTCGACGCACAACCAACTATGAATAAATAAATAAATGGGGCACAACGTGTTCTGATATTTTCCTGCTTTCAAAGTGACCCAGAGCGTGAATGACTGTAACTGTAATCATATCATTATAAGGTTATGATGATAAAGACATTTTGTAATTCTGTTTCATGTACAAATTCCATTGGAGGTCCTTTTTCGTCTCTGGTTATGCCATGTACTTTTGAGATGTAAACTAAATAACCGTACATTTTTCCCCTGTTTTGCCTTTTCATTTTTTACTTTTTGTTCTGTACAGATGAAAATTTGACAGTTTGTTAATAAAAGTCTGCAGGTTTTTATTGCTTTTGTCACGTGTGGTTATTTTATTTTTGAATTGAGGTTGACATTTTTCCGCTGGGAGAATCCAGGCACAGCTGCTGGTAAAAATGGTAAATGGTGCATTTATATAGCGCCTTTATCCAAGGCGCTTTACATAGATTGTGCATTACATTCACCCATTCATACACTGATTGCGGCGGAAGCCATGCAAGGTACCAACCAGCTGGGGTTCAGTGTCTTGATCAAGGACACTTCGACATGTAGACAGGAGGAGGAGCCGGGATTCGAACCGCCGACCAATGGATCATTGGACGACCTTCTCTACCTCCTGAGCCACAGCCGTCCGACATGAGACTAATTAATTAGAGCGACAGAGAGAGAGAGGAGTGCGTGTGTCAATTTAACAACGTTGCAGACGATCAGAAATTGGCAGAGAGTGATCGACGGCCCCAGACTGTTTTTTTTTTCTCCCTGGAAATAAAAACGCCTGGGTTCACGAGGCTAGTTGCCAGCTAACTCGAGAAAAAGGATAATGCAATGTGTTATGTACCTGGCCTAGGGGGTGCCAAGATACCCAACAAAAAACAGGGGAGACGCAGTTTACCAAAGAATTAGAATTTATTGATTAACCAAAAATAATAAATGTCAGGAATAAATCATGATTGAACAGATGAAGTGTGGAGATCAGTATTCAGTGGTGTAGTGCGTGTATGCATGAGTGAAATATATGTGTGTGCGTGTTGTATGTATTAACAGCAATGTTGAGAAGTGTGCATGGTGGAAAAGGTGCAGGAGGCAAATGAAAAGAACATCTGGGCCAGGACTGAACTGAACAGAACAGATGTGGGGAAGCAGGCATTTATAGGGCGTCGACACCCGGGCCCAGGAGCGAGCCACTTAGGCTGATCATCATGATTAGCTCTGCTCCCCGATCCCATTGGACAGAGAACATACCAATGATTAGGAGAGCAAGACATTATACACCTAACCAGACAACCTAAGAGTAACATATAATAACACACAATATAGGGAACCGTCACAAATGATGGAACATAACATTGAATTCTGTTTTAAGAGATGGTTAAAGGAGAGTTTGGATTGCCTATACATACGTTAAATGCTATACTGCGTGGAGCTTTGGGAATTTGCTTTCTGCTACAAAATCAAACCTATAGTATTAATTTGACTTGATTTTAATTTCACACAACAGGATTCTTCACAGAAAGTATAGTGACATCATGTCAATTAGGCCTACTTGCAAAAGTAGCAGATCTACAAGTTTAAAACGTGTTGCTTCGCGGGCCGCGGCGCGTTTTGGGACCTGCTACACGTGTGTGCGTGCGTGCGTGAGTGGGACCTATGTAGACAGATCCTATGTGTGTGTATGTGTGTGCGTGCGTGCGTGGGACCTATGCAGACAGATCCTATGTGTGTATATGTGTGTGTGTGTGTGTGTGTGTGTGTGTGTGTGTGTGTGTGTGTGTGTGTGTGTGTGCGTGTGCGTGCGTGCGTGTGCATGCCTGCCTGCCTGCGTGCGTGCGTGCGTGCGTGTGTGTGTGTGCGTGCGTGCGTGCGTGCGTGTGTGTGTGTGTGTGTGTGTGCGTGCCTGCGTGTGTGTGTGCGTGCGTGTGTGGGACCTATATGCAGACAGATCCTATGTGTGCGGTCGTCCTGACACTGGAGCGAGACATTTCTGAGCTCCCAGTAAAAGCCGCCACATGTCAGCTGACCTGCATGTGGAGAAACACCAGGACAGCCTGACGCACATGAAGGACATGGAGGACATGTCCTCTGTGTAGAAACACCAGGACAGCCTGACGCACATGGAGGACATGGAGGACATGTCCTCTATAGAAACACCAGGACAGCCATGAAACACATGGGGGACATGTCCTCTGTGTAGAAACACCAGGACAGCCACATGGAGGACATGTCCTCTGTGTAGAAACACCAGGACAGCCACATGGAGGACATGTCCTCTGTAGAAACACCAGGACAGCCATGAAGCACATGGAGGACATGTCCTCTGTGTAGAGAAACAACAGCCATGAAGCACATGGAGGACATGTCCTCTGTGTAGAGAAACAACAGCCATGAAGCACATGGGGGACATGTCCTCTGTGTAGAGAAACAACAGCCATGAAGCACATGGAGGACATGTCCTCTGTGTAGAGAAACAACAGCCATGAAGCACATGGAGGACATGTCCTCTGTGTACAGAAACAACAGCCATGAAACACATGGGGGACATGTCCTCTGTGTAGAGAAACAACAGCCATGAAGCACATGGGGGACATGTCCTCTGTGTAGAGAAACAACAGCCATGAAGCACATGGGGGACATGTCCTCTGTGTAGAGAAACAACAGCCATGAAGCACATGGGGGACATGTCCTCTGTGTATAGAAACAACAGCCATGAAGCACATGGGGGACATGTCCTCTGTGTAGAAACACCAGGACAGCCATGAAGCACATGGAGGACTTGTCCTCAAAAATAGCAGTTGTACAAGCTGGCTTCAAGGACCCCTGGTGGTCCCCGGACCCAGAGCCACTGCCTTCAGCAGCACTGCTTCTCAAACCTATTCATGTCAAGTTCAAATGAACAGTATTATATTTGGCTGCCCAGACCTGATCTGAACATGCTTTCTGCCCCCCCCCACCCTCCACAATTATACAAGATCTGTAAGTATTGTTAAGATGTGAATGTGTGTGCCTGGAGGTTTCTCAATATGCCATGGCATCATGGAATACAACGTGTTTTTGTGCAACTAAAATAAAATAATAAAAACACCTTGAATATTGGGGGCGGTGGTGGCTCAGGGGTAGAGTGCCTGGATGGTAACCGTAAGGTTGCCAGTTCGAACCTGGGCTCCCCCAGAGTTACTGTCGAAGTGTCCTTGAGCAAGACACTGAACCCCTAATTGCTCCCGATGTGCTAGTTGGTGCCTTGCATGGTTTCCTCTGCCATCGGTGAATGAATGTGTGTGTGAATGTGTGAATGTAATGCACAATCTTTGTAAAGGTGTGTGAATGTGTGTATGAATGGGTGAATGTAATGCACAATCTCTGTAAAGGTGTGTGAATGTGTGTATGAATGGGTGAATGTAATGCACCATCTATGTAAAGCGCCTTGGATAAAGGCGCTATATAAATGCACCATTTACCATTTATTGTATTTCTTTCATAAATAGAGAATTTTCACTCAATGGGAGCTGCTTCTGTTGCAAGTTGATGATGTCATATGCCCATAATTATGGTCAAGCCCTATATGGGATGCATGGAGTCCATATGCTAATAAAAAATAACTTTATGCTTCCTAAGGATAATATGAGCATCAAAGCAATATTGAAATACTTTGTTATTAGCATACAGTGCATTCCATGCACGCCATAGGGCTGGGCCACACAGACATATGACATCAACGTTCTCTATTTATGAAAGAAATACAATATTTAAAGTGTTTTTAATTTTTAATTTTAGTGATAGAGGGCAAGCGTAATGTTTTAAGGCATTATTTGTCTTATTAGCCAGGGATCCTTTTAAGCTACTTAAGCTGCTGTTGTACGACAATAAGAGTATTGGCTGACTTTGGCTTTTTGTGAGGACGCAAATTGTGGTTGGCCAGAATGAGATGATATATGATAATGCATGATGATAAGAGCGCCCCTCGCTTCACACGGGTGTGATTTTTCACGTTATTTCTCCAGATACCATGGCATACCGTATAGAATGTGTCCTCTCCTTCTTTAGATTACCTTGGTTTCTTTCTACCGTATAGAACGTGTCCTCTCCTTCTTTAGATTACCTAGGTTTCTTTCTACCGTATAGAACGTGTCCTCTCCTTCTTTAGATTACCTAGGTTTCTTTCTACCGTATAGAACGTGTCCTCTCCTTCTTTAGATTGCCTAGGTTTCTTTCTACCGTATAGAACGTGTCCTCTCCTTCTTTAGATTACCTAGGTTTCTTTATACCGTATAGAACGTGTCCTCTCCTTCTTTAGATTACCTTGGTTTCTTTCTACCGTATAGAACGTGTCCTCTCCTTCTTTATATTACCTTGGTTTCTTTATACCGTATAGAACGTGTCCTCTCCTTCTTTAGATTACCTTGGTTTCTTTATACCGTATAGAACGTGTCCTCTCCTTCTTTAGATTACCTTGGTTTCTTTCTACCGTATAGAACGTGTCCTCTCCTTCTTTAGATTGCCTAGGTTTCTTTCTACCGTATAGAACGTGTCCTCTCCTTCTTTAGATTGCCTAGGTTTCTTTCTACCGTATAGAACGTGTCCTCTCCTTCTTTAGATTGCCTTGGTTTCTTTCTACCGTATAGAACGTGTCCTCTCCTTCTTTAGATTGCCTAGGTTTCTTTCTACCGTATAGAACGTGTCCTCTCCTTCTTTAGATTGCCTAGGTTTCTTTCTACCGTATAGAACGTGTCCTCTCCTTCTTTAGATTACCTAGGTTTCCTTCTACCGTATAGAACGTGTCCTCTCCTTCTTTAGATTACCTTGGTTTCTTTCTACCGTATAGAACGTGTCCTCTCCTTCTTCAGATTACCTAGGTTTCTTTCTACCGTATAGAACGTGTCCTCTCCTTCTTTAGATTACCTAGGTTTCTTTCTACCGTATAGAACGTGTCCTCTCCTTCTTTAGATTACCTAGGTTTCTTTCTACCGTATAGAACGTGTCCTCTCCTTCTTTAGATTACCTAGGTTTCTTTCTACCGTATAGAACGTGTCCTCTCCTTCTTCAGATTGCCTAGGTTTCTTTCTACCGTATAGAACGTGTCCTCTCCTTCTTTAGATTACCTAGGTTTCTTTCTACCGTATAGAACGTGTCCTCTCCTTCTTTAGATTACCTTGGTTTCTTTCTACCGTATAGAACGTGTCCTCTCCTTCTTTAGATTACCTAGGTTTCTTTCTACCGTATAGAACGTGTCCTCTCCTTCTTTAGATTACCTTGGTTTCTTTCTACCGTATAGAACGTGTCCTCTCCTTCTTTAGATTGCCTTGGTTTCTTTCTACCGTATAGAACGTGTCCTCTCCTTCTTTAGATTACCTTGGTTTCTTTCTACCGTATAGAACGTGTCCTCTCCTTCTTTAGATTACCTTGGTTTCTTTCTACCGTATAGAACGTGTCCTCTCCTTCTTTAGATTACCTTGGTTTCTTTCTACCGTATAGAACGTGTCCTCTCCTTCTTTAGATTACCTAGGTTTCTTTCTACCGTATAGAACGTGTCCTCTCCTTCTTTAGATTACCTTGGTTTCTTTCTACCGTATAGAACGTGTCCTCTCCTTCTTTAGATTACCTAGGTTTCTTTCTACCGTATAGAACGTGTCCTCTCCTTCTTTAGATTACCTTGGTTTCTTTCTACCGTATAGAACGTGTCCTCTCCTTCTTTAGATTACCTTGGTTTCTTTCTACCGCATAGAACGTGTCCTCTCCTTCTTTAGATTACCTAGGTTTCTTTCTACCGTATAGAACGTGTCCTCTCCTTCTTTAGATTACCTAGGTTTCTTTCTACCGTATAGAACGTGTCCTCTCCTTCTTTAGATTACCTTGGTTTCTTTCTACCGTATAGAACGTGTCCTCTCCTTCTTTAGATTGCCTTGGTTTCTTTCTACCGTATAGAACGTGTCCTCTCCTTCTTTAGATTACCTTGGTTTCTTTCTACCGTATAGAACGTGTCCTCTCCTTCTTTAGATTACCTTGGTTTCTTTCTACCGTATAGAACGTGTCCTCTCCTTCTTTAGATTACCTAGGTTTCTTTCTACCGTATAGAACGTGTCCTCTCCTTCTTTAGATTGCCTAGGTTTCTTTCTACCGTATAGAACGTGTCCTCTCCTTCTTTAGATTACCTAGGTTTCTTTATACCGTATAGAACGTGTCCTCTCCTTCTTTAGATTACCTTGGTTTCTTTCTACCGTATAGAACGTGTCCTCTCCTTCTTTAGATTACCTAGGTTTCTTTATACCGTATAGAACGTGTCCTCTCCTTCTTTAGATTACCTTGGTTTCTTTCTACCGTATAGAACGTGTCCTCTCCTTCTTTATATTACCTTGGTTTCTTTATACCGTATAGAACGTGTCCTCTCCTTCTTTAGATTACCTTGGTTTCTTTATACCGTATAGAACGTGTCCTCTCCTTCTTTAGATTACCTTGGTTTCTTTCTACCGTATAGAACGTGTCCTCTCCTTCTTTAGATTGCCTAGGTTTCTTTCTACCGTATAGAACGTGTCCTCTCCTTCTTTAGATTGCCTAGGTTTCTTTCTACCGTATAGAACGTGTCCTCTCCTTCTTTAGATTACCTAGGTTTCCTTCTACCGTATAGAACGTGTCCTCTCCTTCTTTAGATTACCTTGGTTTCTTTCTACCGTATAGAACGTGTCCTCTCCTTCTTCAGATTACCTAGGTTTCTTTCTACCGTATAGAACGTGTCCTCTCCTTCTTTAGATTACCTAGGTTTCTTTCTACCGTATAGAACGTGTCCTCTCCTTCTTTAGATTACCTAGGTTTCTTTCTACCGTATAGAACGTGTCCTCTCCTTCTTTAGATTACCTAGGTTTCTTTCTACCGTATAGAACGTGTCCTCTCCTTCTTCAGATTGCCTAGGTTTCTTTCTACCGTATAGAACGTGTCCTCTCCTTCTTTAGATTACCTAGGTTTCTTTCTACCGTATAGAACGTGTCCTCTCCTTCTTTAGATTACCTTGGTTTCTTTCTACCGTATAGAACGTGTCCTCTCCTTCTTTAGATTACCTAGGTTTCTTTCTACCGTATAGAACGTGTCCTCTCCTTCTTTAGATTGCCTTGGTTTCTTTCTACCGTATAGAACGTGTCCTCTCCTTCTTTAGATTGCCTTGGTTTCTTTCTACCGTATAGAACGTGTCCTCTCCTTCTTTAGATTACCTTGGTTTCTTTCTACCGTATAGAACGTGTCCTCTCCTTCTTTAGATTACCTTGGTTTCTTTCTACCGTATAGAACGTGTCCTCTCCTTCTTTAGATTACCTAGGTTTCTTTCTACCGTATAGAACGTGTCCTCTCCTTCTTTAGATTACCTTGGTTTCTTTCTACCGTATAGAACGTGTCCTCTCCTTCTTTAGATTACCTAGGTTTCTTTCTACCGTATAGAACGTGTCCTCTCCTTCTTTAGATTACCTTGGTTTCTTTCTACCGTATAGAACGTGTCCTCTCCTTCTTTAGATTACCTTGGTTTCTTTCTACCGTATAGAACGTGTCCTCTCCTTCTTTAGATTACCTAGGTTTCTTTCTACCGTATAGAACGTGTCCTCTCCTTCTTTAGATTACCTTGGTTTCTTTCTACCGTATAGAACGTGTCCTCTCCTTCTTTAGATTACCTAGGTTTCTTTCTACCGTATAGAACGTGTCCTCTCCTTCTTTAGATTGCCTAGGTTTCTTTCTACCGTATAGAACGTGTCCTCTCCTTCTTTAGATTACCTTGGTTTCTTTCTACCGTATAGAACGTGTCCTCTCCTTCTTTAGATTGCCTAGGTTTCTTTCTACCGTATAGAACGTGTCCTCTCCCTCTTTAGATTACCTTGGTTTCTTTCTACCGTATAGAACGTGTCCTCTCCTTCTTTAGATTACCTAGGTTTCCTTCTACCGTATAGAACGTGTCCTCTCCTTCTTTAGATTACCTTGGTTTCTTTCTACCGTATAGAACGTGTCCTCTCCTTCTTCAGATTACCTAGGTTTCTTTCTACCGTATAGAACGTGTCCTCTCCTTCTTTAGATTACCTAGGTTTCTTTCTACCGTATAGAACGTGTCCTCTCCTTCTTTAGATTACCTAGGTTTCTTTCTACCGTATAGAACGTGTCCTCTCCTTCTTTAGATTACCTAGGTTTCTTTCTACCGTATAGAACGTGTCCTCTCCTTCTTCAGATTGCCTAGGTTTCTTTCTACCGTATAGAACGTGTCCTCTCCTTCTTTAGATTACCTAGGTTTCTTTCTACCGTATAGAACGTGTCCTCTCCTTCTTTAGATTACCTTGGTTTCTTTCTACCGTATAGAACGTGTCCTCTCCTTCTTTAGATTACCTAGGTTTCTTTCTACCGTATAGAACGTGTCCTCTCCTTCTTTAGATTACCTTGGTTTCTTTCTACCGTATAGAACGTGTCCTCTCCTTCTTTAGATTGCCTTGGTTTCTTTCTACCGTATAGAACGTGTCCTCTCCTTCTTTAGATTACCTTGGTTTCTTTCTACCGTATAGAACGTGTCCTCTCCTTCTTTAGATTACCTTGGTTTCTTTCTACCGTATAGAACGTGTCCTCTCCTTCTTTAGATTACCTTGGTTTCTTTCTACCGTATAGAACGTGTCCTCTCCTTCTTTAGATTACCTAGGTTTCTTTCTACCGTATAGAACGTGTCCTCTCCTTCTTTAGATTACCTTGGTTTCTTTCTACCGTATAGAACGTGTCCTCTCCTTCTTTAGATTACCTAGGTTTCTTTCTACCGTATAGAACGTGTCCTCTCCTTCTTTAGATTACCTTGGTTTCTTTCTACCGTATAGAACGTGTCCTCTCCTTCTTTAGATTACCTTGGTTTCTTTCTACCGCATAGAACGTGTCCTCTCCTTCTTTAGATTACCTAGGTTTCTTTCTACCGTATAGAACGTGTCCTCTCCTTCTTTAGATTACCTAGGTTTCTTTCTACCGTATAGAACGTGTCCTCTCCTTCTTTAGATTACCTTGGTTTCTTTCTACCGTATAGAACGTGTCCTCTCCTTCTTTAGATTGCCTTGGTTTCTTTCTACCGTATAGAACGTGTCCTCTCCTTCTTTAGATTACCTTGGTTTCTTTCTACCGTATAGAACGTGTCCTCTCCTTCTTTAGATTACCTTGGTTTCTTTCTACCGTATAGAACGTGTCCTCTCCTTCTTTAGATTACCTAGGTTTCTTTCTACCGTATAGAACGTGTCCTCTCCTTCTTTAGATTGCCTAGGTTTCTTTCTACCGTATAGAACGTGTCCTCTCCTTCTTTAGATTACCTAGGTTTCTTTATACCGTATAGAACGTGTCCTCTCCTTCTTTAGATTACCTTGGTTTCTTTCTACCGTATAGAACGTGTCCTCTCCTTCTTTAGATTACCTAGGTTTCTTTATACCGTATAGAACGTGTCCTCTCCTTCTTTAGATTACCTTGGTTTCTTTCTACCGTATAGAACGTGTCCTCTCCTTCTTTATATTACCTTGGTTTCTTTATACCGTATAGAACGTGTCCTCTCCTTCTTTAGATTACCTTGGTTTCTTTATACCGTATAGAACGTGTCCTCTCCTTCTTTAGATTACCTTGGTTTCTTTCTACCGTATAGAACGTGTCCTCTCCTTCTTTAGATTGCCTAGGTTTCTTTCTACCGTATAGAACGTGTCCTCTCCTTCTTTAGATTGCCTAGGTTTCTTTCTACCGTATAGAACGTGTCCTCTCCTTCTTTAGATTACCTAGGTTTCCTTCTACCGTATAGAACGTGTCCTCTCCTTCTTTAGATTACCTTGGTTTCTTTCTACCGTATAGAACGTGTCCTCTCCTTCTTCAGATTACCTAGGTTTCTTTCTACCGTATAGAACGTGTCCTCTCCTTCTTTAGATTACCTAGGTTTCTTTCTACCGTATAGAACGTGTCCTCTCCTTCTTTAGATTACCTAGGTTTCTTTCTACCGTATAGAACGTGTCCTCTCCTTCTTTAGATTACCTAGGTTTCTTTCTACCGTATAGAACGTGTCCTCTCCTTCTTCAGATTGCCTAGGTTTCTTTCTACCGTATAGAACGTGTCCTCTCCTTCTTTAGATTACCTAGGTTTCTTTCTACCGTATAGAACGTGTCCTCTCCTTCTTTAGATTACCTTGGTTTCTTTCTACCGTATAGAACGTGTCCTCTCCTTCTTTAGATTACCTAGGTTTCTTTCTACCGTATAGAACGTGTCCTCTCCTTCTTTAGATTGCCTTGGTTTCTTTCTACCGTATAGAACGTGTCCTCTCCTTCTTTAGATTGCCTTGGTTTCTTTCTACCGTATAGAACGTGTCCTCTCCTTCTTTAGATTACCTTGGTTTCTTTCTACCGTATAGAACGTGTCCTCTCCTTCTTTAGATTACCTTGGTTTCTTTCTACCGTATAGAACGTGTCCTCTCCTTCTTTAGATTACCTAGGTTTCTTTCTACCGTATAGAACGTGTCCTCTCCTTCTTTAGATTACCTTGGTTTCTTTCTACCGTATAGAACGTGTCCTCTCCTTCTTTAGATTACCTAGGTTTCTTTCTACCGTATAGAACGTGTCCTCTCCTTCTTTAGATTACCTTGGTTTCTTTCTACCGTATAGAACGTGTCCTCTCCTTCTTTAGATTACCTTGGTTTCTTTCTACCGTATAGAACGTGTCCTCTCCTTCTTTAGATTACCTAGGTTTCTTTCTACCGTATAGAACGTGTCCTCTCCTTCTTTAGATTACCTTGGTTTCTTTCTACCGTATAGAACGTGTCCTCTCCTTCTTTAGATTACCTAGGTTTCTTTCTACCGTATAGAACGTGTCCTCTCCTTCTTTAGATTGCCTAGGTTTCTTTCTACCGTATAGAACGTGTCCTCTCCTTCTTTAGATTACCTTGGTTTCTTTCTACCGTATAGAACGTGTCCTCTCCTTCTTTAGATTGCCTAGGTTTCTTTCTACCGTATAGAACGTGTCCTCTCCCTCTTTAGATTACCTTGGTTTCTTTCTACCGTATAGAACGTGTCCTCTCCTTCTTTAGATTACCTAGGTTTCTTTCTACCGTATAGAACGTGTCCTCTCCTTCTTTAGATTGCCTTGGTTTCTTTCTACCGTATAGAACGTGTCCTCTCCTTCTTTAGATTGCCTTGGTGTCTTTCTACCGTATAGAACGTGTCCTCTCCTTCTTTAGATTACCTTGGTTTCTTTCTACCGTATAGAACGTGTCCTCTCCTTCTTTAGATTGCCTTGGTTTCTTTCTACCGTATAGAACGTGTCCTCTCCTTCTTTAGATTACCTAGGTTTCTTTCTACCGTATAGAACGTGTCCTCTCCTTCTTTAGATTACCTTGGTTTCTTTCTACCGTATAGAACGTGTCCTCTCCTTCTTTAGATTGCCTTGGTTTCTTTCTACCGTATAGAACGTGTCCTCTCCTTCTTTAGATTACCTAGGTTTCTTTCTACCGTATAGAACGTGTCCTCTCCTTCTTTAGATTACCTTGGTTTCTTTCTACCGCATAGAACGTGTCCTCTCCTTCTTTAGATTACCTTGGTTTCTTTCTACCGTATAGAACGTGTCCTCTCCTTCTTTAGATTACCTAGGTTTCTTTCTACCGTATAGAACGTGTCCTCTCCTTCTTT
This sequence comes from Protomyctophum parallelum, assembly GCF_964188405.1. Lineage (NCBI taxonomy): Eukaryota > Metazoa > Chordata > Actinopteri > Myctophiformes > Myctophidae > Protomyctophum > Protomyctophum parallelum. The sequence goes on from NC_139700.1 coordinate 53,099,633, forward strand.
AGATTACCTTGGTTTCTTTCTACCGTATAGAACGTGTCCTCTCCTTCTTTAGATTACCTTGGTTTCTTTCTACCGTATAGAACGTGTCCTCTCCTTCTTTAGATTGCCTAGGTTTCTTTCTACCGTATAGAACGTGTCCTCTCCTTCTTTAGATTACCTTGGTTTCTTTCTACCGTATAGAACGTGTCCTCTCCTTCTTTAGATTACCTAGGTTTCTTTCTACCGTATAGAACGTGTCCTCTCCTTCTTTAGATTACCTTGGTTTCTTTCTACCGTATAGAACGTGTCCTCTCCTTCTTTAGATTACCTTGGTTTCTTTCTACCGTATAGAACGTGTCCTCTCCTTCTTTAGATTGCCTAGGTTTCTTTCTACCGTATAGAACGTGTCCTCTCCTTCTTTATATTACCTTGGTTTCTTTCTACCGTATAGAACGTGTCCTCTCCTTCTTTAGATTGCCTAGGTTTCTTTCTACCGTATAGAACGTGTCCTCTCCTTCTTTAGATTACCTTGGTTTCTTTCTACCGTATAGAACGTGTCCTCTCCTTCTTTAGATTACCTTGGTTTCTTTCTACCGTATAGAACGTGTCCTCTCCTTCTTTAGATTACCTAGGTTTCTTTCTACCGTATAGAACGTGTCCTCTCCTTCTTTAGATTACCTAGGTTTCTTTCTACCGTATAGAACGTGTCCTCTCCTTCTTTAGATTACCTAGGTTTCTTTCTACCGTATAGAACGTGTCCTCTCCTTCTTTAGATTACCTTGGTTTCTTTCTACCGTATAGAACGTGTCCTCTCCTTCTTTAGATTACCTAGGTTTCTTTCTACCGTATAGAACGTGTCCTCTCCTTCTTTAGATTACCTTGGTTTCTTTCTACCGTATAGAACGTGTCCTCTCCTTCTTTAGATTACCTTGGTTTCTTTCTACCGTATAGAACGTGTCCTCTCCTTCTTTAGATTACCTTGGTTTCTTTCTACCGTATAGAACGTGTCCTCTCCTTCTTTATATTACCTAGGTTTCTTTCTACCGTATAGAACGTGTCCTCTCCTTCTTTAGATTGCCTTGGTTTCTTTCTACCGTATAGAACGTGTCCTCTCCTTCTTTAGATTACCTTGGTTTCCTTCTACCGTATAGAACGTGTCCTCTCCTTCTTTAGATTGCCTAGGTTTCTTTCTACCGTATAGAACGTGTCCTCTCCTTCTTTAGATTACCTAGGTTTCTTTCTACCGTATAGAACGTGTCCTCTCCTTCTTTAGATTACCTAGGTTTCTTTCTACCGTATAGAACGTGTCCTCTCCTTCTTTAGATTACCTAGGTTTCTTTCTACCGTATAGAACGTGTCCTCTCCTTCTTTAGATTACCTAGGTTTCTTTCTACCGTATAGAACGTGTCCTCTCCTTCTTTAGATTACCTAGGTTTCTTTCTACCGTATAGAACGTGTCCTCTCCTTCTTTAGATTACCTTGGTTTCTTTCTACCGTATAGAACGTGTCCTCTCCTTCTTTAGATTACCTAGGTTTCTTTCTACCGTATAGAACGTGTCCTCTCCTTCTTTAGATTACCTAGGTTTCTTTCTACCGTATAGAACGTGTCCTCTCCTTCTTTAGATTACCTTGGTTTCTTTCTACCGTATAGAACGTGTCCTCTCCTTCTTTAGATTACCTTGGTTTCCTTCTACCGTATAGAACGTGTCCTCTCCTTCTTTAGATTACCTAGGTTTCTTTCTACCGTATAGAACGTGTCCTCTCCTTCTTTAGATTACCTTGGTTTCTTTCTACCGTATAGAACGTGTCCTCTCCTTCTTTAGATTACCTAGGTTTCTTTCTACCGTATAGAACGTGTCCTCTCCTTCTTTAGATTACCTAGGTTTCTTTCTACCGTATAGAACGTGTCCTCTCCTTCTTTAGATTACCTTGGTTTCTTTCTACCGTATAGAACGTGTCCTCTCCTTCTTTAGATTACCTTGGTTTCTTTCTACCGTATAGAACGTGTCCTCTCCTTCTTTAGATTGCCTAGGTTTCTTTCTACCGTATAGAACGTGTCCTCTCCTTCTTTAGATTACCTAGGTTTCTTTCTACCGTATAGAACGTGTCCTCTCCTTCTTTAGATTACCTAGGTTTCTTTCTACCGTATAGAACGTGTCCTCTCCTTCTTTAGATTACCTTGGTTTCTTTCTACCGTATAGAACGTGTCCTCTCCTTCTTTAGATTACCTTGGTTTCTTTCTACCGTATAGAACGTGTCCTCTCCTTCTTTAGATTACCTAGGTTTCTTTCTACCGTATAGAACGTGTCCTCTCCTTCTTTAGATTACCTAGGTTTCTTTCTACCGTATAGAACGTGTCCTCTCCTTCTTTAGATTACCTAGGTTTCTTTCTACCGTATAGAACGTGTCCTCTCCTTCTTTAGATTACCTTGGTTTCTTTCTACCGTATAGAAGGTGTCCTCTCCTTCTTTAGATTACCTTGGTTTCTTTCTACCGTATAGAACGTGTCCTCTCCTTCTTTAGATTACCTTGGTTTCTTTCTACCGTATAGAACGTGTCCTCTCCTTCTTTAGATTACCTTGGTTTCTTTCTACCGTATAGAACGTGTCCTCTCCTTCTTTAGATTACCTAGGTTTCTTTCTACCGTATAGAACGTGTCCTCTCCTTCTTTAGATTACCTAGGTTTCTTTCTACCGTATAGAACGTGTCCTCTCCTTCTTTAGATTACCTAGGTTTCTTTCTACCGTATAGAACGTGTCCTCTCCTTCTTTAGATTACCTAGGTTTCTTTCTACCGTATAGAACGTGTCCTCTCCTTCTTTAGATTGCCTAGGTTTCTTTCTACCGTATAGAACGTGTCCTCTCCTTCTTTATATTACCTTGGTTTCTTTCTACCGTATAGAACGTGTCCTCTCCTTCTTTAGATTGCCTAGGTTTCTTTCTACCGTATAGAACGTGTCCTCTCCTTCTTTAGATTACCTTGGTTTCTTTCTACCGTATAGAACGTGTCCTCTCCTTCTTTAGATTACCTAGGTTTCTTTCTACCGTATAGAACGTGTCCTCTCCTTCTTTAGATTACCTAGGTTTCTTTCTACCGTATAGAACGTGTCCTCTCCTTCTTTAGATTACCTTGGTTTCTTTCTACCGTATAGAACGTGTCCTCTCCTTCTTTAGATTACCTTGGTTTCTTTCTACCGTATAGAACGTGTCCTCTCCTTCTTTAGATTACCTTGGTTTCTTTCTACCGTATAGAACGTGTCCTCTCCTTCTTTAGATTACCTTGGTTTCTTTCTACCGTATAGAACGTGTCCTCTCCTTCTTTATATTACCTAGGTTTCTTTCTACCGTATAGAACGTGTCCTCTCCTTCTTTAGATTGCCTTGGTTTCTTTCTACCGTATAGAACGTGTCCTCTCCTTCTTTAGATTACCTTGGTTTCCTTCTACCGTATAGAACGTGTCCTCTCCTTCTTTAGATTGCCTAGGTTTCTTTCTACCGTATAGAACGTGTCCTCTCCTTCTTTAGATTACCTAGGTTTCTTTCTACCGTATAGAACGTGTCCTCTCCTTCTTTAGATTACCTAGGTTTCTTTCTACCGTATAGAACGTGTCCTCTCCTTCTTTAGATTACCTAGGTTTCTTTCTACCGTATAGAACGTGTCCTCTCCTTCTTTAGATTACCTAGGTTTCTTTCTACCGTATAGAACGTGTCCTCTCCTTCTTTAGATTACCTAGGTTTCTTTCTACCGTATAGAACGTGTCCTCTCCTTCTTTAGATTACCTTGGTTTCTTTCTACCGTATAGAACGTGTCCTCTCCTTCTTTAGATTACCTAGGTTTCTTTCTACCGTATAGAACGTGTCCTCTCCTTCTTTAGATTACCTAGGTTTCTTTCTACCGTATAGAACGTGTCCTCTCCTTCTTTAGATTACCTAGGTTTCTTTCTACCGTATAGAACGTGTCCTCTCCTTCTTTAGATTACCTAGGTTTCTTTCTACCGTATAGAACGTGTCCTCTCCTTCTTTAGATTACCTTGGTTTCTTTCTACCGTATAGAAGGTGTCCTCTCCTTCTTTAGATTACCTTGGTTTCTTTCTACCGTATAGAACGTGTCCTCTCCTTCTTTAGATTACCTTGGTTTCTTTCTACCGTATAGAACGTGTCCTCTCCTTCTTTAGATTACCTTGGTTTCTTTCTACCGTATAGAACGTGTCCTCTCCTTCTTTAGATTACCTAGGTTTCTTTCTACCGTATAGAACGTGTCCTCTCCTTCTTTAGATTGCCTAGGTTTCTTTCTACCGTATAGAACGTGTCCTCTCCTTCTTTAGATTACCTTGGTTTCTTTCTACCGTATAGAACGTGTCCTCTCCTTCTTTATATTACCTAGGTTTCTTTCTACCGTATAGAACGTGTCCTCTCCTTCTTTAGATTGCCTAGGTTTCTTTCTACCGTATAGAACGTGTCCTCTCCTTCTTTAGATTACCTTGGTTTCTTTCTACCGTATAGAACGTGTCCTCTCCTTCTTTAGATTACCTAGGTTTCTTTCTACCGTATAGAACGTGTCCTCTCCTTCTTTAGATTACCTTGGTTTCTTTCTACCGTATAGAACGTGTCCTCTCCTTCTTTAGATTACCTTGGTTTCTTTCTACCGTATAGAACGTGTCCTCTCCTTCTTTAGATTGCCTTGGTTTCTTTCTACCGTATAGAACGTGTCCTCTCCTTCTTTAGATTACCTAGGTTTCTTTCTACCGTATAGAACGTGTCCTCTCCTTCTTTAGATTACCTTGGTTTCTTTCTACCGTATAGAACGTGTCCTCTCCTTCTTTAGATTACCTAGGTTTCTTTCTACCGTATAGAATGTGTCCTCTCCTTCTTTAGATTACCTAGGTTTCTTTCTACCGTATAGAACGTGTCCTCTCCTTCTTTATATTACCTAGGTTTCTTTCTACCGTATAGAACGTGTCCTCTCCTTCTTTAGATTGCCTTGGTTTCTTTCTACCGTATAGAACGTGTCCTCTCCTTCTTTAGATTGCCTTGGTTTCTTTCTACCGTATAGAACGTGTCCTCTCCTTCTTTAGATTGCCTTGGTTTCTTTCTACCGTATAGAACGTGTCCTCTCCTTCTTTAGATTACCTTGGTTTCTTTCTACCGTATAGAACGTGTCCTCTCCTTCTTTAGATTACCTTGGTTTCTTTCTACCGTATAGAACGTGTCCTCTCCTTCTTTAGATTACCTAGGTTTCTTTCTATCGTATAGAACGTGTCCTCTCCTTCTTTAGATTACCTTGGTTTCTTTCTACCGTATAGAACGTGTCCTCTCCTTCTTTAGATTGCCTAGGTTTCTTTCTACCGTATAGAACGTGTCCTCTCCTTCTTTAGATTACCTTGGTTTCTTTCTACCGTATAGAACGTGTCCTCTCCTTCTTTAGATTACCTTGGTTTCTTTCTACCGTATAGAACGTGTCCTCTCCTTCTTTAGATTGCCTTGGTTTCTTTCTACCGTATAGAACGTGTCCTCTCCTTCTTTAGATTACCTAGGTTTCTTTCTACCGTATAGAACGTGTCCTCTCCTTCTTTAGATTACCTTGGTTTCTTTCTACCGTATAGAACGTGTCCTCTCCTTCTTTAGATTGCCTTGGTTTCTTTCTACCGTATAGAACGTGTCCTCTCCTTCTTTAGATTACCTAGGTTTCTTTCTACCGTATAGAACGTGTCCTCTCCTTCTTTAGATTACCTTGGTTTCTTTCTACCGTATAGAACGTGTCCTCTCCTTCTTTAGATTACCTTGGTTTCTTTCTACCGTATAGAATGTGTCCTCTCCTTCTTTAGATTACCTTGGTTTCTTTCTACCGTATAGAACGTGTCCTCTCCTTCTTTAGATTACCTTGGTTTCTTTCTACCGTATAGAACGTGTCCTCTCCTTCTTTAGATTACCTTGGTTTCTTTCTACCGTATAGAACGTGTCCTCTCCTTCTTTAGATTGCCTTGGTTTCTTTCTACCGTATAGAACGTGTCCTCTCCTTCTTTAGATTACCTTGGTTTCTTTCTACCGTATAGAACGTGTCCTCTCCTTCTTTAGATTACCTTGGTTTCTTTCTACCGTATAGAACGTGTCCTCTCCTTCTTTAGATTACCTTGGTTTCTTTCTACCGTATAGAACGTGTCCTCTCCTTCTTTAGATTACCTAGGTTTCTTTCTACCGTATAGAATGTGTCCTCTCCTTCTTTAGATTACCTAGGTTTCTTTCTACCGTATAGAATGTGTCCTCTCCTTCTTTAGATTACCTTGGTTTCTTTCTACCGTATAGAACGTGTCCTCTCCTTCTTTAGATTACCTAGGTTTCTTTCTACCGTATAGAACGTGTCCTCTCCTTCTTTAGATTACCTAGGTTTCTTTCTACCGTATAGAACGTGTCCTCTCCTTCTTTAGATTACCTAGGTTTCTTTCTACCGTATAGAACGTGTCCTCTCCTTCTTTAGATTACCTTGGTTTCTTTCTACCGTATAGAACGTGTCCTCTCCTTCTTTAGATTACCTAGGTTTCTTTCTACCGTATAGAACGTGTCCTCTCCTTCTTTAGATTACCTTGGTTTCTTTCTACCGTATAGAACGTGTCCTCTCCTTCTTTAGATTACCTTGGTTTCTTTCTACCGTATAGAACGTGTCCTCTCCTTCTTTAGATTACCTTGGTTTCTTTCTACCGTATAGAACGTGTCCTCTCCTTCTTTAGATTACCTAGGTTTCTTTCTACCGTATAGAATGTGTCCTCTCCTTCTTTAGATTACCTAGGTTTCTTTCTACCGTATAGAATGTGTCCTCTCCTTCTTTAGATTACCTTGGTTTCTTTCTACCGTATAGAACGTGTCCTCTCCTTCTTTAGATTACCTAGGTTTCTTTCTACCGTATAGAACGTGTCCTCTCCTTCTTTAGATTGCCTTGGTTTCTTTCTACCGTATAGAACGTGTCCTCTCCTTCTTTAGATTGCCTAGGTTTCTTTCTACCGTATAGAACGTGTCCTCTCCTTCTTTAGATTACCTTGGTTTCTTTCTACCGTATAGAACGTGTCCTCTCCTTCTTTAGATTACCTAGGTTTCTTTCTACCGTATAGAACGTGTCCTCTCCTTCTTTAGATTACCTAGGTTTCTTTCTACCGTATAGAACGTGTCCTCTCCTTCTTTAGATTACCTTGGTTTCTTTCTACCGTATAGAACGTGTCCTCTCCTTCTTTAGATTACCTTGGTTTCTTTCTACCGTATAGAACGTGTCCTCTCCTTCTTTAGATTACCTTGGTTTCTTTCTACCGTATAGAACGTGTCCTCTCCTTCTTTAGATTACCTTGGTTTCTTTCTACCGTATAGAACGTGTCCTCTCCTTCTTTATATTACCTAGGTTTCTTTCTACCGTATAGAACGTGTCCTCTCCTTCTTTAGATTGCCTTGGTTTCTTTCTACCGTATAGAACGTGTCCTCTCCTTCTTTAGATTACCTTGGTTTCTTTCTACCGTATAGAACGTGTCCTCTCCTTCTTTAGATTGCCTTGGTTTCTTTCTACCGTATAGAACGTGTCCTCTCCTTCTTTAGATTACCTTGGTTTCCTTCTACCGTATAGAACGTGTCCTCTCCTTCTTTAGATTGCCTAGGTTTCTTTCTACCGTATAGAACGTGTCCTCTCCTTCTTTAGATTACCTAGGTTTCTTTCTACCGTATAGAACGTGTCCTCTCCTTCTTTAGATTACCTAGGTTTCTTTCTACCGTATAGAACGTGTCCTCTCCTTCTTTAGATTACCTAGGTTTCTTTCTACCGTATAGAACGTGTCCTCTCCTTCTTTAGATTACCTAGGTTTCTTTCTACCGTATAGAACGTGTCCTCTCCTTCTTTAGATTACCTAGGTTTCTTTCTACCGTATAGAAGGTGTCCTCTCCTTCTTTAGATTACCTTGGTTTCTTTCTACCGTATAGAACGTGTCCTCTCCTTCTTTAGATTACCTAGGTTTCTTTCTACCGTATAGAACGTGTCCTCTCCTTCTTTAGATTACCTAGGTTTCTTTCTACCGTATAGAACGTGTCCTCTCCTTCTTTAGATTACCTTGGTTTCTTTCTACCGTATAGAACGTGTCCTCTCCTTCTTTAGATTACCTTGGTTTCCTTCTACCGTATAGAACGTGTCCTCTCCTTCTTTAGATTACCTTGGTTTCTTTCTACCGTATAGAAAGTGTCCTCTCCTTCTTTAGATTACCTTGGTTTCTTTCTACCGTATAGAACGTGTCCTCTCCTTCTTTAGATTACCTAGGTTTCTTTCTACCGTATAGAACGTGTCCTCTCCTTCTTTAGATTACCTAGGTTTCTTTCTACCGTATAGAACGTGTCCTCTCCTTCTTTAGATTACCTTGGTTTCTTTCTACCGTATAGAAGGTGTCCTCTCCTTCTTTAGATTACCTTGGTTTCTTTCTACCGTATAGAACGTGTCCTCTCCTTCTTTAGATTACCTTGGTTTCTTTCTACCGTATAGAACGTGTCCTCTCCTTCTTTAGATTACCTTGGTTTCTTTCTACCGTATAGAACGTGTCCTCTCCTTCTTTAGATTACCTAGGTTTCTTTCTACCGTATAGAACGTGTCCTCTCCTTCTTTAGATTGCCTAGGTTTCTTTCTACCGTATAGAACGTGTCCTCTCCTTCTTTAGATTACCTTGGTTTCTTTCTACCGTATAGAACGTGTCCTCTCCTTCTTTATATTACCTAGGTTTCTTTCTACCGTATAGAACGTGTCCTCTCCTTCTTTAGATTGCCTAGGTTTCTTTCTACCGTATAGAACGTGTCCTCTCCTTCTTTAGATTACCTTGGTTTCTTTCTACCGTATAGAACGTGTCCTCTCCTTCTTTAGATTACCTAGGTTTCTTTCTACCGTATAGAACGTGTCCTCTCCTTCTTTAGATTACCTTGGTTTCTTTCTACCGTATAGAACGTGTCCTCTCCTTCTTTAGATTACCTTGGTTTCTTTCTACCGTATAGAACGTGTCCTCTCCTTCTTTAGATTGCCTTGGTTTCTTTCTACCGTATAGAACGTGTCCTCTCCTTCTTTATATTACCTAGGTTTCTTTCTACCGTATAGAACGTGTCCTCTCCTTCTTTAGATTGCCTTGGTTTCTTTCTACCGTATAGAACGTGTCCTCTCCTTCTTTAGATTACCTTGGTTTCTTTCTACCGTATAGAACGTGTCCTCTCCTTCTTTAGATTACCTTGGTTTCTTTCTACCGTATAGAACGTGTCCTCTCCTTCTTTAGATTACCTTGGTTTCTTTCTACCGTATAGAACGTGTCCTCTCCTTCTTTAGATTACCTAGGTTTCTTTCTACCGTATAGAACGTGTCCTCTCCTTCTTTAGATTGCCTTGGTTTCTTTCTACCGTATAGAACGTGTCCTCTCCTTCTTTAGATTGCCTTGGTTTCTTTCTACCGTATAGAACGTGTCCTCTCCTTCTTTAGATTACCTTGGTTTCTTTCTACCGTATAGAACGTGTCCTCTCCTTCTTTAGATTACCTTGGTTTCTTTCTACCGTATAGAACGTGTCCTCTCCTTCTTTAGATTGCCTAGGTTTCTTTCTACCGTATAGAACGTGTCCTCTCCTTCTTTAGATTACCTTGGTTTCTTTCTACCGTATAGAACGTGTCCTCTCCTTCTTTATATTACCTAGGTTTCTTTCTACCGTATAGAACGTGTCCTCTCCTTCTTTAGATTGCCTAGGTTTCTTTCTACCGTATAGAACGTGTCCTCTCCTTCTTTAGATTACCTTGGTTTCTTTCTACCGTATAGAACGTGTCCTCTCCTTCTTTAGATTACCTAGGTTTCTTTCTACCGTATAGAACGTGTCCTCTCCTTCTTTAGATTACCTTGGTTTCTTTCTACCGTATAGAACGTGTCCTCTCCTTCTTTAGATTACCTTGGTTTCTTTCTACCGTATAGAACGTGTCCTCTCCTTCTTTAGATTGCCTTGGTTTCTTTCTACCGTATAGAACGTGTCCTCTCCTTCTTTATATTACCTAGGTTTCTTTCTACCGTATAGAACGTGTCCTCTCCTTCTTTAGATTGCCTTGGTTTCTTTCTACCGTATAGAACGTGTCCTCTCCTTCTTTAGATTGCCTTGGTTTCTTTCTACCGTATAGAACGTGTCCTCTCCTTCTTTAGATTACCTTGGTTTCTTTCTACCGTATAGAACGTGTCCTCTCCTTCTTTAGATTGCCTTGGTTTCTTTCTACCGTATAGAACGTGTCCTCTCCTTCTTTATATTACCTAGGTTTCTTTCTACCGTATAGAACGTGTCCTCTCCTTCTTTAGATTGCCTTGGTTTCTTTCTACCGTATAGAACGTGTCCTCTCCTTCTTTAGATTACCTTGGTTTCTTTCTACCGTATAGAACGTGTCCTCTCCTTCTTTAGATTACCTTGGTTTCTTTCTACCGTATAGAACGTGTCCTCTCCTTCTTTAGATTACCTTGGTTTCTTTCTACCGTATAGAACGTGTCCTCTCCTTCTTTAGATTACCTAGGTTTCTTTCTATCGTATAGAACGTGTCCTCTCCTTCTTTAGATTACCTTGGTTTCTTTCTACCGTATAGAACGTGTCCTCTCCTTCTTTAGATTGCCTAGGTTTCTTTCTACCGTATAGAACGTGTCCTCTCCTTCTTTAGATTACCTTGGTTTCTTTCTACCGTATAGAACGTGTCCTCTCCTTCTTTAGATTACCTTGGTTTCTTTCTACCGTATAGAACGTGTCCTCTCCTTCTTTAGATTACCTTGGTTTCTTTCTACCGTATAGAATGTGTCCTCTCCTTCTTTAGATTACCTAGGTTTCTTTCTACCGTATAGAACGTGTCCTCTCCTTCTTTATATTACCTTGGTTTCTTTCTACCGTATAGAACGTGTCCTCTCCTTCTTTAGATTACCTAGGTTTCTTTCTACCGTATAGAACGTGTCCTCTCCTTCTTTAGATTACCTAGGTTTCTTTCTACCGTATAGAACGTGTCCTCTCCTTCTTTATATTACCTTGGTTTCTTTCTACCGTATAGAACGTGTCCTCTCCTTCTTTATATTACCTTGGTTTCTTTCTACCGTATAGAACGTGTCCTCTCCTTCTTTAGATTGCCTTGGTTTCTTTCTACCGTATAGAACGTGTCCTCTCCTTCTTTAGATTACCTAGGTGTCTTTCTACCGTATAGAACGTGTCCTCTCCTTCTTTAGATTACCTTGGTTTCTTTCTAATGGGTTCCAGGTGAGAGGCAGGGGGCGGAGCCAGCCAGAGGAAGACCTGTGGCAGGAAGTGTTTGGTGTTACTGGAGCAGACTCTCTTTTCCCTATAGTGTTTTTTACCTATAGACTAATCTATGGAGAAATGTCTACAGAGGCTGCCTGTCGAAGGTACAGACAGTGGAACAGTTTATTCCACGCCGTCGGCCCGTAGAAGCAGAAAGCTGCTTCACCGTGTTTTTTAGTTCTTTGTTGAAGAAGAGTCTGGGCAATATATTTTAGTTTATTTTATGGACCTGTTGTTAAGACCTGGGAACAACAAAGAAAGAGGGCGTACGTCTAGCCACAATTTGCAACTCTAGATTTTTTTACAATGGGTTGAATCTAGAGTTGCAACAAGCTCCATCCACATCCTCTGCAAGTGATTATTTTTCTAAGTGCTGGAGTTTGGAAGCACTCGTCGTACGTCACTGAACGGCCCTGCGTTCCACCTGTTTCGAATTTGCACATAATGCAGGAGGCAGCAGCGCGACCCGTTAACAAAAACGAGTGCTTCCAAACTGCAACACTTAGAAAAATAATCACTTGCAGAGGATGTCTTGACAGAAAGTATCTCATAACATCTCTACGGTGGATTTTTATGAAAAACAAGCTCGGCAGATTGAAAGAGGATAATTCAAGCTTGGACTGCAGCTGCAATGTTGGTGAGTTTAACGTCATTTAAGACAAGCAGATCACAAACCAAAAATGATGAATAGGAAGTGGATGGAGCTTGTTGCAACTCTAGATTCATCCCATTGTAAAAAAATCTAGAGTTGCAAATTGCGGCTAGGCCTAGAGAAGGCCTAGCACTGTAGTAAACACAGTCGTGTTTCAGTGGTCACTGTTTTGTTTGGGATCCGTGAGTCACAATATCTTTTCCTGAATGGATTACCACTTCCAGGAGGAATCTGAGGACAGACACTAGCTAACCATCTGAACGGGTAGGTTTAGTTTTAATTTGGGGGCTTTCTTTGGGATTATTATCTTTTCATTTAGTTAGAATTAATGAACTTTGGCTGCAGTACTAACAATATGGGCTATAATGAGCAGAGCCAACAGTAATCAAGTAGCAGGTGATTAGCGTTAAATTGTGACCGTGGCCAATGAGCCGTGGCATATTGCCATATTGCAACATGTCGACCACCAAACTACTGTAAATATGCATATTGGGTTAATTATGTTTCACCTTGGTGGATAAGCAGCTGGTCCAAGACTGTGCAAGTTGGTATAAACACATTTATTGCATAAATTGCATAATACCCATTTTTTGTAAAAACAAACGGACAAATAAAGATAAAGCACTATTGTCACAAATGGCAAACAGTATCACATACTGTACTGTACTGTACTGTACTTTGATGATTAAACACGTACATTGTCCGTTATAAATACAGCACAACTTTTATCATTTGTTTATTCGACAAACAGAAAAAGTTCATGAAACAAAACCTTGAATGTGAAACACATGCTGTAGATTGCCTTTACTCTGTTCCAAACACATCTTAACGTTGTCCTAATAATAAAATGTGGCATTGTTGTAAACACATGTGTTTAGCCCTGATCATCCGTTTAAAGGTCCATAGACTTGGCTGTATACTCTGTTTAAAGTGCTCTAAACAAACATTTAAAAAGTCCATAGACTTGGCTGTATACTCTGTTTAAAGTGCTCTAAACAAACATTTAAAAAGTCCATAGACTGGCTGCCCCATGACGTGATTTCAAAAGCCACACATTGGAGGGGCCTAACGCCAGGGATGGATTGACCGTGCGTGTGCATGCTTTTTTTAAATCATCTTTTTGACCTAAATTTAACTAAATCAACGGGACGACGAAATGTCCCAACAAAATGTCCTCTATTGCTTTCATTTGGCCTGTCACAAATATTACATAATTACCTAATCACAATTATTTGAGATATTAAATTATTATTCTTTATTTATATATTTTTCCATAATGAATCATCATAATTGAACAATATTCACACATTTTCAAAAAAAAATGTGGAATTGGCAGATATACGAGCTTATATAATGTGCTATTTCCATTATTCATATAAAGTCTAAAATTAGTTTTTTTTGTCATGTCTTCCCTGCATGTGCACTTTTGTTTACGAAGCCTCGAAGCCAAAGATGAATGTAATTTGTATTCATAATGTTCCAACGACAGACACACAGTTACATCTTTAATCGCAATCATTTGAACGACGATTGATAACGGCAAGTATAAGGGCCGATTCATACTCCTATTTTAGAGCCGAATAAAAGTCGGTTCGGCTCTGTAGAGCCTACAATGTGACGTCATTTGGCTCTGTAGAGCCTACAATGTGACGTCATTTGGCTCTGTAGAGCCTACAATGTGACGTCATTTGGCTCTGTAGAGCCTACAATGTGACGTCATTTGGCTCTGTAGAGCCTACAATGTGACGTCATTTGGCTCTGTAGAGCCTACAATGTGACGTCATTTGGCTCTGTAGAGCCTACAATGTGACGTCATTTGGCTCTGTAGAGCCTACAATGTGACGTCATTTGGCTCTGTAGAGCCTACAATGTGACGTCATTTGGCTCTGTAGAGCCTACAATGTGACGTCATTCGGCTCTGTAGAGCCTACAATGTGACGTCATTGGGCTCTGTAGAGCCTACAATGTGACGTCATTGGGCTCTGTAGAGCCTACAATGTGACGTCATTGGGCTCTGTAGAGCCTACAATGTGACGTCATTCGGCTCTGTAGAGCCTACAATGTGACGTCATTCGGCTCTGTAGAGCCTACAATGTGACGTCATTTGGCTCTGTAGAGCCTACAATGTGACGTCATTTGGCTCTGTAGAGCCTACAATGTGACGTCATTTGGCTCTGTAGAGCCTACAATGTGACGTCATTTGGCTCTGTAGAGCCTACAATGTGACGTCATTTGGCTCTGTAGAGCCTACAATGTGACGTCATTTGGCTCTGTAGAGCCTACAATGTGACGTCATTTGGCTCTGTAGAGCCTACAATGTGACGTCATTTGGCTCTGTAGAGCCTACAATGTGACGTCATTTGGCTCTGTAGAGCCTACAATGTGACGTCATTGGGCTCTGTAGAGCCTACAATGTGACGTCATTGGGCTCTGTAGAGCCTACAATGTGACGTCATTGGGCTCTGTAGAGCCTACAATGTGACGTCATTTGGCTCTGTAGAGCCTACAATGTGACGTCATTGGGCTCTGTAGAGCCTACAATGTGACGTCATTGGGCTCTGTAGAGCCTACAATGTGACGTCATTGGGCTCTGTAGAGCCTACAATGTGACGTCATTTGGCTCTGTAGAGCCTACAATGTGACGTCATTCGGCTCTGTAGAGCCTACAATGTGACGTCATTTGAGGTTCGGGGGGGGGGGGGGGGGGTACCGTCCTAAAGTCGGCTTTTCGGTGCTACTGAAAATTTCTGACGAGCCAAAATCATTTGGGCACTACAGCGCCGAAACAGCTAAAATAGGAGTATGAATCGGCCCGATGGACTCCATTTCATGATTGTGACAAGCATGATTCTGCCCGTGTCGAGAGACGGTAGAACTAGGAGGGTTTGTAATAACCTATATTACATAATGCCCCCCCCCCCCCCACCCCCACCCCCCAAAAAAGAGTGAAAACTGTGTGCGATTTGAAAAGAAAATGGTCCTTAAACCTATACGAATCGTCATGTGATGAATAGTGAACATATCTACAAGCTCACAACATTCTCACAACAGCTCACAACATTCTTGAATGTTTTCAGTGACATTTTGAGAATTTCCCCATAAGTAGGGAGGTCAGGATTAGATGAATTTCCCCATAAGTAGGAGGAGGTCAGGATTAGAAGAGCATTTGATCGAGATACCTGCCCTGCCAATGACGACATGGAGAGGGGTTCCAAGCTAATAGAAACAGCAGCCTTATTTCTCCGTCTGGAAAGTTGGCGCGCTGAAAAAGAAGACATTGTTCTTGCAGTACTTTTTAAATTGAAATCTTGTTTGAAAACCTTCCACTGATGATGTCATTGGAAAGGCTATGTACTAGGTCCCTTCGCTGAAAACTAAACAACGAATTTCGGAGTTTGCATGTTCTCCCCGTGTCCCCTAGGGTAGGTATACCCTCACAAAAACATGCAGTAATCCTGGTCTCTAAAACTGCCTCCCCCTGGCCAGCCGGGGCGCCTGATGGAGGGGAAAGGAACTGGTCAGAAATAACGTGTTCCTTCCACGCGCTACGTCCAACCAGGGAAACTCCCCCCTGTCAGGTGTAAAGAAGCAGCTTGGACTCCTCATGCATAGAAGGAGGCATGAGGTCAGTCCGCTGGCCCCCCCAGGTTGGCAGAGGAAGTGTAGCGCCCAGGATTACATTTGATAATTGGCACTGGGTGAAAAAACTGTGTTGCAAAATCGTAAAAAGAAAAAAAGAAAACGAATTTCACCCACTACTTCACACCTGTAAATCTGTGATGAGACAAAGAAGGCATCATTGGGTAACACCTGTTAACCTATTTTGGTGTTAGCATCATGTCGCGCTTTAGCTTTTGAACAATAGCAGATCTACAAGCTCATAGCGCGCCACCGAGTGGCGCGCTATGAGCTTGTAGGTCTGCTATTTTTGAAAAATCGAAGAGCGACTGACATAGAAACATAGCTTTATCAGTAAACTGTCAGGATGTAGAAGCCTTTTTTTTTAATCTGATCTCAGGTCAGAATGGAAAACTGTCAGGATGTAGAAGACATTTTTTAGAATCTGATCTCAGGTCAGAATGGAAAACTGTCAGGATGTGGAAGACATTTTTTAGAATCTGATCTCAGGTCAGAATGGATTAAGGAAGCGTATAGGGAAGGGGGGGGGGGGCCCGGGCTCCCCCTGTATAAGTTCTTTCCAAAATGGCGTCCAACACGCATACACAGCGCATGCCCCTCCCCTTCTAGAAGTCGTAGGGCGACACGAACACGGTGACCTTGGTGAGGTAGCGCCCCAGCAGCCGGCCGCGCTCCAGCTCGCTCATCTCCACGTCGGCGCCGAGCGCGGCGGGCCCCGCCACGGGGCCGTTGACCAGCAGCAGCGTGCCCGTCTGGCGGCCCGAGCGCTGCACGCTGAAGTGCCCCGCCCCCTGGCCCTGGCCCCGCCCCCTGGCGGCGGCCGCGGCGCCCGCCGCCAGGCCGAAGCGCAGCGTGTCGCCCAGCACGCGCGCAGCCGACACGCGGAAGAGCACGCGCGGCGTGGCCATGTTGGAGACGACGGGCAGGTGGTGGAAGGACACGGAGTTGGGCGCCTGGGCGCACGCCCGGTCGCCCTGCATGCACGGGTTCCTCTCGCAGCGCCTGGAGGGGGGGGGGGGGGCAGAGAGAGACGGGGGTCAGGGGGGGGGGAGACGTGCAGCAGGTCGCAATTAATGATGATAATAATCTTATTGTCCCGAAGTCCGAGGAATATTAGTCTTCACAGTTCTGTCCTCACACCCAGATCAAAACATCACATAGCAAATAACACCAAGACAATACAAAGAACGTGAGGTCCTCCTCTGCACAGAACCATCCTATCGGCGGGCAGTTTGTTTAATGGCCAGTCTGGACAGTCACATGATGTACAAGTACACCCCCTGGACAGTCACATGATGTACAAGTACACCCCCTGGACAGTCACATGATGTACAAGTACACCCCCTGGACAGTCACATGATGTACAAGTACACCCCCTGGACAGTCACATGATGTACAAGTACACCCCCTGGACAGTCACATGATGTACAAGTACACCCCCTGGACAGTCACATGATGTACAAGTACACTTCCTGGACAGTCACATGATGTACAAGTACACCCCCTGGACAGTCACATGATGTACAAGTACACCCCCTGGACAGTCACATGATGTACAAGTACACCCCCTGGACAGTCACATGATGTACAAGTACATCCCCTGGACAGTCACATGATGTACAAGTACACCCCCTGGACAGTCACATGATGTACAAGTACACCCCCTGGACAGTCACATGATGTACAAGTACACCCCCTGGACAGTCACATGATGTACAAGTACACCCCCTGGACAGTCACATGATGTACAAGTACACCCCCTGGACAGTCACATGATGTACAAGTACACCCCCCCTGGACATGACACTATGGTGTAGTCTCCGATGATCCACCCCTTGATGCTGAGTGCAGAGGTTTCATTTTGATAGAATTACCCGGCCGGGGAATGGAACCCTCGACCTCCCAGCGTCAGGGCGGACACACTGACCACAATCCCACAGGGGCGAACTAGCCACAATAAACCTCTATACTTAGTAAACCAAGCCAGTTGAATTATGCCCTTATACTTGTCCGTCAAGCTTGGAAGGCAAGGCATGGTTGTAGATATTTGTGTAGATATTTTTGGCTAATGTTCCCTCCAGAATAGGGTTGCTATAGGGTTCGAGAGGTTAATATAAAAAATATATAGTTTATAAGGAGGTAAGATAATTGCCAGCTAGACTTCCAGCTATTCATAATCGGCTCCTCAATCCATCTTCAACCGCTTATCCGTAGTCTGGTCGCGGGGGAAACAGCTCCACCAGAGTGCTCCAGACTTCCCTCTCCAGAGCAACATTAGCGACTTCCTCCTGGGGGGATCCCGAGACGTTCCCAGGCCAGCGAGTCGGTGTGTTTCCTCCAACTGCGCCTTGGTCTGCCCCCCCCCCCCGGGGTCTCCTCCCAGTGGGACGTCCCTCGAGGACTTCCCTAGGGAGACGCCCGAGAGGCATCCTAACCAGATTTTGGCTGCTTGTATTCGCGACCTTATTCTTTCGGTCATGACGCACACTTCATGACCATATAGTGAGAGTAGGAACACTTCATGACCAGAGGTGAGAGTAGGAACACTTCATGACCATATAGGTGAGAGTAGGAACACTTCATGACCATATAGTGAGAGTAGGAACACTTCATGACCATAGGTGAGAGTAGGAACACTTCATGACCATATAGGTGGGAGTAGGAACACTTCATGACCATATAGGTGGGAGTAGGAACACTTCATGACCATAGGTGAGAGTAGGAACACTTCATGACCATAGGTGAGAGTAGGAACACTTCATGACCATAGGTGAGAGTAGGAACACTTCATGACCATAGGTGAGAGTAGGAACACTTCATGACCATAGGTGAGAGTAGGAACACTTCATGACCATAGGTGAGAGTAGGAAAATTCATGACCATATAGGTGGGAGTAGGAACACTTCATGACCATAGGTGAGAGTAGGAACACTTCATGACCATAGGTGAGAGTAGGAACACTTCATGACCATAGGTGAGAGTAGGAACACTTCATGACCATAGGTGAGAGTAGGAACACTTCATGACCATAGGTGAGAGTAGGAACACTTCATGACCATAGGTGAGAGTAGGAACACTTCATGACCATAGGTGAGAGTAGGAACACTTCATGACCATAGGTGAGAGTAGGAACACTTCATGACCATAGGTGAGAGTAGGAACACTTCATGACCATAGAGGTGAGAGTAGGAACACTTCATGACCATAGAGGTGAGAGTAGGAATGAAAGTCGGCTCCTCATCTATCTCCATTGGTAATACAACTCACTGGTGGAGAGTCTGTATAAGAACACCACTGGGAGTCTTTTCACTTTGGCGTGACACAGTAAAGGCTTCAAACTCAGGCTTGGGACCTACTGTAGCCTACAGGAATAGTACAGATGTAATGTTGTGGTCTAAAGGGAAGGAAGCAGCAGGGTCTGTGAGGGAGCCGTGGTTTTAGAGGAAGCAGCAGGGTCCTAGAGGGAGGGTGCTCCGAGTCGGCCGTGGTTTTAAAACTTGTGAGATTCTTCCAGGGTTCACAGAGAATGTGAACACCCTCTCATTTCAGCTTCATCTGGCCTGGCAGACTGCACAGTGCGAGGATGCACACCCGCACGCACGCACACACACACACACACACACACACACACACACACACACACACACACACACACACACACACACACACACACACAGGCACGCACGCTCACACACGCACTCACAGACACAGACACAGACAATTACTTCCCAAACGTTCTTCACACAATAGGAACTATATGATTTGCACCGAACCAATAAATCAGAGCGGATTCCTTCCTTCATGACTATGATAAACATTTTTCCCTACGGACCGTCGGACCGCTATGGTAAACAATGTCTCACACTTTTTTTCTTTCTCCTCTCGATTCTCATCGCCTCGTTCAACCCAGTGCAGTATATGGTCTCCTCCACTCCCGGCCGACCACCAGAAGGGATCGACCACCGTCATTCTTTTGCGTCAAAGTAAAATCCAAAAAGCTGCTCATGGAGTTTATGGCGTGAGAATTGGCTTGAGTTTCGAGAGGTGCGGGCGGCGAGGTGGTGACAGCTGAGAACTCTTCCCGTTATAAGTGTGTGATGACAGTGGTTCACCTAACCCATTCTGACCTGAGATCAGATTCTAGAAATGTCAGTCGCTCTTCGATTTAAAAAAAATAGCAGACCTACAAGCTCGTAGCGCGCCACTCGGTGGCGCGCTATGAGCTTGTAGATCTGCTATTTTTCAATAGCTAAAGCATAACATAGTAAATGGGTTCCCGCCCAGAATGGGTTAACCCATTTAGGACTGAGACAGAGAGTTATAAACGTTTGCTGTGAAAGAATATATTGCACTACATTTTCACGACTTTTAAATTATAATAGTAGATCTACAAGCTTGTATAGTGCAGCACTCGGTGCCATGCTATGTGAGCTTGTAGATCAGCTATTTTTCCAACAGCTAAAGTTAAAAAGAATGGTCAAAAGGTATACAGTAGCTGACCTACAAGCTCACTTGCGACGCATCGTGAGCTTGTGGATAATATTTTGATTATTTTTGGTGAAGAGATTTGGAGGACGGAAAAAGTGTTGCGGTTGTAACTCAAGTCAGTTCTCCAATGTTGCGTTCTCACGACGAGGCATGCATATGCAAAGATGCAAAGATAGATAGATAGATAGATAGATAGATAGATAGATAGATAGATAGATTATTTATTTGTCTCGGTCATGGTTTTTCCAACATTATTACATACAAGGAAAAGGGGTTGTCATGATACAGTTGACCGAAAAGGAAAGGGCTGAAGCCGAAGCTTATTATGCCCACCTTTTTGAGATTTCAGTAATCTCGTATGAAAAAGATCACAGATTTGACAAAGCGACAACCCGTCAAATAATATGCTTTGATTCACTGCATTATTTGACGGGTATAGTTGTAAGCTTCGTAGCTTCGCATCTGGAAGTTGAACCCAGCTCAGCTTCAATTTGTAGCTTTGTATCATTTGCAGCATGCTATACAAACGTCAGATGTATAGCTTTGTATCTTCATGTCGCTGCAGCTTCCAATGATGACAATGAATGGTAGTTTAACCCATTTTGGCCTGATGTCAACATTAAAAAAAAAAGTTCTAAAAAAACTCACTCAGTTTCAATTTCAGGCACATTTTCATGATTTTTCAAAAATAGCAGACCTACAAGCTCGTAGCGCGCCACTCGGTGCCGCGCTACGAGCTTGTAGATCTGCTGTTTTTCAATAACTATAAGGCATAACATCGGTCATGCATGGGCAGTGGCTTACATTGAGGACGTCTTGATGTAGGTGGCGTTCCTCATGCGAGGACACTCCACGCTCACGCACTGGAAGCCTCCGTACGTGTTCACGCACACCTGCTCCCCGCTGCAGTTGTTGAGCCGGCTGCCCGCTGCTGTACACTCGTCTATATCTGAACAGAGGACAGACATGGTAGTTCAACCTGTTAAACACTCGTCTATATCTGAACAGAGGACAGAGATGGTAGTTCAACCTGTTAAACACTCGTCTATATCTGAACAGAGAGACAGAGATGGTAGTTCAACCTGTTAAACACTCATCTATATCTGAACAGAGGACAGAGATGGTAGTTCAACCTGTTAAACACTCGTCTATATCTGAACAGAGGACAGAGATGGTAGTTCAACCTGTTAAACACTCGTCTATATCTGAACAGAGAGACAGAGATGGTAGTTCAACCTGTTAAACACTCGTCTATATCTGAACAGAGGACAGAGATGGTAGTTCAACCTGTTAAACACTCGTCTATATCTGAACAGAGAGACAGAGATGGTAGTTCAACGTGTTAAACACTTGTCTATATCTGAACAGAGAGACAGAGATGGTAGTTCAACGTGTTAAACACTTGTCTATATCTGAACAGAGGACAGACATGGTAGTTCAACCTGTTAAACACTTGTCTATATCTGAACAGAGGACAGAGATGGTAGTTCAACCTGTTAAACACTCGTCTATATCTGAACAGAGAGACAGAGATGGTAGTTCAACGTGTTAAACACTCGTCTATATCTGAACAGAGAGACAGAGATGGTAGTTCAACCTGTTAAACACTCGTCTATATCTGAACAGAGGACAGAGATGGTAGTTCAACCTGTTAAACACTCGTCTATATCTGAACAGAGAGACAGAGATGGTAGTTCAACCTGTTAAACACTCGTCTATATCTGAACAGAGAGACAGAGATGGTAGTTCAACCTGTTAAACACTCGTCTATATCTGAACAGAGGACAGAGATGGTAGTTCAACCTGTTAAACACTCATCTATATCTGAACAGAGAGACAGAGATGGTAGTTCAACCTGTTAAACACTCGTCTATATCTGAACAGAGAGACAGAGATGGTAGTTCAACCTGTTAAACACTCGTCTATATCTGAACAGAGGACAGAGATGGTAGTTCAACCTGTTAAACACTCGTCTATATCTGAACAGAGAGACAGAGATGGTAGTTCAACCTGTTAAACACTCGTCTATATCTGAACAGAGAGACAGAGATGGTAGTTCAACCTGTTAAACACTCGTCTATATCTGACCAGATGACAGAGATGGTAGTTCAACCTGTTAAACACTCGTCTATATCTGAACAGAGGACAGAGATGGTAGTTCAACCTGTTAAACACTCGTCTATATCTGAACAGAGAGACAGAGATGGTAGTTCAACCTGTTAAACACTCGTCTATATCTGAACAGAGAGACAGAGATGGTAGTTCAACCTGTTAAACACTCGTCTATATCTGAACAGAGGACAGAGATGGTAGTTCAACCTGTTAAACACTCGTCTATATCTGAACAGAGGACAGAGATGGTAGTTCAACCTGTTAAACACTCGTCTATATCTGAACAGAGAGACAGAGATGGTAGTTCAACCTGTTAAACACTCGTCTATATCTGAACAGAGGACAGAGATGGTAGTTCAACCTGTTAAACACTCGTCTATATCTGAACAGAGGACAGAGATGGTAGTTCAACCTGTTAAACACTCGTCTATATCTGAACAGAGAGACAGAGATGGTAGTTCAACCTGTTAAACACTCGTCTATATCTGAACAGAGAGACAGAGATGGTAGTTCAACCTGTTAAACACTCGTCTATATCTGACCAGATGACAGAGATGGTAGTTCAACCTGTTAAACACTCGTCTATATCTGAACAGAGAGTCAGACATGGTAGTTCAACCTGTTAAACACTCGTCTATATCTGAACAGAGAGACAGAGATGGTAGTTCAACCTGTTAAACACTCGTCTATATCTGACCAGATGACAGAGATGGTAGTTCAACCTGTTAAAAACTCGTCTATATCTGAACAGAGAGACAGAGATGGTAGTTCAACCTGTTAAACACTCGTCTATATCTGACCAGATGACAGAGATGGTAGTTCAACCTGTTAAACACTCGTCTATATCTGAACAGAGAGTCAGACATGGTAGATCAACCTGTTAAACACTCGTCTATATCTGAACAGAGAGACAGAGATGGTAGTTCAACCTGTTAAACACTCGTCTATATCTGAACAGAGAGACAGAGATGGTAGTTCAACCTGTTAAACACTCGTCTATATCTGGACAGAGAGACAGAGATGGTAGTTCAACCTGTTAAACACTCGTCTATATCTGAACAGAGAGACAGAGATGGTAGTTCAACCTGTTAAACACTCGTCTATATCTGAACAGAGAGACAGAGATGGTAGTTCAACCTGTTAAACACTCGTCTATATCTGGACAGAGAGACAGAGATGGTAGTTCAACCTGTTAAACACTCGTCTATATCTGAACAGAGAGACAGAGATGGTAGTTCAACCTGTTAAACACTCGTCTATATCTGAACAGAGAGACAGAGATGGTAGATCAACCTGTTAAACACTCGTCTATATCTGAACAGAGAGACAGAGATGGTAGTTCAACGTGTTAAACACTTGTCTATATCTGAACAGAGAGACAGAGATGGTAGTTCAACCTGTTAAACACTCGTCTATATCTGAACAGAGAGACAGAGATGGTAGTTCAACCTGTTAAACACTCGTCTATATCTGGACAGAGGACAGAGATGGTAGTTCAACCTGTTAAACACTCGTCTATATCTGAACAGAGAGACAGAGATGGTAGTTCAACCTGTTAAACACTCGTCTATATCTGAACAGAGAGACAGAGATGGTAGTTCAACCTGTTAAACACTCGTCTATATCTGAACAGAGAGACAGAGATGGTAGTTCAACCTGTTAAACACTCATCTATATCTGAACAGAGAGACAGAGATGGTAGTTCAACGTGCAGCCATGCATCCTTTCGTTAACCCATTCTGACCTGAGATCAGATTCATACGAGGTTTCCACTGGACACACACACACTGGTCTGATTAACCCATTCTGACCTGAGATCAGATTCTAAAAAAATGTCAGTCGTTCTTCGATTTTTCTAAAAATAGCAGACCTACAAGCTCGTAGCGCGCCACTCGGTGGCGCGCTATGAGCTTGTAGATCTGCTATTTTTCAATAGCTAAAGCATAACATGATGCCAACACCAAAACGGGATCCCGCCCCAGAATGGGTCAAATGTCTGACCTGTGCAGCTGCGGCCGTCGTTGGACAGTTGGTAGCCGGCGGGACAGAGGCAGTGGAAGCTGCCCGCCGTGTTGACACACCTGTACATACACAGCCGCCCCGGCTGTCCCAACGGGAACACCTCGCACTCGTCAATGTCTGAGGAACAACACATACAACATCATCAACACACAGCCGCCCCGGCTGTCCCAACGGGAACACCTCGCACTCGTCAATGTCTGAGGAACACAACGTTTAGTTAAAGGGATTGTGACATTAAAAAAAAGGTTTTGGAATTGTTCTTGTTTTTTTTAGGTTTTCTAATCTCAATTGCACCCAAAAAACATGAACTTTTAACATTCAGTAGATTTTCTGTGATCTGGGGTTTTCTGGCTCAAACAGGTGCTCTGATTTGCCGGCAGTAAGTGACATCACGTACTGCAAATCCCATATATGTCAATGGGATTTGCCAGCAGATGTCACTGTTTTCACTGTGTTGCCTGTTTTCATTGTAGCTCAAAAGGCCCAAAAAACCCCAAAGAAAACTTCAGACCACAGAAAATACACTGAAATTTTTGGGTGTAATTGAGGTCATAAAACCTAAAATAAAAAATAAAAATAAAAATAAATGAAAATGAATGTCATAAAACCTTTAATGTACACACACAGTACACTTTAATGTTCCCAACGGGAACACCTCACACTCGTCAATGTCTGAGGAACACAACGTTCAACATCATCATCATGCATACATACATACATACATAGGGACACACAAAGCTCCCTAATGGAGTGGAGGCACGGCTCAAAAAGCTTTGAGTAACACAACATGGTTCCTGTACCCGTACATACTGTAGGGACACACATAGCTCCCTAATGAAGCGGAGGCAGCGCTCAAAGATCTTTGAGTAAGGAAATGGTTCCTGTACCCGTGCACACGTTGTTGTCCCGTCCCGATATGGTGAAGCCGCTGTCGCAGGTGCAGTGGGTGGAGCCTAGGAACTGGGTGCACTGGGACGGGCGCACGAGCAGGGTGGGGGAGGGGGGAGGAGGCGTGGGCGAGGAGGAGGAGTCAGAGGAGGCAGGGCGCTCCGATGGCGCCACGGGAGAGGAGGAGGAAGAGGAGGAGGAGGAGGTTCTCGAGGCCTTGGAGGAGGAGGAGGAAGCAGATCTTGACGCCACGGAGGAGGAAGCGGGTCTGGACAGGGAGGAGGAAGTGGCGTGCGATGTGGGCGGGGCGTGAGAGACAACAGCGGAGAAGGAGGGCAGGGAGTTGTCGGTGGCGTTGAAGACTGGCATGGCATGGGGGAAAAACAACACATCATCGTCAGACGTTATGTAAACGCTATACACACACACACACACACACACGCGCACACACACACACACTTATTGTCTATACTATGAATGAATCATGACACACAAACCCAGGGGGTCCCCAAATACATATCATTTTCGGGGTACTAAAAGGTTCGAGAAGCAGTGATCCCGGACAGAGTGTCGGGCGGTATTGAGATTGCAGTGACTCACGTCTGCACCTGGGCTGTATTGACCTATATGTATATACCTGGGCGGTATTGACATTGCAGTGACTCACCTCTGCACCTGGGCTGCGTGCCGCTCCACTTCAGGGACGCCAGGCACACGCGGGTCCGCGGGCCCATGAGGTCGTAGCCGGCCTTGCACAGGAAGTGGACCTCGTGTCCCACGCCGAACACCCTCCCCAGTCTCCGCCCGTGGGCGGGGATGTCCGGTTTGGGACATGTTGCTATGGGGGAGCGGAGACAGAGACGGAGAGATGTAATTATGGTGTGTAATAGTTTTACTCCAATGCAGGCACGTGCACACATAGACATCAAAGGGGGCTTTTACAAAAAGGGCAGGGGCCCTGAGGCCCTATCCAGACCACAAACATGGTGAAAACAATGCAAAGGCCCTCTTTTCCACGCCAGCAGCAGCAGCAGAGAATTGCCTCTTTTCAAACTCTCCTGAACTTCAACGCCACATTTTGCATTGAAAGAATTTGTGATATACTTGTAGAAATCCATGTCGTATACGCACGCATCTTCAGTAGCTAAAGAGTGCAGGGTCACGCCACCGAAAATAGCTGATCTACAAGCTCTTAAACGCATCGCAGCTAATGTCATTGTTCTTTTGGCTATTTTATGATACAGTACAATCCTATCCGTTTCTTCCTCGATCTCAAAATGACATCCATGGGTACCTACAGGTATCTATGTTAGACACACCCACAGACACACCCCCAGATTCTCAGCCACACCCACAGGTTTATTGTGGAGTGTGGAGTAGCTATTCAACCACCAGGTGGCGTCGGCCCATGATGAGCAGAGCTATTAAGTCTTAATAGCAGGGACCCCCTTAGCTGAGAAAGATGAAGCAGGGACCCCCTTAGCTGAGATAGAGATGAAGCAGGGACCCCCTTAGCTGAGAAAGATGAAGCAGGGACCCCCTTAGCTGAGAGAGATGAAGCAGGGACCCCCTTAGCTGAGAAAGATGAAGCAGGGACCCCCTTAGCTGAGATAGAGATGAAGCAGGGACCCCCTTAGCTGAGAAAGATGAAGCAGGGACCCCCTTAGCTGAGAGAGATGAAGCAGGGACCCCCTTAGCTGAGATAGAGATGAAGCAGGGACCCCCTTAGCTGAGAGAGATGAAGCAGGGACCCCCCTTAGCTGAGAGAGAGATGAAGCAGGGACCCCCCTTAGCTGAGAGAGAGATGAAGCAGGGACCCCCTTAGCTGAGAGAGAGATGAAGCAGGGACCCCCCTTAGCTGAGACAGAGATGAAGCAGGGACCCCCTTAGCTGAGAGAGATGAAGCAGGGACCCCCTTAGCTGAGAGATGAAGCAGGGACCCCCTTAGCTGAGAGAGAGATGAAGCAGGGACCCCCCTTAGCTGAGAGAGAGATGAAGCAGGGACCCCCTTAGCTGAGAGAGATGAAGCAGGGACCCCCCTTAGCTGAGAGAGATATGAAGCAGGGACCCCCTTAGCTGAGAGATGAAGCAGGGACCCCCTTAGCTGAGAGAGATATGAAGCAGGGACCCCCTTAGCTGAGAGAGAGATGAAGCAGGGACCCCCTTAGCTGAAAGAGAGATGAAGCAGGGACCCCCTTAGCTGAGAGAGATGAAGCAGGGACCCCCTTAGCTGAGAGAGAGATGAAGCAGGGACCCCTTTAGCTGAGAGAGATGAAGCAGGGACCCCTTAGCTGAGAGAGAGATGAAGCAGGGACCCCCTTAGCTGAGAGAGATGAAGCAGGGACCCCCTTAGCTGAGAGAGATGAAGCAGGGACCCCCTTAGCTGAGAGAGAGATGAAGCAGGGACCCCCTTAGCTGAGAGAGAGATGAAGCAGGGACCCCCTTAGCTGAGAGAGATGAAGCAGGGACCCCCTTAGCTGAGAGAGAGATGAAGCAGGGACCCCTTAGCTGAGAGAGAGATGAAGCAGGGACCCCCCTTAGCTGAGAGAGATATGAAGCAGGGACCCCCTTAGCAGAGAGAGATGAAGCAGGGACCCCCTTAGCTGAGAGATGAAGCAGGGACCCCCTTAGCTGAGAGATGAAGCAGGGACCCCCTTAGCTGAGAGAGAGATGAAGCAGGGACCCCCCTTAGCTGAGAGAGAGATGAAGCAGGGACCCCCTTAGCTGAGAGAGATGAAGCAGGGACCCCCCTTAGCTGAGAGAGATATGAAGCAGGGACCCCCTTAGCTGAGAGATGAAGCAGGGACCCCCTTAGCTGAGAGAGATATGAAGCAGGGACCCCCTTAGCTGAGAGAGAGATGAAGCAGGGACCCCCTTAGCTGAAAGAGAGATGAAGCAGGGACCCCCTTAGCTGAGAGAGATGAAGCAGGGACCCCCTTAGCTGAGAGAGAGATGAAGCAGGGACCCCTTTAGCTGAGAGAGATGAAGCAGGGACCCCTTAGCTGAGAGAGAGATGAAGCAGGGACCCCCTTAGCTGAGAGAGATGAAGCAGGGACCCCCTTAGCTGAGAGAGATGAAGCAGGGACCCCCTTAGCTGAGAGAGAGATGAAGCAGGGACCCCCTTAGCTGAGAGAGAGATGAAGCAGGGACCCCCTTAGCTGAGAGAGATGAAGCAGGGACCCCCTTAGCTGAGAGAGAGATGAAGCAGGGACCCCTTAGCTGAGAGAGAGATGAAGCAGGGACCCCCCTTAGCTGAGAGAGATATGAAGCAGGGACCCCCTTAGCAGAGAGATGAAGCTACCCCCTTAGTGCATTTAAATAAGTGGTTCTCAACCAGTGGTCCGGGGACCACCAGTGGTCCTTGAGGGGGTTCCAGGTGGTCCGGGGACCACCAGTGGTCCTTGAGGGGGTTCCAGGTGGTCCGGGGACCACCAGTGGCCCTCGAGGGGGTTCCAGGTGGTCCGGGGACCACCAGTGGTCCTTGAGGGGGTTCCAGGTGGTCCGGGGACCACCAGTGGTCCTTGGGAGGGTTCCAGGTGGTCCGGGGACCACCAGTGGCCCTCGAGGGGGTTCCAGGTGGTCCGGGGACCACCAGTGGTCCTTGGGGGGGTTCCAGGTGGTCTGGGGACCACCAGTGGTCCTTGGGGGGGTTCCAGGTGGTCTGGGGACCACCAGTGGTCCTTGGGGGGATTCCAGGTGGTCCCCATATGCAGCCTAAATGATGGAGCGTTGGTAACCAAATGGTTACCAACTGTCATCTGGGGCAATATTACTTAAGAGTAATATGTTTACTTTACTTATTACTCATTAGAAATAGTAATACTATGACATTACTTATTACTTGGAATCAAGAGTAATATACATATATAATATAATATAATTTACATATTACTTTATATTACTTTTCAACCGGGCCCCTTCCACCCACTAAATAAGCCAGCTCCTTTTACAACTGAAACCAATTCATTGGAATAATCAGCCAAACTGTATAATTACAGCATGTAAAACAAAATAGAAGAACCTTTTTTGCATGGTGGAGAACATAGAACCTGGGGAACATAGGTACGCGCCCAACAAGAATTTAACTGGCACAATATATCTTGTAAAAAAAATTCCCTGTTGAAAATCTTTGCTCTGTCTTCGCTGTAAGAAGGTGCAAACTCACTAGGATGATAAGATCTCCAGCTTCAAGTGTCTCTTTAGACATGCTAATAAGCTGGTCAGGCTACTACTTGGCCTCAACCCCCGAATCCAACTAACACCTCCGAGGTGTTCAGTTTCTCAGAAGAAAGATAGGCTGTGTTTTTATGGCAAATAATTTTTGTTTCAGAATCATGAAAACCCCTATAGTTTGACACTGGATTGTTTTTGTGCACAACTGATTATTGCAATGGATTCAGAATCATCAAAAACCCCTAGTTTGACTCCAGACATTCCATATAGGACATTATAGCACTCTCACTGTAAAACAGATGTTAAAATAAAACCAAAACACAATCAAACATAATAATTTAAAGTTACAAAGTGTATTTACTGTAGCCTAATCCTCCTTAAGTAATTGCCAACACTGTACTGCCATGCAGATTGATTGATTTGATTGAAATATTTATTAACAGTAATTTGGTTTTGTCAAACACTGTACACTGTACTTATTAACAGTTTGCAGAATTACAGTACATTCCAAGCACAACTCAAAACAAAAAAAACTGTACAACTGTGAGTGGACATTATACTTGTTTACAAGAGCGTCCAACTTGTTCAATTCATCATAACATTTAGAGACGTACAAAACTACAAATATAGACTTATATATAGCCAGCCCAAAAACAGGAACTCATCATCATAAATGGTGAAGAGGTGAAAAGGGAAAGCAATTGTAGACAGTGTAGGCCTACACTTCCATTTGTATAAAAATACATGGTTTTATTTTTTGGCTTAGGTACATTAACCACACAACACTAGCCTACTGTTGTTATGGTGTGGTAGCTATTCTAAATGTTGGATGTTGTTGTTTGCAACTTTGCATCTCGTTAGTCCTAGCCTATTCATAGTATGAATAGGCGCGATGAATAGCGAGTGGCGCTAATAAGTGTCTTTTGTCAAACAGTATGAATTTCATACTGTTTGTCGTTTGACAAAAGACACTATTAGCGCCACTCGACTCCCATCAGTTAGCAATGCATACCAAGTTACCAAGTTACCAAAGGCAGCTAGCTATTGTATTCATTCAGTTTCTCAGAAGAAACGTGTCAGGCTGTCAGCTCGCTGAGCTCCCGATCGACGACGATATCCGTTGTGTGTGTGTGTGTGTGTGTGTGTGAGTGCGACTGTGGGTGCCGGGGGTTGGGGGGGGGGCGTGACCGTGAACCGACTCATTGCAAGACGTGAGCCATCCGATTCACGGACATGGCAATGAATCGGCTCTTATGATCGAGCAGCTCATGACCGACACATCACTACTCCACAGTCACACTTTGAAAGGCTGGAAGGGCTTAGGGTTGACAACAGAGAGCATCTTGCAATGGGTTTTTTCCTTTTCTTTTTATATCAGTGGTGAGAACTGAAGTAACTATGCATTTACTGAGTTAACATTTTTACTACATCTCTCAGGCAAACATTTTAAGTGCCCCTCTCTCTCTCAGCAAGAAATTAACCATTTTTGGACGGTACACAGCCAGTCTCCAGCCGAGAGAGAGAGAGAGGGAGAATTTGCCATCTTTGGTGAAGAGTGAGCAATTGTGTTTGTAGTTTATTTTATGCCAGTGTTAATTTGTAGTTGATAGAAAATAAAATAAAAAACATTTCCCCACTCCTACCATGCAGGCACCTCTGGCTGGACCATGTGTCCCCAGACTGCTGCTGTACTTTTAATTATTATAATCATTTTTATACTTTTTACTTTTACTCAAATGAATGGTGAATTATGAACTTTTACTTGTAACAAAATTGTTCTACATTGCAGTATTGATACTTTTACTCAAGTAAAACAGTTTGATGTGTCCAAGTGCTCCGCGTAATTTGACCGAAATTAAGTTATAGTGTTACTTACTCTCCCCCAAAAGCAATATTATAGCTACTGAGCTGCAGGATTCTTATTGTTGCGTCGTCGATAACAACAACACGGAACAATAGACTCTAACGACCCTCGGCCATTGAAATGTTAATGCTTGCCTTAGATGCATGCAGAAGACGCAACATTTCGCTCCCTCTAGAAAGACTGGAGCGCGCAGAGCGCATATGCACGTAGACAGATTTTCAGTCAGGGTGGTGGTCCCCAGGTTGATTCTCAGTCAGGGTGGTGGTCCCCAGGTTAATTTTCAGTCAGGGTGGTGGTCCCCAGGTTGATTTTCAGTCAGGGTGGTGGTCCCCAGGTTGATTCTCAGTCAGGGTGGTGGTCCCCAGGTTAAGTTTCAGTCAGGGTGGTGGTCCCCAGGTTGATTCTCAGTCAGGGTGGTGGTCCCCAGGTTGATTCTCAGTCAGGGTGGTGGTCCCCAGGTTGATTTTCAGTCAGGGTGGTGGTCCCCAGGTTGATTCTCAGTCAGGGTGGTGGTCCCCAGGTTAAGTTTCAGTCAGGGTGGTGGTCCCCAGGTTGATTCTCAGTCAGGGTGGTGGTCCCCAGGTTAAGTTTCAGTCAGGGTGGTGGTCCCCAGGTTAAGTTTCAGTCAGGGTGGTGGTCCCCAGGTTGATTCTCAGTCAGGGTGGTGGTCCCCAGGTTAAGTTTCAGTCAGGGTGGTGGTCCCCAGGTTGATTCTCAGTCAGGGTGGTGGTCCCCAGGTTGATTCTCAGTCAGGGTGGTGGTCCCCAGGTTGATTCTCAGTCAGGGTGGTGGTCCCCAGGTTGATTTTCAGTCAGGGTGGTGGTCCCCAGGTTGATTCTCAGTCAGGGTGGTGGTCCCCAGGTTAATTTTCAGTCAGGGTGGTGGTCCCCAGGTTGATTTTCAGTCAGGGTGGTGGTCCCCAGGTTGATTCTCAGTCAGGGTGGTGGTCCCCAGGTTAAGTTTCAGTCAGGGTGGTGGTCCCCAGGTTGATTCTCAGTCAGGGTGGTGGTCCCCAGGTTGATTCTCAGTCAGGGTGGTGGTCCCCAGGTTGATTTTCAGTCAGGGTGGTGGTCCCCAGGTTGATTCTCAGTCAGGGTGGTGGTCCCCAGGTTAATTTTCAGTCAGGGTGGTGGTCCCCAGGTTGATTTTCAGTCAGGGTGGTGGTCCCCAGGTTGATTTTCAGTCAGGGTGGTGGTCCCCAGGTTGATTCTCAGTCAGGGTGGTGGTCCCCAGGTTAATTTTCAGTCAGGGTGGTGGTCCCCAGGTTGATTTTCAGTCAGGGTGGTGGTCCCCAGGTTGATTCTCAGTCAGGGTGGTGGTCCCCAGGTTAAGTTTCAGTCAGGGTGGTGGTCCCCAGGTTGATTCTCAGTCAGGGTGGTGGTCCCCAGGTTGATTCTCAGTCAGGGTGGTGGTCCCCAGGTTAATTTTCAGTCAGGGTGGTGGTCCCCAGGTTGATTTTCAGTCAGGGTGGTGGTCCCCAGGTTGATTCTCAGTCAGGGTGGTGGTCCCCAGGTTAAGTTTCAGTCAGGGTGGTGGTCCCCAGGTTGATTCTCAGTCAGGGTGGTGGTCCCCAGGTTGATTCTCAGTCAGGGTGGTGGTCCCCAGGTTGATTTTCAGTCAGGGTGGTGGTCCCCAGGTTGATTTTCAGTCAGGGTGGTGGTCCCCAGGTTGATTCTCAGTCAGGGTGGTGGTCCCCAGGTTAATTTTCAGTCAGGGTGGTGGTCCCCAGGTTGATTTTCAGTCAGGGTGGTGGTCCCCAGGTTGATTCTCAGTCAGGGTGGTGGTCCCCAGGTTAAGTTTCAGTCAGGGTGGTGGTCCCCAGGTTGATTCTCAGTCAGGGTGGTGGTCCCCAGGTTGATTCTCAGTCAGGGTGGTGGTCCCCAGGTTGATTTTCAGTCAGGGTGGTGGTCCCCAGGTTGATTCTCAGTCAGGGTGGTGGTCCCCAGGTTAAGTTTCAGTCAGGGTGGTGGTCCCCAGGTTGATTCTCAGTCAGGGTGGTGGTCCCCAGGTTAATTCTCAGTCAGGGTGGTGGTCCCCAGGTTAATTGTCAGTCAGGGTGGTGGTCCCCAGGTTGATTCTCAGTCAGGGTGGTGGTCCCCAGGTTAATTGTCAGTCAGGGTGGTGGTCCCCAGGTTGATTCTCAGTCAGGGTGGTTGTCCCCAGGTTAAGTTTCAGTCAGGGTGGTGGTCCCTGGTTCATAATCAGTTGAAAACCCCTGGATTAAACCTTAGACTTGTTTTATTACTCTTAAACAGATACAGGCTTTGAGAAAGCATATTCAAAGAGCCTAGTGACAGTCAGGGGTAAATATAAACTGTTACTGACTTACTCCTGATGACATCACAAAACCATTGAAAAGATCCTATTTTGGCATGCATGGTAAACCTATTAATTTAAGTTTTTATATTTAAATGATATTAAGAAAGTCACTCACCATTCCACAGTGGTGGAAAGTAAGTGCATTTACTTAAGTACTGTACAATTTTGAGGCATTTGTACTTTACTTTAGTATTCATGAATTCCAATACTTTTACTTCTACTCCACTACATCTCAGAGGCAAATATTGTTGCTCTGGCCTCTGTCCTACTGTCCTACTGCCACCTACTGTCCGTTTATTATATTACACAGTGGGTGAAAAAAACACACCCCTTAAGACTAAACCACACCCATCAGAGGTGTGGCTTCCAGAGGTACCCAGGTTCTTTTAAAAACCTATAGGTACCTCTAGGTACTGGCCTGGTACAGACGAAGGGGACAGTACTGTACTTAAACCGGTAGTTACATGGGTTTTATCTGAGTTGTTTTTAACCTTTTACATAACCTTTTAAATGGGGTTGCACTGTTACTTATATTTCATTGTGTATTGTGGAGAACCCCAACCTAAGTTTTTCACAATGCTGTACTTGTACATCTGTGTGACAATAAAACTCTTGAATCTTGAAATCTTGAATCTAGTTTTCTTTCAAGTACGATAACTGCGATGCGATCATTTTAACATTACATTAGTAGCACTGGATGTAAAAGATGTAAAAGATGCCAGTTTCTCTCCTAGTTATATTATAATCTAGAGAGCGGACAGCCCCACCCCCACTATTCATTTCAATGGAAGTTGCTCAGTGGCGTTTTGAAGGAGCTGGACACCACATTTTTGGTGTCCAAATGTGACCAGATTTGACTGAGAGCCTGCCATCGCGCAAATTCAAGCTTTTCACCAGAGGAGAACCCCCCCCCCCCACAAACAAAATGAGTTAATAGCACAGGCAGACTCTTTACATGTCTGAAATCGACATGTAAATATGAAATAAATGCTTAAACATGTCGCTAGGTGTAAATGTTAGAGTCCACAGAAGACATGCAAATATGAAATAAATGCTTAAACATGTAGCTAGGTGTAAATGTTCGAGTCCACAGAAGTGAACCTTTCAAGCCTGTTTTCTTAACTCGCTGTTTCTCTGCAAGAAGTTCCAGCTTTGGCCAGTATAAGTGGGGGCGGCTTCAACGTTTTCCCAGACACTCTGGGGGGCCTTATGGGTTTCTCTCAGTTTGTCACAGACCAGTGGGCTTGAATCTCAAACCTTTGGACGGATAGCAGTTAATTCTGTGGTCTCCGGACAGGCGGACACAGGACGCTGCATGGATACTAGATTAGATTAGATTTCACTTTTTAACAGTCACAGCTAGTATAGTCAAAGGTAGCCTGAGCTAACGTGTTAGGTTTCTGGTCTAGAGGGGCGGGTCGCGGCTCAGATTTGCGCACGCCCTGATTGGATCTCATCGATCTGTCCGTCACCCCCGGCCCCTCCTCTCCCCCCTAGTGCAGCGCTACGTCACATAATTTGGAGCGACGCCCACCCGGAAGGGTTGACTCCCACTTTTAGACCAGAGCGGCCAATGCGTTCCTCCAGGCTTTACATTTTTGCACCAACAAAAATGAAAGCCTGGTACCGAGGCTAAGTCAAAGGCAATACCAAGGACTACAGTATGTGATGATTTATGCCCAAGTCAAGTATGAGGATCATTTCATTTTCTTAAGTACGGTGCATGCAGGGCTGCTCTGCCACACCGCATAAACAAAATGTGTTTGCGTGCATGAGGCATTAAGTAGTAGGAAAGTCTGGGAAAGATTTCACGTAAATTGCAGAGTTCCACCGTGTTCAGTTTGGAACATACAGACACAGGTTTGTGTTTCCACCGCATTGTGACGGAACAATTGTCATTGTTTGATGCCTAGCTGAATGGTTAGAGAGCCTGTCTGGAGAGAATAAGTCTCCTGAGGTTTGAATCTCAGTAAGAGATGCTGAGAGGTGGCTCACCATCAGGTGGGATGAGATGTTGATCCATCATTTCTTGATCTTTCTGCTGTTCCTTCGTCTGGAATGTGGTCTCGGTTGTTGTTGTTGTCGTCTGTTGTCGTTGGTTGCCATGGCTGCCAGTTCCCACCTAATGTCGTGTGGGAGTTCTGATTGGTCCAGAGCGTACTGAATAACTTCTAGCTTACATAACGTCTTAAGACTAGGACTCAAGTCTAAGATGAACAGCTCATCAGAGATAGTGTGATCTCCTTTGTATCCTCCAAAGAGGATGATATGATCTCCCACGATGCAACAGCACATGCCATACATTGGACATGGTCCTTTCCCCTTGGGCTCAACCTTCTTCCAGGAGAAGGTCTCTGGACTAAATTTCCACACATCATTGAAGCTCTGGTTACCCTTCCAGCGACCAAATATGTACAGCTCTCCATTGTAGATTAATGCTGAATGACAGTTTCCTTCTGATAGAAGCTGTGCAGAAGGTGTGTCCAGCCAGGCATTTGTCTCTGTGTCAAACACTCTGATGCTGTTGTAGACCCCCTGGTCCCCACGGCTCCCAAATACAAACATCTTGGTACCAATGATGGTGGCAGAGTGACATTGTGAAGTAGGAGGTGGAGTTCCTCTGGTGTTAATTAAAGACCAGACCATTGTGCTGGTGTCCAACTTGTACATGTCATTAGTGTATCCAGTCAGCTTGGTGTGTCCTCCATGGATAAACATGACCTTCTCCAACACACAGGCTGAGTGGTAGCACCTCTCCCCTGGAACAGTCCCAGAAACCCTGGGTTGGAACCATCTGTGGGCGTCGACATCAAATGCATAAAGCACATTGTAGAACTCCCCACTCCAGTATCCTCCCCAGATGTAGGCTGTATCTTCAACCAACACAGCTGTGTGGCCGTAGCGCTTGGATGGAAAAACAAGGTCACCGTCTCCTCTTCCTGGTTCCACTTGAGGTAACTTCTTCCAGCATAAAGACACTGTGTTGAAGACATGGACTTCCATCTGTTCCATCTTGTTGAAGGAAAAGAAATACAGTTTGTTCCTCACTGCTACAGCAGCATGACAGACTCGCTTTGGTCCTCCTGCTTTGGAAACGGTCCAAGACAGCATCTGTCTGTCTGTCTGTCTGTCTGTCTGTCTGTCTGTCTGTCTGTCTGTCTGTCTGTCTGTCTGTCTGTCTGTCTGTTTGTCTCTTCTCTCTCGACGTCTACAGTCACTTTCAACACGGTGCATCATCTTATATCTTCTGGTGTGAAATCACACAAGACACAAACTGTTGCCATGCACGCCTTAACGACGCCAAATAGTGCAGCTGTTCTTCATCTGCACCCTTTGAACTGCTATATTTATTACTTCATTGCGGCTACCTTGGGGTCTATGGATCTATGGATCTATGGGTCTTCCACACGCTACAGGGTTCCCTAACACTGAGCTGTGTTGTATTTTGAGGCTGTGTGTGTGTGTGTGCGCGGAATGTGCTCAAGCTGACTGGCTGAGCACAGAATGTGATGTATGGTGATAACAGTGCCGCTCACGTCACACGGGTGTCATATTTTTCTCCATATCGCTGAATGAGACAGTCAACTGAGCAACTCAAAGTGAGGCTGAATGACAAGTATTTTGCATTCTGGCTCTTTGAGAGGAGCTAGCGCCCCCTGTGGCCAGCTTGGTGTGTTTGTGTGGACATTTGGGCCAAATTTAGTCCAAGGAGTGTTTTTCATGCAAAACTACATGAAAACCCCCTAGTTATCACGTCACATGTTACTTAAAGCATAATGAAATTTAGATAATATTGCCTTATAATAGGTTATCAATAGGGCCATCTTGGATTAAGGTAAATGTAGGGTATTTGCACACTGCGTTCATGATTTGAGGCTTTTTGTTCAAAACGGGCCAATCCTGCCAATTTTGTAATTTGGCATCGACCGGATTAACGGTGCCGGAGATTAGCTGTACACAGATGGACTGCTGATGGACAGTCTCACACACACACACACACACACACACACACACACACACACACACACACACACACACACACACACACACACACACACACACACACACACACACACACACACACACACGGACGGAGTGCAAAACATACTCTTTCCCCATGCCTTCGGCCTGGTGGAGACAGGAAAGCTAACCTAAACGGGTGGGTTTTCAGTGTGGTTTTGAAGGTGGTGAGGGTGGGGGGGGGGGGGGGGGGAACCCCTGATGTGTTTGGGGAGAGCATTCCAGATGGTGGGGGCGGCCAGCTGGCCACAGAGAAGGCCCCTGTCGCCCCAGGTTTTGCGCTTGATCTTTTTGGGGACCTCAAGGAGGACCAGTGTTGATTTTGAATTTTGCTCAAAAGCGCATGAGGCGATTTCACTCCTCCTTCCGGGTAGGAACAGAGTGCATTCTGGGATGGATTGGACCCAAACACATGAACGCGCTGCCGTTGACTATATCATTGCGCCGTTTGCGCTGCGTTCACGTATGAAACATAGCGTTCACGTGTCATGGACCCATTAACATGAACGTGCGCAATGATAGTCAACGGACCAGCGCTGGCTCGAGCTGCGATACCAAACTCGGCCACTATGTCCATTTGGCCTCAGGGTTTCCTCCGGGTGCCGTCTCTATTCATATAATACTCTAAGGAAGGGACATACAGTATAGAATCTATAGTGTCAGATTTCATGATGGCTACATGTCAATTTGCCATTTTGGATATTTTTGATAAAATAATGATTGCATTTGTAACTATTTTTGAGTGGTTTATTGGGTCTTTTTTCCACCTCTCATACCAACTGTAATACAAATAAAGTCAATTCATGTCAATAAACGGTCTAGAAAACAAAGTATCAAGTAGTGTAAGTCAACCCACGTGAGCTGCAACTAGCCGCGGCCCTCATCAAGTCACCTTTCGCGCAATGTGGCCCTTGCCCCAAAATGAGTTTGACACCCCTGGTATAGATGAAAGTGCTCACCGTTCTTGGCGGGTTTGGCCTTGGTGCCGCTGGACCTCATGGTGCTGTTCTTGGGCTTCATGGTGCCGCTGGGCGTCGTCATGGTGCTGTTCTGCAGAGCGCCCAGCTTCTTCCTCAGAGTGCGCAGGCTCTGCTGATAGGACGACTCATGGGCCGCCAGCATCTTCTCCACCTGCCGCAGGGAGTTCTGCAGCGCCTGATTGGAGGGACACTTCTGGAGTGTGTGGGGGGGGGGGGGGGGGGGGAGACAAAGATTCAGGTGTAAACGATGCACCACCGTGGAGACAGCTAGGCAGGCAATGTGGGTCTGAAAGTCTCTACCAAACACCACTTTGAATGCTATCAACCCATAATCAAGACCACGCAATGGAGCCAGTAGGCTCTAGTAGAGCCTATACTGGCTGCTATTAGGAAACACGGAAGTGAAATGACTGCCGCCGAAGCGATAACATTGTGCGCTAAACAACTTTGCTTTATGTTTACTTATACGTGGCCGGCGGTTAAGACTGAGGTTGGGGTTAGATTTAGGGTTCGTAATAGTCGGACAAAGCGACCAATTCGGACAATTGGCTGACAACAACAACAACAACAACAACAACAACGTCTCCGGTCCAGTAGAGCCATTATATGGCTCTAGGTAACTTACTGGTTGATTTGGGTTGATATTAACACTCGAATCCGCTGCTAAAAGTCGAAAGGTAGCTCTAGTCCAAGACTGTTCTTTTGATTGAAATTGATTGAAATATGTATTAACAGTTTGCAGAATTACAGTACATTTCAAGCACAAACTCAATACAAAGACTGTTAACTGTGAGTGGACGACCCAATTAAGCATTACACTTGTTTACAACAGGGTCCACATTGTTCAATTCATCAAAACATTTAGAGACGTACAAATAGACACTTCTATATAGTTAATGAACAGAACAGGAATTCATCATAAAGGAGGTAAAAAGGGAAAAGAAACATAATACAGTGAGGGGAAAAAGGGGTGGGCGGTTCTGCAGATTACTATAGAGACTGGCCGGTCGAATGAAGTCAGGAGATCAAGTTGTTTGGAGGGTAAAATACTAAGGTATTATTATAGCATATGGCTTGATGTCTTTCAACAACAAGACCACTACTATTCGACGGCCCGACTGACAGCGTACCCACATGGCCATTCAACAGCAGATCTTCAAATATCAGAAATATAAACATATTTATTGTCTTTATAGTCTGTAGTTGCTGAACATTAGATTCAAAATGTGACACCTGAAGCCATAACTACTGTGGCTTTAAACAGACAACATCAAAGTGCTTGAATGAATCCTCTATTAACCCATTCTGACCTGAGATCAGATTCATACGAGGTTTCCACTGGACACACACTGGTCTGATTAACCCATTCTGACCTGAGATCAGATTTAAAAAATGTCAGTCGTTCTTCGACTTTTCAAAAATAGCAGACCTACA
Source organism: Protomyctophum parallelum (assembly GCF_964188405.1). Classification (NCBI taxonomy): domain Eukaryota; kingdom Metazoa; phylum Chordata; class Actinopteri; order Myctophiformes; family Myctophidae; genus Protomyctophum; species Protomyctophum parallelum. Next base: position 53,139,499 of record NC_139700.1, read on the forward strand.
AGCTCGTAGCGCGCCACTCGGTGGCGCGATATGAGCTTGTAGATCTGCTATTTTTCAATAGCTAAAGCATGACATGATGCTAACACCAAAATGGGTTCCCGTTCATCTCTCTCTCTTTTATAACAAAAACACACGAGTAACTAAAATGAATTCTTTCTAAAATGTAGAAATAAGGTATTACCAGTAAACATAATTATACATGTCTCTGAATCTAGATCTTGATCTTTTAATTTGATTAATTGTGCAGCTATGATCTGGTCAACTCATCATCATTTACTACCAGTATTATAGGAGAAACAGAAACAGTGTATCTTGTATGTTAGGTACTATTTACCAGTATTATAGGAGAAACAGAAACAGTGTATCTTGTATGTGAGGTACTATTTACCAGTATTATAGGAGAAACAGAAACAGTGTATCTTGTATGTTAGGTACTATTTACCAGTATTATAGGAGAAACAGAAAAAGTGTATCTGTATGTTAGGTACTATTTACCAGTATTATAGGAGAAACAGAAACTGTGTATCTTGTATGTGAGGTACTATTTACCAGTATTATAGGAGAAACAGAAACAGTGTATCTTGTATGTTAGGTACTATTTACCAGTATTATAGGAGAAACAGAAACAGTGTATCTTGTATGTTAGGTACTATTTACCAGTATTATAGGAGAAACAGAAACAGTGTATCTTGTATGTGAGGTACTATTTACCAGTATTATAGGAGAAACAGAAACAGTGTATCTTGTATATGAGGTACTATTTACCAGTATTATAGGAGAAACAGAAACAGTGTATCTTGTATGTTAGGTACTATTTACCAGTATTATAGGAGAAACAGAAACAGTGTATCTTGTATGTGAGGTACTATTTACCAGTATTATAGGAGAAACAGAAACAGTGTATCTTGTATGTTAGGTACTATTTACCAGTATTATAGGAGAAACAGAAAAAGTGTATCTGTATGTTAGGTACTATTTACCAGTATTATAGGAGAAACAGAAACAGTGTATCTTGTATGTGAGGTACTATTTACCAGTATTATAGGAGAAACAGAAACAGTGTATCTTGTATATGAGGTACTATTTACCAGTATTATAGGAGAAACAGAAACAGTGTATCTGTATGTTATGTACTATTTACCAGTATTATAGGAGAAACAGAAACAGTGTATCTTGTATGTTAGGTACTATTTACCAGTATTATAGGAGAAACAGAAACAGTGTATCTTGTATGTGAGGTACTATTTACCAGTATTATAGGAGAAACAGAAACAGTGTATCTTGTATGTTAGGTACTATTTACCAGTATTATAGGAGAAACAGAAAAAGTGTATCTGTATGTTAGGTACTATTTACCAGTATTATAGGAGAAACAGAAACTGTGTATCTTGTATGTGAGGTACTATTTACCAGTATTATAGGAGAAACAGAAACAGTGTATCTTGTATGTTAGGTACTATTTACCAGTATTATAGGAGAAACAGAAACAGTGTATCTTGTATGTTAGGTACTATTTACCAGTATTATAGGAGAAACAGAAACAGTGTATCTTGTATGTGAGGTACTATTTACCAGTATTATAGGAGAAACAGAAACAGTGTATCTTGTATATGAGGTACTATTTACCAGTATTATAGGAGAAACAGAAACAGTGTATCTTGTATGTTAGGTACTATTTACCAGTATTATAGGAGAAACAGAAACAGTGTATCTTGTATGTGAGGTACTATTTACCAGTATTATAGGAGAAACAGAAACAGTGTATCTTGTATGTTAGGTACTATTTACCAGTATTATAGGAGAAACAGAAAAAGTGTATCTGTATGTTAGGTACTATTTACCAGTATTATAGGAGAAACAGAAACAGTGTATCTTGTATGTGAGGTACTATTTACCAGTATTATAGGAGAAACAGAAACAGTGTATCTTGTATATGAGGTACTATTTACCAGTATTATAGGAGAAACAGAAACAGTGTATCTGTATGTTATGTACTATTTACCAGTATTATAGGAGAAACAGAAACAGTGTATCTTGTATGTTAGGTACTATTTACCAGTATTATAGGAGAAACAGAAACAGTGTATATGTATGTTAGGTACTATTTACCAGTATTATAGGAGAAACAGAAACAGTGTATCTGTATGTTAGGTACTATTTACCAGTATTATAGGAGAAACAGAAACAGTGTATCTTGTATGTTAGGTACTATTAACCAGTATTATAGGAGAAACAGAAACAGTGTATCTTGTATGTTAGGTACTATTTACCAGTATTATAGGAGAAACAGAAACAGTGTATCTGTATGTTAGGTACTATTTACCAGTATTATAGGAGAAACAGAAACAGTGTATCTTGTATGTTAGGTACTATTTACCAGTATTATAGGAGAAACAGAAACAGTGTATCTGTATGTTAGGTACTATTTACCAGTATTATAGGAGAAACAGAAACAGTGTATCTGTATGTTAGGTACTATTTACCAGTATTATAGGAGAAACAGAAACAGTGTATCTTGTATGTTAGGTACTATTTACCAGTATTATAGGAGAAACAGAAACAGTGTATATGTATGTTAGGTACTATTTACCAGTATTATAGGAGAAACAGAAAAAGTGTATCTGTATGTTAGGTACTATTTACCAGTATTATAGGAGAAACAGAAACAGTGTATCTTGTATGTTAGGTACTATTTACCAGTATTATAGGAGAAACAGAAAAAGTGTATCTGTATGTTAGGTACTATTTACCAGTATTATAGGAGAAACAGAAACAGTGTATCTGTATCTGTTAGGTACTATTTACCAGTATTATAGGAGAAACAGAAACAGTGTATCTTGTATGTGAGGTACTATTTACCAGTATTATAGGAGAAACAGAAACAGTGTATCTGTATGTTAGGTACTATTTACCAGTATTATAGGAGAAACAGAAAAAGTGTATCTGTATGTTAGGTACTATTTACCAGTATTATAGGAGAAACAGAAACAGTGTATCTTGTATGTGAGGTACTATTTACCAGTATTATAGGAGAAACAGAAACAGTGTATCTGTATGTTAGGTACTATTTACCAGTATTATAGGAGAAACAGAAACAGTGTATCTTGTATGTGAGGTACTATTTACCAGTATTATAGGAGAAACAGAAACAGTGTATCTTGTATGTTAGGTACTATTTACCAGTATTATAGGAGAAACAGAAACAGTGTATCTGTATGTGAGGTACTATTTACCAGTATTATAGGAGAAACAGAAACAGTGTATCTGTATGTTAGGTACTATTTACCAGTATTATAGGAGAAACAGAAACAGTGTATCTTGTATGTTAGGTACTATTTACCAGTATTATAGGAGAAACAGAAACAGTGTATCTGTATGTTAGGTACTATTTACCAGTATTATAGGAGAAACAGAAACAGTGTATCTTGTATGTTAGGTACTATTTACCAGTATTATAGGAGAAACAGAAACAGTGTATCTGTATGTTAGGTACTATTTACCAGTATTATAGGAGAAACAGAAACAGTGTATCTGTATGTGAGGTACTATTTACCAGTATTATAGGAGAAACAGAAACAGTGTATCTTGTATGTGAGGTACTATTTACCAGTATTATAGGAGAAACAGAAACAGTGTATCTGTATGTTAGGTACTATTTACCAGTATTATAGGAGAAACAGAAACAGTGTATCTGTATGTTAGGTACTATTTACCAGTATTATAGGAGAAACAGAAACAGTGTATCTGTATGTGAGGTATTTCCAAAAACCAAGAGGTGTCAAATCTATATATAGAAGTGAGGTTTTCAAACCGATGTGAAGATCTGTACTCTCATATAATTACAGCTGTAACATGTGTGTGAAAATGGGCTCTGTGCCCCAGAGAATGACCCTCGCTCAACAGGCTCAGAAAACACTCCAAAAAACATGTCATTATGGCTTTTTGTTTTGTTTTATAATTAAAATGGTAAAGTGCCGGATTGGATTGAGTCGATTTACAGATCACTGGAGTTGCCTTGTTATCCATCAATTGTATATAATTGCTATGGTTTGGAATAAAAACTAAAGTTTGACGGATAGCCTACTTAGGCATTATAGGACCAATAGCAAAGTTTAAAGTGCAATTTTTACAGGAATAATCCAATAAAAATGCACTGCAAATTTTGTTAACATGACTCATCCTTGCATTTTTTTTAATGATATCTTAGTGAATGAAGATGTTGTTGACTTGAATCTATTGTGGATTTCTTAAGCAGTCTATTGAATCTTGTCTATTAATTAAAACCCATTTTGGGGCGGGAACCCCTTTTGGTGTTTTAACTAAGCATTATGTTATACTTTAGCTATTGAAAAATAGCAGATCTACAAGCTCGCTATGAGCTTGTAGATCTGCTATTTTTGAAAAATCGTAAAAATGCAGAACAAATCTTTGTATATATATTCTTTCAGAGCAAACTTTTATTTATTTATTTTTACGTCAGGCCTAAATGGGTTAAAAATATAAAAAGAAAAGAAGAAAAGAAAAGCTACCAGGCTGACAGACATTAAGATGATTGATTGATTGATTGAAATATTTATTAACAGTTTGTAGAATTTACAGTACATTTTAAGCACAAACTCAATACAAAGACTGTCAACTGTGAGTGGACGACCCAATTAAGCATTACACTTGTTTACAACAGGGTCCACATTGTTCAATTCATCAAAACATTTAAAGACATACAAATATTTAGAGACATACAAATAGACATTTCTATGTAGCTAAAGAACAGAACAGGAATTCATCATAAAGATAAGCTAACTCACCTGTGCAGAGGCTGAACAGAAGTGATGCAAGCACAGCATCACCACCACCACCACACCACCAACACCAACCAGCTTCAACATCCTGGCAGAAATGAAACTCCACTGCAGTCCTACGGTACACACACACACGTACAGCTCACCTGCTCTCTGCTGTTGCCCTCAGCTCCCAAATAAGTGATAGCCTTCTACTGTGTGTGTGTGTGTGTGTGTGTGTGTGTGTGTGTGTGTGTGTGTGTGTGTGTGTGTGTGTGTGTGTGTGTGTGTGTGTGTGTGTGTGGAAAGTATTTTTTAGAGGGTTTTCTGTAGGCTATGCATGGGTTTCAGAGTGACCACAGAACAGTAAACCGATAAGTATGTCCTCCTTCAGAATGACTGCCTGACTGACTGACTGACTGACTGACTGACACCGACCTCAGCTGTACCTCTGCATGCAGCTACTGTGCAGCTTTTCTTCCTCCTCCTCCCTTTCTTTTCCTTTCTTTTCTTTTCTTTTCTTTTTTTTTCTCGAAGGCACTTGCCAAATTTCTCCAAACATTCCACCCACTGACTGACTGACTGACGGGATCTTCTAACCTTCTAAAAAAAAAGAAAAAAGTCTTCTGAACTGAAAGAAAATATATATATTCAAAGATTTGCGCCGCATTTTCACGATTAAAAAAAAAATAGCAGAGCTACAAGCTCGTAGCTTGAGCTACGAGCTTGTAGGTCTGCTATTTTTCAAAAGCTAAAGTATAACGTAATAAATAGTTAAAACACCAAAAGGGGTTCCCGTCCAGAATGGGCTAAAGCAGTGGTTCCCAAAGTGGGGTCCAGGGATAACCTGACGCTGCCAGATGAGGGCGGTATTGGGTAACCATGTTCCCCAACACAGCCTTCATCTGGGATCTCTCAGGGAGTTGAGCTGACAAAAATCCGTTCCGTACCGGACCAATCAGCTTGAGCTAAGGGCGGGATATGTGCGAAACCGGATGTGAAGCTATATAGACACGTCAATATGATTGGTTGTGTTTGCACGCCCACACGGTGATAGACAGACGGTCCCATCCAATCATCTACCAAGTATCTTGAAAAAAAGGAACAGCCCCGTCATCGAATTTGCTTCCGCAATCCCAGATCCCAATAAGCTGTGAAACTAATTTGTGTAGCAAGCTTCTTGGATCTGGCAGCGTCAGGTTAGTCCAGGGACCCCATGCAGCTAAATGATATAGTTATAGGAACCAAATGGATCTTTAATGGGTCTGTAACTCAGAGAGTGTACAAATGGAACCAAATGGACCCGTTACACTCCCAAATTATCATAGATTTTACAATATAAATTGAGGGGTCCCAGAGATATAAATGCCAGTAAATGGGGGGTCCGTAGACTGATTGATTGATTGATTGAAATATTTATTAACAGTTTGTAGAATTTACAGTAGCCTACATTTTAAGCACAAACTCAATACAAAGACTGTTAACTGTGAGTGGACGACCCGATTAAGCATTACACTTGTTTACAACAGGGTCCACCATGTTCAACTCATCAACACATTTAAAGACATACAAACATTTAGAGACATACAAATAGACATTTCTATGTAGCTAAAGAACAGAACAGGAATTCATCATAGAATGAATGACAATGAATGCATGTCAAACTGGGGGGGTCCTTGAAATTGAACAGCTTGAGAATCACTGCTAGAGAGCCGTGAAAATGTTCTCTTATGGGGGTCCCTGGCATATTATTTTCAAATGGGGGTCTGTGGGCTACAATTTGGGGGTCCTTGACAGAACCACTGTTCTAAAGCCCAGATGAAGTCCAGACGTTTCTTGACATGTGGTGGAAAGTAAAAAGTACCAAATACTTAAGTAATGCACTTGAGTACAATTGTGAGGTACTTTTACTTTACTTGAGTATTTTCAATTTCCAGTACTTTATTTATACTTCTACTCCACTACATCTCACAGGGAAATATTGTAGGCCTACTTTTACTCCACTACAATTATAATCTGAGAGATTTTATTATTACAAAATAAAATATAGTTCCACTTCAGACCTATACATTAGCCATTTGAAAATAGCAGATCTGCTATTTTCAAAGGAGTTTTAATATATTTTGACATTCTACATAATGAGTACCCTATACTTTCTACTTTTGGTAGGCTACTTTAAGTACTTTTTTTTATACCAATAGTATTTTTAATCAAGTCAATTTTGTTTACCAGACTTTTACTTGTTGTAACTGAGTATACTATTGATACTTTTACTTAAAGGACAACTTCAGTGTTTTTCAACCAAGGTTCATGTTTTAGGTTGTTATTAGAGAAAGTAAAAGATGAGTGTTAATTTCTTTTCATTTCCTACTTTCTTTCGTTTTAGGGATTTTAGCTGTTTTTGACAGGGGGGGGGGGGGGGGGCATTCGAGCATGTTGCTAAATATGTATTTATTTACCAAATTTTATAGCGATTTATTTTTTTATTATTTACTATCCTAGTCCTACTAGACCCCAATAAATTATATTTGACCACAAAAGATCACAAGATAAAAAAATTAATCGCATAATATTTTGTAAATAAATACATATTTAGCCCCATGCTCGAATGCCCCGCCCCCCCCCCCCCCCCCCCCCCCCCCCCCCTGTCAAAAACAGCTAAAATCCCTAAAACGAAAGAAAGCAGCAAATGAAGAAAAAAGGAACACTCATCTTTTAGTTTCTCTAATAACAACCTAAAACATGAACCTTGGTTGAAAAAAAACTAAAGTTGTCCTTTAAAGTAACAAATGTGCGTAGCCTACTTTTCCCATGTTCTTTCCAAGGTCCTTTCAGTTCCTTCTGTGGAGCATAAATGCTTTGATACTGCAAAGGAGCGTCTCCAAAAATAGACAGGCCAAATTATAAGGAGGAAAGTCCAGTTACAGTCAGTCTTTTAATCATGTTCACAACAAAGGAGCTGCTTTTGGTAACAAGTTTATTTCCGTATCTTTGCTTGACTTTTACTTCGCTCTGGCTTAAATAAGCCTTACGGCGAGGAATGTTAACATATGGACCAATTACAGGGACTATAAATCTTTTAGTTTTTAAACTTTAGAACGTGCTGCCGTGCGCATAATGACCTTAAAATGACAGGGCGAACTATATCTGGGGAACATGAACTGATAGGCTACGATACCGCGTGTGTGGAATTTGGCCTGGATTTGTTTATTTTCGTTGGTTCAACATAAATAATATAGGTGCAATGTGCGTGTTGTCCACAAGGTGATGCTTTTGCCTTAAATTACATTCACGTGTGCATGGTCACCATATCAAAACATGTCATGTTTGGAAGACCCGTGTCTTTTCCTTTTCACTATAGGCGATACTTTGACCATAATATTATGTTTCAGACAACAAAGGTAATCAGTGTTGTTCCAATGCTATTGTAGGCTATATTGTGGGTGAGTTACATTTTGTTATTTATGTGCAGTGTGACTAAATAAACTCGCTAAAGTTGCTACCTCTGCAAACCCACTTCAAAGGCTCTTCCGCCTCTTTTTTTTTTTTTTTTTTTACATGCAAACAAACATTAGGCTATTGTGTTCACATTGAATCTGGGCTTTAAGACAACGATCCTGAAAACCCACCTTTTCAGACTCCATCATGGCCCCGTAGCACTTACCCTACCCCCTTAGATAGCATTTATGTAGACTTAGATAGCATTTGATACAGATTTATATAGCATGTTATGTAGACAGCACTATAATTGCATTGTATGTAGTCATAGCACGTCATAGTACGCATAGCATAGTAGTATATATGTATAGTTTATATGTATAGTTTCATTATATAGATATTCCACTGTTACTTTCTTAGCTTACGCATGTTTCATGATAAATGTTTTTATGTGATGTATTCCCATGCTTTTTTGTTCTTGCTTAAATGTAAATCGCTCTGGATTAAGAGCGTCTGCTAAATGCCTAAATTGATCCTGTAAATGGCAAAATGATTATGATATGCATGTCATCATGTTTGCATTATTTTCACAGATAAATGACTATTAGCCTATGAAACAAAAACCTTATTTGTTGCTTTACTCAGAAACCATGCAGTAGCCTATACCATATCTATTTTCTTGTTGGGTTGGTTGGTTCAGTTGGTTGTTGTAACACTTGTTTTTGTCTTATTTTTGCAGAGAGGGCAGTTAAGTGATGTTCCATAGAACTTCCATATGACTGTCTGACAGCAGCGTGGACTCTCCAGTTCATCCAGGACAGGTAGGCCTATATACTGTACATTTTCATCTAGGCCTATTTAGTATTTTTTGCAGCGGTGGAGCGTAATTATTAACCCATTCTGACCTGAGATCAGATTCATACGAGGTTTCCACTGGACACACACTGTGTCTGATTAACCCATTTCTGACCTGAGATCAGATTCTAAAAAATGTCAGTCGTTCTTCGATTTTTCAAAAATAGCAGACCTACAAGCTCGTATCGCGCCACTCGGTGGCGCGATATGAGCTTGTAGATCTGCTATTTTTCAATAGCTAAAGCATAGCATGATGCTATAACACCAAAATGGGTTCCCGTTCAGAATGCGTTAAATACATCTACTGTACTCGAACATAGCAGATCTACAAGCTCTTGTGAGTATTGGTATTTTGACGCCGATATGATATGATATAATACTTTATAGAGATGCAGCAGCATATGGTAATCGGCCATAAAAAGCGTCGTATCGCTGTATCGTCTCAGAATAATCCTGATTATTTTCACTGATATTGATGACTGGCTTTGGGCCAGTACAGTAAGCCCCTACAGGGCCGAAGCTTGTTTCCATTGTGGTCCTCTGTATAACCCATTCTGACCTGAGATCAGATTCATACGAGGTTTCCGCCGGACACACACTGGTCTGATGAACCCATTCTGACCTGAGATCAGATTCTAAAAATGTCAGTCGCTCTTCGATTTAAAAAAAATAGCAGACCTACAAGCTCGTATCGCGCCACTCGGTGGCGTGATATGAGCTTGTAGGTCTGCTATTTTTAAATAGCTAAAGCATAACATGATGCTGACACCAAAATGGGTGCCCGGTCAGAATGGGATGATATCGGAATCGGTCAGACTTGATACGGGCGACTGTGGCTCAGGAGGTAGAGCAGGTCGTCCAATGATCCCTGGGTCGGCGGTTCGAATCCCGGCTCCTCCTCCAGTCCTGTCCACATGTGGAAGTGTCCTTGGGCAAGACACTGAACCCTACATTGAAGTGTCCTTGGGGCAAGACACTGAACCCTACATTGAAGTGTCCATGGGCAATAAGACACTGAACCCTACATTGAAGTGTCCTTGGGCAATAAGACACTGAACCCTACATTGAAGTGTCCATGGGCAATAAGACACTGAACCCTACATTGAAGTGTCCTTGGGGCAAGACACTGAACCCTACATTGAAGTGTCCATGGGCAATAAGACACTGAACCCTACACTGCCTCCAATGAGTGGGTCGGTGTGAGCTCGCCACCGTCTGTGTGAATGTGGGAAGTGAGGACGCTGCAGGCGTCGACTGTTCGCCGCTTCACCTCCCAATGTATGAATGAATGAACCTTCACCTCCCAATGTATGAATGAATGAACCTTCACCTCCCAATGTATGAATGAATTAACCTTCACCTCCCAATGTATGAATGAATGGACCTTCACCTCCCAACGTATGAATGAATGAACCTTCACCTCCCAATGTATGAATGAATGAACCTTCACCTCCCAATGTATGAATGAATGAACCTTCACCTCCCAATGTATGAATGAATGAACCTTCACCTCCCAATGTATGAATGAATGAACCTTCACCTCCCAATGTATGAATGAATTAACCTTCACCTCCCAATGTATGAATGAATGGACCTTCACCTCCCAACGTATGAATGAATGAACCTTCACCTCCCAATGTATGAATGAATGAACCTTCACCTCCCAATGTATGAATGAATGAACCTTCACCTCCCAATGTATGAATGAATGAACCTTCACCTCCCAATGTATGAATGAATGAACCTTCACCTCCCAATGTATGAACGAATGAACCTTCACCTCCCAATGTATGAATGAATGAACCTTCACCTCCCAATGTATGAATGAATGAACCTTCACCTCCCAATGTATGAATGAATGAACCTTCACCTCCCAATGTATGAACGAATGAACCTTCACCTCCCAATGTATGAATGAATGAACCTTCACCTCCCAATGTATGAATGAATTAACCTTCACCTCCCAATGTATGAATGAATGAACCTTCACCTCCCAATGTATGAATGAATGAACCTTCACCTCCCAATGTATGAACGAATGAACCTTCACCTCCCAATGTATGAATGAATGAACCTTCACCTCCCAATGTATGAACGAATGAACCTTCACCTCCCAATGTATGAACGAATGAACCTTCACCTCCCAATGTATGAATGAATGAACCTTCACCTCCCAATGTATGAATGAATGAACCTTCACCTCCCAATGTATGAATGAATGAACCTTCACCTCCCAATGTATGAACGAATGAACCTTCACCTCCCAATGTATGAATGAATGAACCTTCACCTCCCAATGTATGAACGAATGAACCTTCACCTCCCAATGTATGAACGAATGAACCTTCACCTCCCAATGTATGAATGAATGAACATTCACCTCCCAATGTATGAATGAATGAACCTTCACCTCCCAATGTATGAATGAATGAACCTTCACCTCCCAATGTATGAATGAATGAACCTTCACCTCCCAATGTATGAACGAATGAACCTTCACCTCCCAATGTATGAATGAATGAACCTTCACCTCCCAATGTATGAACGAATGAACCTTCACCTCCCAATGTATGAATGAATGAACCTTCACCTCCCAATGTATGAATGAATGAACCTTCACCTCCCAATGTATGAATGAATGAACCTTCACCTCCCAATGTATGAACGAATGAACCTTCACCTCCCAATGTATGAATGAATGAACCTTCACCTCCCAATGTATGAATGAATTAACCTTCACCTCCCAATGTATGAATGAATGAACCTTCACCTCCCAATGTATGAATGAATGAACCTTCACCTCCCAATGTATGAACGAATGAACCTTCACCTCCCAATGTATGAATGAATGAACCTTCACCTCCCAATGTATGAACGAATGAACCTTCACCTCCCAATGTATGAACGAATGAACCTTCACCTCCCAATGTATGAATGAATGAACCTTCACCTCCCAATGTATGAATGAATGAACCTTCACCTCCCAATGTATGAATGAATGAACCTTCACCTCCCAATGTATGAATGAATGAACCTTCACCTCCCAATGTATGAATGAATGGACCTTCACCTCCCAATGTATGAACGAATGAACCTTCACCTCCCAATGTATGAATGAATGAACCTTCACCTCCCAATGTATGAACGAATGAACCTTCACCTCCCAATGTATGAACGAATGAACCTTCACCTCCCAATGTATGAATGAATGAACATTCACCTCCCAATGTATGAATGAATGAACCTTCACCTCCCAATGTATGAATGAATGAACCTTCACCTCCCAATGTATGAATGAATGAACCTTCACCTCCCAATGTATGAACGAATGAACCTTCACCTCCCAATGTATGAATGAATGAACCTTCACCTCCCAATGTATGAATGAATGAACCTTCACCTCCCAATGTATGAATGAATGAACCTTCACCTCCCAATGTATGAATGAATGAACCTTCACCTCCCAATGTATGAATGAATGAACCTTCACCTCCCAATGTATGAATGAATGAACCTTCACCTCCCAATGTATGAATGAATGAACCTTCACCTCCCAATGTATGAATGAATGAACCTTCACCTCCCAATGTATGAACGAATGAACCTTCACCTCCCAATGTATGAATGAATGAACCTTCACCTCCCAATGTATGAATGAATGAACCTTCACCTCCCAATGTATGAATGAATGAACCTTCACCTCCCAATGTATGAATGAATGAACCTTCACCTCCCAATGTATGAATGAATGAACCTTCACCTCCCAATGTATGAATGAATGAACCGTTGTGAAGCGCTTTGAGCACTTGGAAAAGTGCTATAAAAATGCAATTCATTATTATTATTATTAATTTAATAATCGTGCACTCCTAGTACTTTATTGACATTTTGTCTTGCGACCCAACCAGTGGCCTTGTATGCAGAACACATACACACACATTTGACATAACACAGAGAAACAGAAATGAAAAGAAAATTGCATCCATAAAAACATAAAGGACTGACTGACTCCTGGCCCAACTCCTGATGAAGCCTCAAAGTCGACTGATGGACAAAACACTTCAGTCTGACCTTATTGTAATGCTGGAACACCCTGTTTTCTCCTGAAGTATATTTTATACCATACAGAGGAGAAAATGTGCAAGGCAGACAGACGAGATTCCATGTTCCATGAGTTGTTTATTTCAACGAAGTACAGCTTACAGCATAGACAGACTCTCTCACGCCAGCCAGCAAAGTGGCTGACGTCTCCCATGTAGGCTTGCGCCCCAACTGACCAAATTATTGTATTCTAGGTGACTACTTAAGCACTTCACATTGGCGTGGGGTGTCGACATTTATTGCATATTATGTAAAACCAAAGTCTTTGATCAAGCCGTCTGTTTTCTTCATGTCAACAAACTATTTTGTCATACATAATATAGGCTATAGCCACCGGAATTCAGCTCCAGGATATATCTGAGAAGGCCGACACCCTATAGGTGCTGATCACCAAAAATAGGTCCACTCAACTCTAGAACACAAGGGCATGTAATATTGCAGAATTATGGAATCTCATATTCATCACTCCTTCCTGAAGGCAGCCAGCCTACATATACTACTACATACAAAACACATGGCTCGTATTAGAGGTGATATTCCTTGCTATATATATATATATATATATATATATATAGGATACTTTTGTACATTTACTCAAGCAAAAGTTTACTTTATGTTAACCCATTTTGACCTGGGAACGATTCTACAAAATGTCTTCTAAAAAATCCTGACAGTCGTTCTCAGACATTTTCATGTCAAGGACCACGAAGGTTATTGCGAACGCAGTGATTGCGAATGCAGTGAGCACTAACTATGAGACCCTGCAGATCATGTCTGTCTGTGTGTGTGTCTGTGTCTGTCTGTCCCGCTGTGACACCACCCGCCCGCCACCAGAGGGCGCAGCTGTAGCACACACACACACACACACACACACACACACACACACACACACACACAGGGCGCAGCTGTAGCACACACACACACACACACACACACACACACACACACACACACACAAACAACCACACACACACACGAGCTGCGTTCGCTTCCCGCGTTTGAGCGTCTTACTTGTAATGTAATTGGCCGCCGACCCCCCATCTGAAAATATGTTGTTCCAGTGAAATATTTGCGCCACATTTTCACGATTTTTTCAAAATTAGCAGATCTACAAGCTCGTGCCGCGCTATGAGCTTGTAGATCTGCTATTTTTCAATAGCTAAAGAGTATTTTGCTGCTTTTACTTCTTTCTTCAATATATTGTATTTTGTCCACACCGTACGGCCCATTGGTATTCCTCCTAAGACCCCCCGAGGGGTCATCGGAGGCGAGCCACGGAGCGATGAACTCATTTCAGTACAGTTTGACCTGCCTAATAGACTATTGATTGCACCTTGGAAGAAAATGTGAGATGAGATTAATCAGCTCGCATAAGAAAGCAAAGTAAGTGTGTGTGTGTGCGTGTGTGTGTGTGTGTGTGTGTGTGTACGTGTGTGTGTGTGTGTGTGTGTGTGTGTGTGTGTGTGTGTACGTGTGTGTGTGTGTGTGTGCGTGTGCGTGTGCGTGTGCGTGTGCGTGTGTGCGCGCATATACAGTTCACTCTTTCTTCCCATCCTTTTTTTTCTCTCTTTCTTTTCAATTTCTTTGCAATATTGAGTGCGTGCGTGCGTGCGTGCGTGTGTGCGTGCGTCTCAGCGTTAAATTAACAATCTGTGGATTTTACTGCGTCTTTTCGTGTGTGTGTGTGTGTGCGCGCGCGTGTGTGCATTCTTACAGCAGGCACATCTGTGCACGTGCATGGCAGTCCCCCCCTCCCCCTCCCCCCAGCCAGGAGGGAAACGACAGTATAAGCTTCTCATAAAACGGTGGAGGATTTGGAAGGGCAAGTGATTGGAAGGTGGAGACGGAGGAGACAATGACATCAGGATTAACTCATTCTGGGCGGGAATTATACCCCTTTTGGTGTTTTAAACATTGTTATGTTATAATTTAGCTATTGTAAAAATAGCAGATCTACAAGCTCATAGAGCGCGCTATGAGCTTGTAGGTCTGCTATTTTCTTTTTTGAAAGATCGTGAAAATATTTATTTAGGAGAGGAGTTTTAGGAGGAGGAGCCTGACGTCAAAAAAAAAAAAAAAAAAACGTTCGCTCTGAATATATTCAAAGATGTGTGCCGCAATTTTTACGATTTTTCAAAAATGGCAGATCTACAAGTTCATATGAGCTTGTAGATCTGCTATTTTTCAATAGTTTAAAGTATAACATAATGCTTAGTTAAAACACCAAAAAGGGTTTCCCGCCCAGAATGGATTAACGAGGAGCAATATTCTTTTTCTGTCCCTCAGTGAGTCGAGTTGAACTCCCACACAGCCCCACCCGACACACACACACACACACACACACACACACACACACACACACACACACACACACACACACACACACACACACACACACACACACACACACACACACACACGCACACTGTTGTATAGTGAGGGGAAAAAAGTTGAATATGCAATTACTCAGGCTGGTGGCGGCCTGGGGAAGGGATGACAATTACAATCCTCTTTGAGAAGCAAAGCGCTGTTATGTCTCTTAACCCTTTCACACCGGTAACAAGCACCTCTGATTGGTTCTCGATAATGGTTCTCAAATGGTTTAACCACTGTTATTATATATAAGTAAATGCTAATAAAAATAGCAGAGAGAGAGAGAGAGAGAGAGAGAGAGAGCTAGCTTCTGGGGGTCCCTGGAACAAAGTATTTTGAGATGGGGCCATTTGGGGGTCCTTGAGATGGGGCCATTTGGGGGTCCTTGAGATGTGGCCATTTGGGGGTCCTTGAGATGGGGCCAAATGCACATAATTTGGGGGTCCTTCCTTTTGACATGACAAAGTTTGAGCACCAACGGTCCTCGTTTTGGGGTCTTTAATGGTTTAACCCATTTTGGGCGGAAACCCATTTTGGTGTTAGCATTATGTTATGCTTTAGCTATTGAAAAATAGCAGATCTACAAGCTCGTAGCGCGCCACCGAGTGTAGATCTGCTATTTTTGAAAAATCGAAGAACGGCTGACATAGAAACATAGCTTTTTCAGAAAACTGTCAGGATGTAGAAGACATGTTTAGAATCTGATCTCAGGTCAGAATGGAAAACTGTCAGGATATAGAAGACATTTCTAGAATCTGATCTCGGGTCAGAATGGAAAACTGTCAGGATGTAGAAGACATTTCTAGAATCTGATCTCGGGTCAGAATGGAAAACTGTCAGGATGTAGAAGACATTTCTAGAATCTGATCTCGGGTCAGAATGGGTTAATGGCTTTCGCTGCGAAGCCGGGAGGAGAGCAGAGAACGCCACCGCCAATTACAACACGTGAGTTATGGCGCCCGGGGGACGCACGGCACGGCGTGCATGACCTCGTTAGCGCCCGCCCCCAAAGTCCTCTGTTTGTTTACGTTGTTTACCAACAACAACAGGACGCTGCAGGCGTCAGAAATACTGTACATCTTGTGGAAAAAAAAGGTACAAATATGCACTTCCGTTGTAACCTGACGCTGCCAGATCCAAGAAGCTTGCTACACAAATTTGTTTCACAGCTTATTGGGATCTGGGATCGCGGAAGCAAATTCGATGACGGGGCTGTTCCTTTTTTTCAAGATACTTGGTAGATGATTGGATGGGACCGTCTGTCTATCACCGTGTGGGCGTGCAAACACAACCAATCATATTGACGTGTCTATATAGCTTCACATCCGGTTTCGCACATATCCCGCCCTTAGCTCACGCTGATTGGTGCGGTACGGAACGGATTTGTGTCAGCTCAACTGCCTGAGAGATCCCAGATGAGTGCTGTGTTGGGGAACATGGTTACCCAATACCGCCCTCATCTGGCAGCGTCAGGTTACTTCCGTTGCTCCAGTGTTGTTTTTGGCAGCAAATTTCTATTTTAGTTTAGTCATATTCTTTGGACTGAAACTTCATTTAGTTTTAGTCACATTTTAGTCACCTGTAAATGTATTAGTGTTAGTCTAGTTTCAGTCGACTAAATGTCATAAGATTTTAGTCGACTAAATCTACAGTTGATTTAGTCGACTAAAATGTATTTTGGCGGGTCTTGATGCCGTCGTAATGAGTGTTTTTACACTTGCTGAAAATAGCCGATCTACAAGCTCACAACGCGTCGCAATGCAACCAAGTGTAAAATGACTTATACTGGATCTCTTGTCCACTAGTCCCTTCCTAACATTTTAGTCTAGTTTTTATTTGTCGACGAAATTGTCAGTATATTTAGTCTTAGTTTTAGTCATCATAGCTTATAGTTTTCATTTAGTTTCCATTTGTTTTTGTCAGTGAAAATAGGTAGGTCGACAAACATTTTTCGTCTTAGTTTTAGTCGACGAAAACAACACTGTGTTGCTCCCTGCATTCTTTCACCCATATACTGTACGCTCATAGACCTGCTGCGTTGTGTAACGGTATATGCATTTATCGGATGTGCCCGTCTGTACAAACACCCACGTATACTGTAGCCACCAGTGTGCATGTAATGTATGTATACAGTATGTAAAGTAAGTGACTCTATGGCCTATGCACATTTGAATACTATATATACTATACTATATATATACGCACCATGGGGTGACCGGGCCTTCTGCTCGGTCGCCCCCCAGAACTGTGGAGCGCTCTCCCCGCCCACCCGAGAGCCCCACAGTCGGTCCTCTCCCCGCCCACCTGAGAGCCCCACAGTCGGTCCTCTCCCCGCCCACCCGAGAGCCCCACAGTTGGTCCTCTCCCCGCCCACCTGAGAGCCCCACAGTCGGTCCTCTCCCCGCCCACCTGAGAGCCCCACAGTCGGTCCTCTCCCCGCCCACCTGAGAGCCCCACAGTCGGTCCTCTCCCCGCCCACCCGAGAGCCCCACAGTCGGTCCTCTCCCCGCCCACCTGAGAGCCCCACAGTCGGTCCTCTCCCCGCCCACCTGAGAGCCCCACAGTCGGTCCTCTCCCACCGCCCACCTGAGAGCCCCACAGTCGGTCCTCTCCCCGCCCACCCGAGAGCCCCACAGTCGGTCCTCTCCCCGCCCACCTGAGAGCCCCACAGTCGGTCCTCTCCCCGCCCACCTGAGAGCCCCACAGTCGGTCCTCTCCCCGCCCACCTGAGAGCCCCACAGTCGGTCCTCTCCCCGCCCACCTGAGAGCCCCACAGTCGGTCCTCTCCCCGCCCACCTGAGAGCCCCACAGTCTGTCCTCTCCACGCCCACCTGAGAGCCCCACAGTCGGTCCTCTCCCCGCCCCCCTGAGAGCCCCACAGTCGGTCCTCTCCCCGCCCACCTGAGAGCCCCACAGTCGGTCCTCTCCCCGCCCACCTGAGAGCCCCACAGTCGGTCCTCTCCCCGCCCACCTGAGAGCCCCACAGTCGGTCCTCTCCCCGCCCACCTGAGAGCCCCACAGTCGGTCCTCTCCCCGCCCACCTGAGAGCCCCACAGTCGGTCCTCTCCCCGCCCACCTGAGAGCCCCACAGTCGGTCCTCTCCCCGCCCACCTGAGAGCCCCACAGTCGGTCCTCTCCCGCCCACCTGAGAGCCCCACAGTCGGTCCTCTCCCCGCCCACCTGAGAGCCCCACAGTCTGTCCTCTCCCCGCCCACCTGAGAGCCCCACTGTCGGTCCTCTCCCCGCCCACCTGAGAGCCCCACAGTCTGTCGACACTTTTAAGAGAGGACTAAAAACTTTCCTTTTCACCAAAGCATTTTTATAGCCTTGCCCTTTAATGTTTTAAATGTTCCTGTTCTATTAGATGTTTTTAATGGTGTGTTGTTTCTTTTGCTTTCATTCATTTGCTGTAGCACTTTGAGATTCTGTTGAATATAAAGTGCGTTATAAATTAACCCATTCTGAACGGGAACCCATTTTGGTGTTAGCATCATGTCGTGCTTTAGCTATTGAAAAATAGCAGATCTACAAGCTCATAGTGCGCCACCGAGTGGCGCGCTACAAGCTTGTAGGTCTGCTATTTTTTGAAAAATCGAAGAACGACTGACATTTTTAGAATCTGATCTCAGGTCAGAATGGGTTAATCAGACCAGTGTGTGTCCAGTGGAAACCTCGTATGAATCTGATCTCAATTTACAATTTACAATTTAGGCATTTAGCAGACGCGCTTAATCCAGAGCAACTTACATTAAGCAAGAACAAAAAAAGCATGGGAATAGATCACATAAAAACATTTATCATGAAACATGCGTAAGCTAAGAGAGTAACAGTGGAATATCTATATAATGAGACTATACATATAAACTATACATATATACTACTATGCTATACATATGTACTATGATGTGCTATGACTATATACAATGCAATTATAGTGCTGTCTACATAACATGCTATAAGTCTGTGTCAAATGCTATCTAAGTCTACAGAAATGCTATCTAAGGGGGTGGGGTAAGTGCTATGGGCCATGATGGAGTCTGAAAACAACTCTCAGGTCAGAATGGGTTAAATCCATTATTGCCATTATGCCCACGGACCCCCATTTGAAAATATATGACAGGGACCCCCATAAGAGAAGACAGTGATTCTCAACCATTTTCATTTCAAGGACCCCCACGGAAATACTTGAGTAAAATACAAATACCTCAAAATTCTATACCTCAAAAAGTACGTTATCATTCCACCCTATGAATACACAGCCATTCACTCACCGGAGATTAGTACTAGGAGACACACACACACACACACACACACACACACACACACACACACACACACACACACACACACACACACATGCAGACCGTATATTAGGACCATGCTCTCATAAGCAGGTGAATTATCACCTTCTCTACAATAATAATTTTGTCTCGTCAGTTAGAGGTGGTTAGATAGATAATGACACAGCGTGGCTAATAGCTAGCTATACCTCCTATTCCTCTCTGTCCTAGCTGGGATTACACAGTCTCTCTCTCTCTCTCTCTCTCTCTCTCTCTCTCTCTCTCTCTCTCTCTCTCTCTCTCTCTCTCTCTCTCTCTCTCTCCCTCTCTCTCTCTCTCTCTCTCTCTCTCTTATCTCTCAAATTATATATATGAAGAAAAAAAAAACTTTGGTTCTAGAACATGGTTCCGTTTTACATTCTTGGAACCTTATTGGTGCTCTCACGGAACCTGCAGCCATTTTCTGGCTCCCGTTCTGAAGTGCACATGAAGTATGTCAGAGGGGAAAAAAGTTTGTTTTTGTTGTAAATCCTATATGACATTAGACCGGGCTGCAGGACAGCGCGGACAATTATTGAAGATTTGCGGACGTCTTTCAGCAGCCATTGATTGCGTTGCACTCTTTGGTGCATAGTTGAGTCTTTTTTTGGCATGCCATATTGTGCTCCTTGTTGGTGCCCCCTGCAGCACCTATAGTGCCCTGGGGACCCCCTGGAACTCCCTCAAGGACCCCTGGGGGTCCCCGGACCCCACTTTGGGAACCACTGCTTTAGACCTATATAGAGCGTCGCAGTCCCGCCCCCTATACCAGGGCCCAGGAAATGATTCTCCGTTCATTTTCCTCATAGACATTTCAGAAAGTATTTATTTAAAGACGTTTACGCCGCGGACAAAGACAACTCAAATCATGACAACAAACACAATGTTTCAGGCCAAACAAATAATTAGAAAGTAGATTACAGAACAGGTTACAACACTTTTTTTTCTTCTTTCTTCTATGTAATTATTTGTTTTGTCCAAAATATTGTGTGTGTTGTCATGATTTGTCACGACTCGAGTTGGCTTAAGTACGACGCTTAAAAGGTATTTAAATAAATACGTTTTGAAATGTCTATGGGAAAAATGCATTGGGATTCATTTCCTGGGCCTGGCGTCGTCATGAAAGGGGGCGGGACTGGGCCTGGCGTCGTCATGAAAGGGGGCGGGACTGCGACGCTGTCTATACAGTATACATATGCATTTAGTTTGGGATCAAATCCTCGTGGAAATGTCTGTTGTTAATTAACCCATTGAGAGTTATTAGTTAAAGGACCACTTCACCACTTTTCAACCTATCTTCATATAATAGGTCCTCACTAATAATCATGAAAAAATGGCACGATTTTTTTCTACTCAGTCTGTGTCTCATAGGAGGGCTGTGGGCAGTTTAGAAACCGTCTTCCAGTGACATCATCATTAGGCAGATGTTTTTTTAAAACAAGATTTTTTTACAAAAATATTTACATTTTCATTATCGTGAGAACGATGGCTTCCATTTTCGCATTGCAACTTTTCAGGACTAGAAAGCCTGCAGTTTCTATTATCTTGTATTCCCCATCGATGATGTCACTGGAAGACGGTTTCTAAACTGCCCACAGCCCTCCTATGAGACACAGACTGAGTAGAAAAAGATTGCACAATCTTTTCATGATTATTAGTGAGGACCTATTATATGAAGATAGGTTGAAAAGTGGTGAAGTGGTCCTTTAAATGTTTTCTAAATCCTCACATTAAAAACGGATCTTGTAGATATGCTATTTTTTTAAAGAGCAGATGCTTTCACTTCCCATTATTAATGGCTTATTATAAGTGTTGTTGGTGATAAATAAAGCAACGCTGCCTCCGGAGGTGAAGTTATTATTGGGAGATAAACAGATACGCCCAGGAGAGCCCCAGGCGCTCTCTCTCTCTCTCTCTCTCTCTCTCTCTCTCTCTCTCTCTCTCTCTCTCTCTCTCTCTCTCTCTCTCTCTCTCTCTCTCTCTCTCTCTCTCTCTCTCTCTCTCTACCCATCCTCATAATAATCTTAAGGACATCTCTAGGACTTCTTTAATTAAAACATAATCATTTAATGGATTTTATAATTGAAACGGAGTTAGCTTGATGCTTCTCTCCATTAGACCCAACAGAGAGCAGAGGAGCGTGGAGCCACTTCCATCAAACGCTATCGACGTGCGTGCGTGTGGGTGTGCGTGGGTGCGTGCGTGTGGGTGTGCGTGGGTGCGTGCATGCGTGAGACACAGACCTAGGCTTTGTTGTTTGTTGTTGTTGTTTATTACTTTCCTTGCGGCGCAGCATGGTGATTGGTGGGTTCAAGGTTTGGTCGTTGTTGTGGGCGGGACGACGGGTACATGAGACTATAAACATTACTTTGTTACAGTTCCTTAGAAATTGTACTAAGAAGCACTAATAATAATAATTATTCCAAAACGTATCGTTGCTGCTTTTGTGGCAGCAAAATATCTCCATATTCTAACTATTTGTGTTTTTTTGTTTCCTAAATTAACCCATTTCTAAAACTCGCTTCGACATCCTGACGGTTTTCTGAAAAAGCTATGTTTCTATGTCAGTCGTTCTTCGATTTAAAAAAAATAGCAGACCTACAAGCTCATAGCGCGCCACTCGGTGGCGCGCTATGAGCTTGTAGGTCTGCTATTTTTCAATAGCTAAAGCTTGACATAATGCTAACACCAAAAGGGGTTCCCGCCCAGAATGGATTAAATGCCCTATACTTGATCATACTGAGCATCACAAACGTGTTTGTTTTGTCTTTCCTGAAAAAGTAACAGTTTTTAACATATAAACGTAGACGTGTCACAATTGAAAGTAACAGTTTTGAACATATAAACGTAGACGTGTCACAATTGAAAGTAACAGTTTTGAACATATAAACGTAGACGTGTCACAATTGAAAGTAACAGTTTTTAACACATAAACGTAGACGTGTCACAATTGAAAGTAACAGTTTTTAACACATAAACGTAGACGTGTCACAATTGAAAGCACACTTTTCCAGAGATTCCGTGCAAAGCATAATTTGCCTTCGATGTCAAGCTTCCGCGTGCGTAACATAAGTCCCGGAAAAAGACGCGCTGTGATTGGCCAGTAAGTAAGAGTGACAGTCAGCGAGAGACTTGGTCAGCGACGCCGCGTGCCTTCAGCACTTCTAAATGAGAAAGCTGTGGAGAAACTGTTGCTTTATGTTCATTCTTTAATGTTTTCTGTTAGTAATGTAATCCCCCCCCCCCCCCCCCTGGCTCTCATTGGGAGACACGTCGCTCCGATGAACTGCAGCGGCCAGTGAGGCATCTATTTTTTATAATATCTATGGTTTTGAACATATGAGATATGCACGTGGCCCTAGACTTGTGGCACGAGACTATCTCCTGTTTCTTTTTTTTTTTATATATTTTTTATCCCACGATTTTGTAACTCATTTTTCACCCCTGTGTCAATCATCTAATGTGATCCTGGGCTCTACACACCCTCAAGGGGACAAGGGGAGAGCAACGGACTTAACTCATGCTTCCTTCATGCCTGAGTGTCCAAGTTGCTCCTTTACACCTGACAGGGGGGAGTTTCCCTGGTTGGACGTAGCGTGTGGAAGGAAGGAACACGTTATTCCAACCAGTTCCTTTCCCCTCCACCAGGCTGGCCAGGAGGAGGCAGTTTAGAGACCAGGATTACTGCATGTTTTTGTGAGGGTATCTACCCTAGGGGACACGGGGAGAACATGTGAGGGTACCTACCCTAGGGGACACGGGGAGAACATGTGAGGGTACCTACCATAGGGGACACGGGGAGAACATGCAAACTCCACACAGAAAGGCCCTTTCGCCCACCCCGCCTGTCTCCTGTTTCTGTAGTGCGAGGAGACTGGAAGTAGACCTATACAAGTACCTAAACATGACGGGACTTACCCCCGGATATTGATGCCGAGTGTTATTTGACGACATCGCTTGGAGTCCAGGAAGTAGATGAGACGTATATGTTGTCACATGAACCAACAATAATAATAATAATAAACTTTATTTATATAGCACCTTTCATACATAAATGCAGCCCAAAGTGCTTTACAGAGCAGAATAAAAATAATAAAAACATAAACAAGAACAATGTTAAAACAGGCAGGCAGTTAAAACAATAGGACAAGATCAGTACAAAAATAAGAACAGAGATTTAAAACTCAACTAAAAGCAAGAGTGAAGAGATGAGTCTTAAGCTGTGTCTTAAAAATGTCTGTAGAGGGTGACTGTCTGAGCTGTAGTGGCAGGTTATTCCAGGCCCATAAAAGCAGAAGGCTGCCTCGCCATATTATTTAGTAGCCACCCTTTTAGGAAGTACGATACGATATGTCTGACCCCTGAGCTCTGACCCCAAACTAAATGTAAAAACAACTCTTCTTATCAACGCTGTGTTTACATTTGGTGAGCCAGGAGAAGATGGCAGGTGGCGATGAACTAAGCAAAGCAATGTCTCCACAGAGCGTGTATTGCTCTGTACTCTGTGAACTAAGCAAAGCAATGTCTCCACAGAGCGTGTTTTGCTCTGTACGGGGTTGAAGGTTTCAAAACAGAGACGGCGCTATATCAGAAACGGCTGCTACTATAGACCTTTTTAAGCGTCGTACGAAGCCAACTCAAGTTGTGACAAATCATGACAACAAAACACAACTTTTCGGGCCGAACAAATAATTAGAAAGAAGTGTCACAGTCTGTCTCTCTCCCTCAGTCATGTGACTCCACCATGGCCACTCCCACATTCATTTCCTCCACACTGCAGTCCCATTTACACACCTGTGTCCAACTCCCTCGTCAGCCAACCTGTGAACTCTTTGCTAATCAACCTGCTGCCTATAAGACTGGACTCTTTGCTAACACTGTCGGTTCATAACCTGTTGTCATTGATGTCCTGCCTGTTCCGGCGTTGCGTTCTATGTCATTCTCGATTGCCTGATTCCTACCTGCATCTACCGTGTAAGATCAGCTTGTTCTTTATTAAATACTCTATATCTACTCTTGTTTGTTGTGACTTTGCACTGGGAAGCACCCTATGATCCGACGGACCATTGCTCCGAAGGAGCATTATGGTCCGAGGTGCGCTGGGGGTCGGGAGAGGGTTGGGGTTCGGTTTAGGTGTCTGCCCCGGGGGAGGTTAGGGTGAGGGTTTGAGGTTAGGTTTAGGTGTCTGCCCCGTGGGAGGTTAGGGTTAGGGTGAGGGGTTGGGGTTAGGTTTAGGTGTCTGCCCCGGGGGAGGTTAGGGTTAGGGTGAGGGTTTGAGGTAGGTTGTCGATCGGACCAATGGACTGTCGGCATATTGACGCGGACCCCTTTGCACTTGGGTTCAACTCTCTGTCTGCATTCCTTGACACAAAGAAAAAAACTGCACTTTTTTTTGGCCCAAAATGTTTGTTACATATTTGTCACAACTCGAGTTGGCTTTGTCCGCGGCGTAACCGTCTTTAAATAAATACTTTTTGAAATGTCTATGGGGAAAATGAACGGGGATTTATTTTCCGGGTCTCTCGAGGGGGCGGGACTGCGACGCTCTATAGCGTGGTCATGAAAGGAGGGGAGACTGCGACGCTCTATAGCAAACACAGATCTTCAGCCTCATGAATCTGACATGACTCAGAGTCACAATGACAAAACATGACGGCATGCACGTGGCGAGGTTATTCACAAAAAAGATAGCTTTCTGAACCCATCAATTATTCATTCTTAAAGTCGTCTGACAATTATTCATGATTTTCTTCTTTTGGAGACACTTCCTTATAAATCCCTGCTCCAAAGCGACACATCCAGATTATTATTATTCCCTTTTGATCTGAGCATTGGTGTGGATTCTCACACATCTTTTCCTCAAACGTGTACGACTGTTAACCCATTTAGACCTGAGTGTGATTCTACAAATGTCTTCTAAATCCTGACAGTTTTCTGAAAAACGTATGTTTCTATGTCAAAAATATGTGCAATTCAATGCAATTGGCCGCCGAACCATTATCTGAAAATATGTTGTTCGAGCCAGGGACCCTCCTAGTAGCAAAGATTTGAGTTAAAAACATTTGCTCTGAAAGAATATATATTCAAAGATTTGCACTACATTTTCACGATTTTTCAAAAATAGCAGACCTACAAGCTCGTAGTGCGGCACTCGGTGCCGCGCTATGAGCTTGTAGATCTGCTATTTTTCAACAGCTAAAGCATGACATAATTCTTTGGCTTAACACCAAAAGGGGTTCCTGCCCAGAATGCATTAAATGAGGCCATATGACGAGGAATCCTCGTTGGACTGACTGGATGAATGAATGTTAATGTTTTATGTAAATGTGATTCCGCTGAAGGATTACCCGCCTAAGAGAAGGTGAACACTTCGTGTCACCAGTGAATAATTCATAACGGATTAGGAGGAGCTTTCACTCCCAAGCGTTTAAATACAAAGATGTAATGATTGTGCGTCTGCTGTCTGACTGTCGCAGCTTTGGCACTGTGTGTGTGTGTGTGTGTGTGTGTGTGTGTGTGTGTGTGTGAGTGTGTGTGTGTGTGTATGCGTGTGTGCGTGTGTGCGTGTGTGCGTGCGCGCTAAACATGCAGGCATGCATCGATATCTAAAAGGTTGGGTAGAGAGAGAGACTGCCTGGGAAGCAGAAGGTCCCGGGTTTGATTCCCGGCCTCCGGCAATGTATTGAGAAATGTCCCTGAGCAAGGCATTTTAACCCCTAACGTAATTATTAATCTGCAGGTCCTCCTTGACGTGAAACGGTTTGAGAACCACTTGATTTGTGTTCCATGCGCCTCTCCTCGCAATTCACCCCCCACCCCCCACCCCCAATCTAAAGGCAAGCCTCAGCTTCAACACATCCTATTGTATTCTATTCTAATTCTATTGTTTTATCACCTCTGTCGGGTGGAAACCTCATTTTGTCCAAAACTTTTAACTTATCAGGATTCAGAAAATCTGGGATGCCTGAGGAAGGTCTTTGACCAAAACGTTGCCTATAAATAAAGTGTTCGTATAATATTGCAAGTGCAGAATGTGTGCAGGTCTTTATGCACTTTGTGCATGTTTTCTGAATACATTGAGCCCTGCCTATAACGCACCCGTCTCGGAGCATATCAGGTGTGCATAAGACTTCAGTGATGCTTGCGGAACTCGACTATACGTCTCGTTCCTGACCGCATCACTGTCGAGGCAATAATCACGTTAACCCCTTAACACCCTCTCGTGTAATATTGCTTAATTAATTCTATTCTATAGCCCTCCAACCCCCTCGTCTCTCCAGTCGTACCACTTCTTCTTCTCCGCGAGTCTTTCCGCCAAAAGCATCCCCCGCAACATCAGCTGCACCATCCAGCCCCCCCCCCCCACCCCTCGCTTACCAGGGAGAGTGAGCCATCCTGACCCCCCCCCCCCCCCCCCCCTCCCCCGTCGAAGCCCTCCTCTGTGAAGAGGGAACATGGTACAGCCGGCTGCTATATAGTCCCTCCGAGCAAGACTCATTGATTTCACAGTCGGCAGTCACCTCTCCTCTCTCTCTCTCTCTCTCTCTCTCTGCCTCTCTCTCTCTCAGTATTGAAGAGAAACACTCTCTCTCACACACAGACACACACACACACACACACACACACACACACACACACACACACACACACGCACACGCACGGCGAGCGAGCGAGAGACCGGCGGTCGAGAAGAGGCTCGACACGTTATTTCTTTGCTCTCTTTCCTCTCTCTGTTATGACCCTGTTCAAGAGTGAACATCACAGTCAGAGACGTGAGTATCGCACTCGTCTACGAACGCACACGCACGCACACGCACACACGCAACACACACGCACACACGCAACACACACGCACACACGCAACACACGCGCTCTTGTCTTTCCTTTTGTCTCTCTCTCTATGTTTCCGTGGTGATGTCTGTGTGTGTGTGTGTGTGTGTGGTGTCGATATGCTGTTCTTGCTGAGGATGTAAAACATTTGCTCATTTGAAACCCTCTGTAGACTTCTCCTAAAACCCTCTAGACTTCTCCTAAAACCCTCTGTAGACTTCTCCTAAAACCCTCTGTAGACTTCTCCTAAAACCCTCTAGACTTCTCCTAAAACCCTCTGTAGACTTCTCCTAAAACCCTCTAGACTTCTCCTAAAACCCTCTGTAGACTTCTCCTAAAACCCTCTAGACTTCTCCTAAAACCCTCTGTAGACTTCTCCTAAAACCCTCTGTAGACTTCTCCTAAAACCCTCTAGACTTCTCCTAAAACCCTCTGTAGACTTCTCCTAAAACCCTCTGTAGACTTCTCCTAAAACCCTCTGTAGACTTCTCCTAAAACCCTCTGTAGACTTCTCCTAAAACCCTCTAGACTTCTCCTAAAACCCTCTGTAGACTTCTCCTAAAACCCTCTAGACTTCTCCTAAAACCCTCTGTAGACTTCTCCTAAAACCCTCTAGACTTCTCCTAAAACCCTCTGTAGACTTCTCCTAAAACCCTCTGTAGACTTCTCCTAAAACCCTCTAGACTTCTCCTACAACCCTCTGTAGACTAGACTTCACAACCCTCTGTAGACTAGACTTCACAACCCTCTGTAGACTAGACTTCACAACCCTCTGTAGACTAGACTTCACAACCCTCTGTAGACTAGAATTCACAACCCTCTGTAGACTAGACTTCACAACCCTCTGTAGACTAGACTTCACAACCCTCTGTAGACTAGACTTCACAACCCTCGGTAAACTCCAAATTGTCTCTGGACTTGGACTGCTATTTTAACTCAGCATTAATTAATTGATTGATTGAAAATAATATTTACAGTATGTAGAAGGCGTATACAGTTCAAGGGAAGTATACAGGTCAATACAAAAACTGAGGATAAAACCAGGAAAAAAAGACTTTCCGTTGACGTAACGGTCCTCCATTTTCAATTCATCAGAACATTTGAAGACGCACAGAAAACGCAGCACAAATCTCTTCACCAAAAAAAGTCAGCTGCAACTACGCAAGCTTTTTTTCTCCTAGAATAAGAACACTAGGGGGTTGAAGTGGTTACTAGGACGCTGTGTTTCCCCTCCTAGTATACAGACACTAGGGGGTTGAAGTGGTTACTAGGATGCTGTGTGTTTCCTCTCCTAGTATACAGACACTAGGGGGTTGAAGTGGTTATTAGGACGCTGTGTTTCCCCTCCTAGTATACGGACACTAGGGGGTTGAAGTGGTTACTAGGATGCTGTGTTTCTCCTCCTAGTATACGGACACTAGGGGGTTGAAGTGGTTACTAGGATGCTGTGTGTTTCCCCTCCTAGTATACGGACACTAGGGGGTTGAAGTGGTTACTAGGATGCTGTGTTTCTCCTCCTAGTATACAGACACTAGGGGGTTGAAGTGGTCACTAGGATGCTGTGTGTTTCCCCTCCTAGTATACGGACACTAGGGGGTTGAAGTGGTTACTAGGATGCTGTGTTTCTCCTCCTAGTATACAGACACTAGGGGGTTGAAGTGGTCACTAGGATGCTGTGTGTTTCCTCTCCTAGTATCTGGACACTAGGGGGTTGAAGTGGTTACTAGGATGCTGTGTTTCCTCTCCTAGTATCTGGACACTAGGGGGTTGAAGTGGTTACTAGGATGCTGTGTGTTTCCTCTCCTAGTATCTGGACACTAGGGGGTTGAAGTGGTTACTAGGATGCTGTGTTTCCTCTCCTAGTATACGGACACTAGGGGGTTGAAGTGGTTACTAGGATGCTGTGTGTTTCCTCTCCTAGTATCTGGACACTAGGGGGTTGAAGTGGTTACTAGGATGCTGTGTGTTTCCTCTCCTAGTATACGGACACTAGGGGGTTGAAGTGGTTACTAGGATGCTGTGTGTTTCCCCTCCTAGTATACGGACACTAGGGGGTTGAAGTGGTTACTAGGATGCTGTGTGTTTCCTCTCCTAGTATCTGGACACTAGGGGGTTGAAGTGGTTACTAGGATGCTGTGTGTTTCCCCTCCTAGTATACAGACACTAGGGGGTTGAAGTTGTTACTAGGATGCTGTGTGTTTCCTCTCCTAGTATACAGACACTAGGGGGTTGAAGTGGTTACTAGGATGCTGTGTGTTTCCCCTCCTAGTATACAGACACTAGGGGGTTGAAGTGGTTACTAGGATGCTGTGTGTTTCCTCTCCTAGTATACGGACACTAGGGGGTTGAAGTTGTTACTAGGATGCTGTGTGTTTCCTCTCCTAGTATACAGACACTAGGGGGTTGAAGTTGTTACTAGGATGCTGTGTGTTTCCTCTCCTAGTATACGGACACTAGGGGGTTGAAGTGGTTACTAGGATGCTGTGTGTTTCCTCTCCTAGTATACGGACACTAGGGGGTTGAAGTTGTTACTAGGATGCTGTGTGTTTCCTCTCCTAGTATCTGGACACTAGGGGGTTGAAGTGGTTACTAGGATGCTGTGTTTCCCCTCCTAGTATACGGACACTAGGGGGTTGAAGTGGTTACTAGGATGCTGTGTGTTTCCTCTCCTAGTATCTGGACACTAGGGGGTTGAAGTGGTTACTAGGATGCTGTGTGTTTCCCCTCCTAGTATCTGGACACTAGGGGGTTGAAGTGGTTACTAGGATGCTGTGTTTCCCCTCCTAGTATACGGACACTAGGGGGTTGAAGTGGTTACTAGGATGCTGTGTGT